>NC_047086.1:28488103-28788330 GCF_902459505.1 Geotrypetes seraphini
AAAGAATAGCAAGATTCCGGAACCCAAATGAGAGCGACATTCCAGAGCTGAGATTGTGATGTCATAATGCCTCATTCCACAGTGCCTCAGAGCCAACCTCATCAGTGATGTTACAATGGCTTAATTGTCCTATACTTGGCTCATGTAAGACCATAAGAACAGCCATTCTGGGTCAGACCAATGGTCTATCATCTGCCAATATCTAACTTGTTACTGAAATGGCACTGAAGACAGGCTCGTCTACCTCGAAACTGATTTGCCTTGCAAGCTCCTTGGCTTCCTCATCCGCATGGCTAGAATTACTATCCAAGGTCAACGGGTGCAGTACTGTCTTCATGTGTGCTCCACATCCTTCACAGTAGAAGTCCTGGGACCTGGTATAAACAGACATTATACCTCAGCTTAACCATTATCACCAACATTCGAAAATGAATTCATCGGATTTCATGAAAACAATAGACAAAAACATTTACAGCCAAGATCTAAAAAGCTAAAGCACCCAGATATCAATATTATCATGTTGGCTTGAAACAGCCTGAAAACACAGCACATAGAGCCTAACTCAGATTGCATGCATTTGGATTCTGGTTCAATTCCTAGTTATACTAATTTTCCTTTTTGTTTTATAAACAGTGTTCCCCCGCTCATTCGCGGTTCACGATTGGTGTAGCCCGACTTTACTACCAGGAAGAGGCGGAGAGTGTACTGTCTGAAACCCATCCTCGTCTGCCTGCCTAAAATCACACATGGATTTCCAATATCCAAACTTTTATCCAGACTGTGAGGAAGCATTCCCAGGCAATGGCGCAGTAAGGGGGTGGGGGAGGGGACAGTCCGCCCTGAGCGCCATCTCAGTGAGGGCGCCAACAACCCTTTCTCCTTTCTGCTCCTTCCCACTCCTCTCCCCACCACGCCTTCACTCCCTCTGCCCCCACCCACTGTACCTATTATCTCTTCGCCGGCACAAGCAGCAACTCCAATCTGCTGTTCACGCCAGCGTCGGATCTCCCTCTGATGTCACTTCTGGGTCCTGGCACCTAGGAAGTGACATCAGAGGGAGAGCTGAAACTGACAGCAAGTTGGTGATGCTGCTCATGCTGGGAAAGTTAAAAGAGATATGGGTTAGAGAAGGGGTGTGAGGGGAAGGGCCGGGCAAAGAAGAGGAGCGCTACCACCCCAGGCACCTCTCACCATCACTATGCCACTGTTCCCAGGGAAGAAAATCGGTGTATGTGCTTCTGAAAGTGTTAAATACATGCACTGTCCCCCCTCCCTTTTGGCCTCCCACATGAAAGACTGTTTTTTTTTTGGGGGGGGGAGTTTTAATTCTTTATTAATTTGCAAATGGGGGAGGAGGGTGAATTAAAGTTTTACTATAGGTTTAATCAATAGTAAAGAATATTTATATATTTTTGATTGAATGCTAAAGGAAAGAGTGGGTGGGAAGGGAATAAATTTATTTATTTGATGTTATACTAGAAAGAAATTAAAGTGATGTATTTAATTTTAAATGTTTTATTATTTGTACACTTGTTGTAAGATTAAAAAATGAATAAAGAATTTTTTTTAAAAATTCTTTATTAATTTTCAAACTTTGACAGTGTATTACAATTAATATGACTTTAACAGATTGCATAAAATACACCATATTACACACAATATTAAAGAAAACATCCATTTCCCCCCTCCTCCCAATTATGAATATATTAAATCATATTATTTATTACAATATTATAATTAAATATTTTTAAACTCCCCCCACCCTGGATGTGTAAGGAAAACTAAGACATATAAGATATATCTCTATTATTGTATGTTAACAAATGCAGTCAATGGGCTCCATACTTTATTAAATGTATTGCTACGACCCAAGCATTCCGCATTCATTCTTTCATATTTATATGTATTACACACAGTTGCCCACCAGAATGTGTAGTTAAGTCTGTCATAACATTTTTCAGTTCCTTGTGATCATTTGGATGGCTATTCCTGTCATGATCAATAAAAGACGGCTCTTGTAATTATCCAAAACAGGCTTTACCTGTAACAACGTACCACAAATTATGGTTTCATAAGATATAGGAATAGATGATTCAAGAATAATACTTTTCTGTCCCCAAATTGACCTCCAGAAATTAAGTATCAGTGGACAAAAATATAACATATGATCAAGAGTCCCTATATTAATATGACAATGCCAGCATCTATTAGACTGGTTTTAAGCACGTACACTTTACACAAATTTCTAAAAGGAAAGAGCTTTAGTGGTTTTCTTTGGAAAATGCAGATAAAGTATGCACATCAGCACCTACGTGCTGGAGTTTTACGTGTTCAAGCAGACGCTTGCAAAAACGTTTGCTTTATACAGGCATGAAAGCTGATGCACATGCCTTATTCAATACAGGGGCAGTTTCTCAAAGCCATATTTTTGTGCATGCGGCATATAAAGGGCAATTCTGTAACTGGGCACCCACACTTACATACTTGGGTCATCACAGCACAAATTATTTTTGCTATCCCTTCTTGTTCAAGATTTTGGCTTGACTCTTCAATTAGAAAAGCCCTTATCACCACTGTAGCATCTTCTATTTGGAACATCCTGCCAGTTGTACATGGCTTGATTTTCTTTGGATGAAAGGTGGTCTATTTGGAGGCTTATTTTCAAAGCACTTAGGCACACAAAGTTGCACTGGTTACTACATAGAAACATAGAAAATGATGGCAGAAAAGGGCCACAGCCCATCTAGTCTGCCCACACTAGTGACCCACCCACTAACTTCCTCCATGAAGAGATCCCACTTGCCAATCCCATCTTTATTAAAATCTGGCACGCTGCTGGCCTCGATTATCTATAGTGTACTATCAAATTTTAGGAGTAATTTGATTTTATGAGCTAATCATTGACGGAGGCGTTATTTGCAACCTGCATTTCCCAGTTCTAGAAACAAGTCTGTTTGTTCGGTCACATTTCAATTCATGGTGACAAGATGGTGGAACTCGTTGCCTTTTCCAACTTTGACACTGGTTGGTATTTTATAAAATTACCAAATCTCAAACTTTCACAGGTTAAGTGGCAGCAGAACAGCTAAGCGCTATTCTGTAACGGCGCAGATAAGTGGCATAAACTGTAAATACATGAAACCCCCATCTTTTGTACGCTATATGTCGCCTATCTGTACCCTCTTTATTCACTATGAAAGGAGGAAAAAAGGCCTCGGAAGCCGCAGAGAGCAGTGCACAAAGCAATGCTGCACCGCAGCTGTGAAGGGAAGAGCTGTACCCTGCACCCTCTATCACTGGCCAAATAACCTGCCGACTAGAACAGTGATTCTATAAAAGGTACGCGTCACATAGTAACATAGGGCTCCTTTTATCAAGGTGCGGTAGGCGGTTAACGCGCGTTCAACCGCCTGCCGCGCTAGTCGCTAACGCCTCCATTGACGAGGCGTTAGGTTTTTGGCTTGCCGCGGGTGTTAGCGCGTGATGAAATGTCCAACACGCTAACCCCCGTAGCGCACCTTGATAAAAGGAGCCCATAGTAAATGAGGGCAGATAAAGACCCGAATGGTCCATCCAGTCTGCTCAATCGTGCATGCTCCATAAATTAACCATTCCGTTTAAATGGTCCTTTTTCTTAGATATTTCTGGGCCAGAAACCTAGAGCCCTGCCCGGTAGTGTAGAGAATGACATGGTGACAAAATTCATCACCCGTCCCCCGCGGATAACTGCAGGAAATAATCCCATGTCATTTTCTAGTATCTATTTCAACCTCAGTCCTTCTACACCAGCATTCTTCAAAGCAAAGCTTGCGGGTCAGTGGTTGTGCCCAATTATACTCTGATTCTTCCCTCTCTCCTTAAAGAATGACATGAAGATGGTTTCCCGCAGTTATCCGCGGGGACGGGAACGGTGATGAATTTTGTCACCATGTCATTCTCTACTTAGGTTCTAGCTACTGGAGTGTAGACAAAATCTCTAATGAAGCCTGGAATACCCAGAGAGGCAGCCGGGAACACTCACTGGTCGAATAATGAATACCACCCCTAAAAAAACCCTCCACAGGAGGTTGTTATGAAAGGGAGGGCTGTGAGAGAGCAACAGCGCCAACTCTTGCAGATATGGATGGGGATGAAGGAGATTAATTGTGGGGATAGGCGGGGATGTAATGGATCTTAGCGGGTACAGGCGAGTATAGATTAAGATTCCAGTGGGGATAGGCAGGGATGGGTGAATTTTCTCTCCCCCACGCAACTCTCTATTGTGAACATGAAAAGCAAAGTTGAACAGGAAAGTCTGTGTAATCACATGCAAAACATATAATAAAGCACAGAAAGGACTGCAGAGTAGAATGTACAAGGTACAGGAATCTTTTATTAAAAATCTATGCAAAATTGTACTCCATAAAAGCGGCTCTCATATAAGTGGCATACAGACCCAACACGGTCCGTGTTTCAGAGTAACACTCTTTCCTCGGTGTCAGGTCAAAAGCGCGCCGGGACAAAGGCACGCGCAAACAATTGAGCGCAGCGCGGAGGTGTGCGCCGCAGAAAATTACAGTTTTTACGGCTCCGACGGGGGGGGGGCGTGGGGGGAACCCCCCACTTTACTTAATAGAGATTGCGCCGCGTTGTGGGGGCGTTGTGGGGGGTTGTAACCCCCCACATTTTACTGAAAACTTAACTCTTTCCCTGTTTTTAGGGAAAAAGTTAAGTTTACAGTAAAATGTGGAGGGTTACAACCCCCCAAACCCCCCACAATGCCGGCGCGATCTCTATTAAGTAAACTGGGGGGGGGCTCCCCAACAAAACCCCCCATCGGAGCCCCTAAAAACTGTAATTTTCTTTGGCGCGCGCCTCCGTCTTGCGCTCAGTTGTCGGCGCGCGCCTTTGTCTTTCGCGGGGTTGTCTATGAACCCTTTCCTCAGGGGTCCGGGATATCCAATGTATCACATATTGAGAGTCATTCGGAGAACAACGGTGTATAAAATCGTTAGAATTTTTAATCGAGAGCGGAAAATTATTCTTCCGGGCAAACACACAAGAGTGAGCACTGTGACCGAAAGTGAAAGTAAAGTGTTACTCCGAAACACGGACCGTGTTGGGTCCGTACTCCATGTACACAAGAGCCATGTTTATGGATTACAATTTCGCGTGGATTTTTAATAAAGATTCCTGTACCTTGTACATTCTACTCTGCAGTTCTCTCTTTGGTTTTTGGTGTTCACCTTTTACTGCAGATCCGTTGGATTTCTTTCTTTGCTTAAACATATAATAAAGAACAGAAAGTACTTCTAAGACCAGAGTTCAAAACACAAAAAAATCTTGAAGCGTTGCTGCTAACCATTCTGATAAAATTGGAGGTCAAATGCACACAGGAAAAGAGACACTTTCATAGCTGTTTTAAGTAAAATATTACAAAAAATCATTTTCAATCGGAGCAACATGATAGTAAATAGCCTACGAACAAGTATCTTACTTTTTGGCAAGTGCTTTCCTTTCCTCTGGAGTATAGTCTAGGGACCCTATGGCACCTTCTCCTTTCGTTGGCATAAACCCAATAATCGCTAACAATGCAGTCCTTACTATAAAAATGAAAAGAGAGGTGGGGGGGGGAGGAAACTACATGAGAATTTTAGCTGTTGATGTAAATATTTTTAATAAAATTGTTATTGGAATTTTGAACAAAATGATGGTATCATAAAACCCACAAACACTGTCCCCTCTTCTTTTCTAAGGCGTAGCGTGGGTTTTAGTGCCGGTAACTGCTCCGACGCTCATAGAACGGCTATGAGCGTCGGAGCAGTTACCGCCGCTGCCGGCGCCAAAACCCGCGCTACGCGTTCGTAAAAGGAGGGGGAGTATTACTTTGGTTAAAGCTGCACCGTTTACATTCAAGAGGTGGCCTCAAGAGTAATAGAAGGATAACTAATGATCCTTGGAGGATGTGTTGGACAGCCTATATAGTAACATAGTAACTTAGTAGATGACGGCAGATAAAGACCCGAATGGTCCATCCAGTCTGCCCAACCTGATTCAATTAAAATTTTTTTTTTTTTTCTTCTTAGCTATTTCTGGGCAAGAATCCAAAGCTTTACCCGGTACTGTGCTTGGGTTCCAACTGCCGAAATCTCTGTTAAGACTTACTCCAGCCCATCTACAGTAAATCTTAACAGAGATTTCGGCAGTTGGAACCCAAGCACTTACAGACTCCATTCTGGCACCCCACCAGACATCACGCCATTAAAGAAATGGAAAATGGGCTATTTGAAACCTGCTACCTCTTTATTGCTGAATCAGGGATGCATTGATGGTTCTTCGAGTTTGTGCGAGTGCTTTGACTGGAACTGCCCCCCCCCCCCAAATAAAAACTACTGCCCTAGGCAACCGCCTAATTTTCTTAAAGGTTCAGTCAGCCCTGTTTTCGGTATACTTCCCGCTTTCACGAGAAAGGAGCAGGTGCAGCCCATATTGGTCCAATAAATGTAATTAAAATGCTTCCATGGGGAGGGGGTAAGAAAGGAGAGAAGGTCTGTGTTTGTATATGGCCGTTTGGTGGAGGATGGGCAGGGGAGGGCTTCAATGGCTGGGAGGGTGTAGATGGGCTGGAGTAAGTCTTAACAGAGATTTTGGCAGTTGGAACCCAAGCACAGTATCGGGTAAAGCTTTGGATTCTTGCCCAGAAATAGCTAAGAAGAAAAAAAATTAAAAAAAAAATAAAAAAAATTTAAATTGAATCTGGTTGGGCAGACTGGATGGACCATTCGGGTCTTTATCTGCCGTCATCTACTATGTTACTATATAGGCTGTCCAACACATCCACCAAGCATCATTAGTTACCCTTCTATTATTCTTGAGGCCACCTCTTGAAGTCTCGCATCAAAACTGCTTGCGTCCGAAAACGGTTTACACCAAAGAAAAGTCTCATCATGCTGAGACATTTTAGTGTTTCTTAAATATCCCTCCTCCCCTTCCTCATACAAAGACATTTAGGGCTTTTTTTACGAAGGCGCGTTGGGGCCTTAACGTGCGGAATAGCACTTGCTAAATTGCCGCACGCGCTTAGCCGTTACCGCCTCCTTTTGAGCAGGTAGTAGATTTTCGGCTAGCGCACACTATAGCACGCACTAATCCGGTGCGTGCGCTAAAACTGCTAGCGCACTTTCATAAAAGGAGCCCTTAATTTATTCAGCTACATTTATTCAGTATTTTATTGAAAGGGGCACTTCAGGTATGCCGAAGTGCCCCTTTCAATAAAATGCCTCTCCGTGACATCTGGAACCTATTAAAAAGTATTTCAGATTTATATTATAAAAGAAGATACATGACTGTTGGGCCCATTTTACGCAGAACGCCGAGATGAGACGTCTAGACTAGGACATGCTCAGTTCTGGCAGTATTTTACAAAAGGCTCTGCAGAACATGGAGCCTTTTGTAAAATACATGTAAGGATGTGCAAGAATGCAATTTTCTTTTCTTTTTTTTTTTTTTTTTAGGGGGAGGCAGAAATAAACAGGGAAAATTACTCCCTTAATCCATCGTATAAGTCCCTTGGTGAAACAAGCACCTTTTGAAGTTCTATGCATGCCTCCAAGCCGGTGCAAAACCAAGATGGGAATTTTTTTTTAACATGGGATGTGTAGTCCCTGACTGATGACCTGCCTAAGATATGTCCCCTTGAAATCTCTGCCTCCTGGTGATTTCCATCTGTAAATAGCAGCTTTCTGAAATCACTATTTACATCTGTATGTGATCTACAGTTGTAAATACTTTTAAAATTGAGACTTAAATGTAACTCTTTTATAAAAAAAAAAAAATAAAAGATTCACGTTGAGCATGTGTGTGGCGCCACAGCCTAGCACTCTGAGGTTGTGGGTTCAAATCCCATGCTACTCCTGGTGACTCTGGGCAAGTCAATCCATCCTATCCTATAACTTTCTCACTTTGTACTCAAAAATAAATTAAATTTCGCCACAAGTTCATTGGAAGTTTCATTCACATCAAAAACTTATCGAAATGATGAATAATGAGGGGAGGTCTCTGTCCTAGCAAGCGTGTTAATCAGAATGCTGCTGTAAGCTACAATATCATTGACAGACGCTGTCTGGAGCCCTGACGCAGCTTGTTAGCGAAATGGTAGCTAGCTTAACATCCCTCAGCGAGGACTGGCAGAGACATAGAGACTAGAAACATAGAAACATAGAAAATGACGGCAGATAAGGGCCATAGCCCATCAAGTCTGCCCACTCCACAGACCCACCCCCTAAGTCTGCTCTAGAGACCCCGCTCCAAATGACCCATTCTTAACTCCACCCTCTCAGGGATCCCACATGGGCATCCCATTTACCCTTAAAATCTTGCAGGTTGTTGGCCTCGATCACCTGTATCGGAAGCTTATTCCAATGATCAACCACTCTTTCAGTGAAGAAATACTTTCTGGTGTCGCCATGAAATTTCCCGCCCCATCATGTTAATTGTTCCACCTACAGCTAAGTAGTTTTCACACACTTTGGAACATTTTTTTTTTTTTGAAAAATTTTAAGTGTCTGACTGTGGGTAGGAGGGGGATTAGGAGCCGGTGAAGACTTTTTTCCCTTTCTTGTGCGGCAGCAACTAACTGTTACGCACGGGGATCTGAGGCTCTCCCCTCATTATTCATCATTTCAATAAGTTTTGATGTGAATGAAACTTCCAATCAACTTGTGGCGAAATTTAATTTATTTTTAAGTACAAAGTGAGAAAGTTATAGGATATAGATTTGATTTTCTTTCTCATTCCTGTATATAGGATTTTTTTGGTGATACAACAAGTCAATCAATCCCCCATTGCCCCAGATACATTAGATAGATTGTGAGCCCACTGGGAAAAATGCTTTGAGTACCTGAATAAATTTATGTAAACTGTTCTGAGCCCCACTGGGAGAACAGTATAGAAAACTGAATAAATAAATAGTTTCAGCCTCTGATAACCAGAGCTGGTATTGTGCCATCGTAATGCCTCATTCCACTAATGCCTAAGAGCCAACCTCATCAGTGATGTCACAATGGCTTCATTGTCCTATACTTGGCTCACTTTTACTACATTTTGATTTCTAGAGTGACGCAGTGGTTAAAGCTACAGCCTCAGCACCCTGAGGTTGTGGATTCCCTGTGACCTTGGGCAAGTCACTTAATCCCCCCATTGACCCAGGTACATTAGAAAGATTATGAGCCCACCAGGACAGACAGGGAGAAATGCTTGAGTACCTGAATAAATTCATGTAAACTTTTCTGAGCTCCCCTGGGAGAACAGTATAGAGAATTGAATAGATAGTGTGAAAAGTTTCAGCCTCTGATAACCAGAGCTGGTATTATGACATCACAATGCCTCATTCTACCAATGACTAAAAGCCAACCTCATCAGTGATGTCACAATGGCTTCATTGTCCTTTACTTGGCTCACTTCTACTACATTTTGATTTCTAGAGTGGCGCAGTGGTTAAAGCTATGGCCTCAGCACCCTGAGGTTGTGGGTTCAAACCCCATGCTACTCCTTGTGACTCTGGGCAAGACACTCAATCCCCCATTGCTCCAGGTACATTAGATAGATTGTGAGCCCACCAGGACAGATAGGGAAAAATGCTCGAATGTAAACCACAGAAAAATACCTAGTATACCTAAATTAGCACCACTTTAAAAACCTTCAGGTTTTCAGGTGTCTTATATATTGAAGTACAGTAGGTATTTTTCTGTTTCTGAAGGGCTCACAATAAAAAAAAAAGAGTTGAAGTGGGATTTGAACCAGAGTCCCTTGGTTTTCTGTCCATTGCACTAACCACCAAGCTACTCCTCAGACTTTCTTTCTGCTCTGTTAAGAATGCCTGTAATCAATTGAAGCTGTTATGGAGCCTGGAGGAGAGGGATGGGGACAGCAGTAGTTAACTAGTGCTGGATATCAACCCCTCAGTAATTATAACAAACAAAAAGACACATTTCACTCTATTTTCATTAAAAATACCTTTTCTGAAAATACTCACTGCTCCAGGAGGGCTGCCATGTTTCAGGATGGTGTCCGGAAATGCTCAAACAGATTTTCTTCCCCACTTCAAACCTGCCATTGGACTTCACAGAACAACGAAAGACACTTTAATTCCTCTCAGTTATAGTGTAGTACAGGAAGGTGAAATTTTCAGGTAAAATAAAAGGATTATAGGATTGGTGCGCTGTGGGGAGGTCCCGGTTCAATTTCCATACCAGGTTTTTCCATATCCTGGGCTGGCTGCGGCCGAGAGTTTCAGCTAGGGCTTTGCATGGAAATAATTTTCTAAAAGAGCATCTCTGTGAAAAATCTAAAAAGGGTGCCGCTTTTCAGCTGTTTTATTAAAACAGAGACGCGTACACAGCTTTGTAAAATATTCACCCAAAACTATGCCCATTGGAGCACAAAATTTACAACTGCCCTGAAGAAGGTGTAAAGGAGTGGAAGTTCACCCAAATTTTAGCTTTAAATCCTCTTTATTAGCCTATAATTTGATGTCACCTAACAATACTATATAGGCATCATTTTGGGTGAGTAAAGCTTGACCAAAAAGAATTTCCAAGCGCACCTGGAGAAGAACAAAAGGACTGAGGGGGGGGGGGGGTCAATGAGAAAAGAATAACAGGTTCATTAGTCAAAAGCATCCATATCCCATTTCCACATCCCTTTTTTTGATTCACATGTAAAGTTTAGTCACGGATCCCGTGCCTAAATATATGTGTGCAACTTGTATTAATTTTAATTAGCACCAATAATTGCTCATTAATAATAATAAAAAATTTATTTATATACCGCAATACCTCACAGTTCAGTGTGGTTTACAATAAGAGGTGAGAACAGTAAAAACACAGCAAATTTACACCACAAAACACACTACATAATATATAAAATATAACATTAAGAAATTATTAACTTATCTAGATTAAACAGACAAGTTTTTAACGATCTTCTAAAGATCTGGGTAAGAAGAAGAATTTAAGATCAAACCACTAAAACAGGGGTAGGGAACTCCGGTCCTCGAGAGCCGTATTCCAGTCGGGTTTTCAGGATTTCCCCAATGAATATGCATGACATCTATGTGCATGCACTGCTTTCAATGCATATTCTTTGGGGAAATCCTGAAAACCAGACTGGAATACGGCTCTCGAGGACCGGAGTTCTCTACCCCTGCACTAAAACCTTTGTTTCAAAGTCCTGTCTGAAAGGATAGGGTTCTATTAAGAAATCCTTTGTATACGCAACCTTCTACTGAGCGGAAAAAAAAATAAGGTTGTGTTTCGGGAAGAACATCTTTTTTTCTACTAGCTCAAAATGACCTAAAAGGTAACTTGATTTAAGACCATATAGGGCTCCTTTTACGAAGCCGCGTTAGCGGTTTAACGCACGTAACAGCGCGCGCTAATTTGCCGGCCGCGCTAGCCGCTACCGCCTCCTCTTGAGCAGGCGGTTGGTTTTCGGCTAGCGCGGGGGTTAGCGCGCGCGCTAAAAAGTTGCGTGCAATAAAGCCGCCAACGCGGCTTCGTAAAAGGAGCCCATACTGTTTTATAACAAATACAGGCCAATTTAAAAATTAAGAAGCCTTGGATCTAATTAGCTTTTCAGTCATTTAAATTACGCAAGCAAATTTTTAGCATTTTTTTAAAAATTGAAATATGGGGGTAGGCGCCATGCAGCCCATATGTATGCAATGGGCTGCGCAGCATTTAGCACATGCTATTTCTGTTAGTATAACTTACTGCTTTTTTTACAAAGCCACGGTAGCAGCTGCTGTGCGGCAACAGCCCCGAAGCCCTTTAAATCTCTATGGGCTTCGGGGCCGCTAGCACTGCTTTGTAAAAGAGGCCCTTAGTAAAAGGACCCATAAGTGCGCATTAGGGCTTAATGCCCTTTAGGAAATTATTAAGTGAGTTGGGTAGGAATTCTAAAACATGAAATGGCTTTCAATTTCTTTGTACAGTACCGTATTTTCGCGGATATAACGCGCACCATTGTAAAACGCGCACAGGGGTATAGCGCGCAGAAATCACGATGACATGTACAAAAACTTTTCTATACCGCGCTCAGGCATATAACGCGCATGCTGCCCGACTCTCCTCTGGCCACCCCGACTCTCCTTTCGCCCTCCCCGACTCTCATCTGGTTGCCCCGACTCACCGTTCACCCGCCCTGACTTTCGGTGCACTGCCCCGCCTCTCCGTGCCTGTCCCCCCTTGAAGTCCTGTCCCCATCCTGAAAGCCTGATGCCCCCCCTCGACGTCCGATTCTTCTCCCCCCTCGGCAGGACCACTCGCACCCCCACCCCGAAGGACCGCCGACTCCCCGACAATATCGGGCCAGGAGGGAGCCCAAATCCTCCTGGCCACGGCGACCCCCTAACCCCACCCCGCACTACATTACGGGCAGGAGGGATCCCAGGCCCTCCTGCCCTCGACGCAAACCCCCTCCCCCCAACGACCGCCCCCCCCCAAGAACCTCCGCCCGTCCCCCAGCCGACCCGCGACCCCCCTGGCCGACCCCCACGACACCCCCACCCGCCTTCCCCGTACTTTGTGTAGTTGGGCCAGAAGGGAGCCCAAACCCTCCTGGCCACGGCGACCCCCTAACCCCACCCCGCACTACATTACGGGCAGGAGGGATCCCAGGCCCTCCTGCCCTCGACGCAAACCCCCCTCCCTCCAACGACCGCCCCCCCCAAGAACCTCCGACCGACCCGCGACCCCCCTGGCCGACCCCCCCACCCCCCTTCCCCGTACCTTTGGAAGTTGGCCGGACAGACGGGAGCCAAACCCGCCTGTCCGGCAGGCAGCCAACGAAGGAATGAGGCCGGATTGGCCCATCCGTCCTAAAGCTCCGCCTACTGGTGGGGCCTAAGGCGCGTGGGCCAATCAGAATAGGCCCTGGAGCCTTAGGTCCCACCTGGGGGCGCGGCCTGAGACACATGGTCGGGTTTGGCCCATGTGCCTCAGGCCGCGCCCCCAGGTGGGACCTAAGGCTCCAGGGCCTATTCTGATTGGCCCACGCGCCTTAGGCCCCACCAGTAGGCGGAGCTTTAGGACGGATGGGCCAATCCGGCCTCATTCCTTCGTTGGCTGCCTGCCGGACAGGCGGGTTTGGCTCCCGTCTGTCCGGCCAACTTCCAAAGGTACGGGGAAGGGGGGTGGGGGGGTCGGCCAGGGGGGTCGCGGGTCGGTCGGAGGTTCTTGGGGGGGGGCGGTCGTTGGAGGGAGGGGGGTTTGCGTCGAGGGCAGGAGGGCCTGGGATCCCTCCTGCCCGTAATGTAGTGCGGGGTGGGGTTAGGGGGTCGCCGTGGCCAGGAGGGTTTGGGCTCCCTTCTGGCCCAACTACACAAAGTACGGGGAAGGCGGGTGGGGGTGTCGTGGGGGTCGGCCAGGGGGGTCGCGGGTCGGCTGGGGGACGGGCGGAGGTTCTTGGGGGGGGGCGGTCGTTGGGGGGAGGGGGTTTGCGTCGAGGGCAGGAGGGCCTGGGATCCCTCCTGCCCGTAATGTAGTGCGGGGTGGGGTTAGGGGGTCGCCGTGGCCAGGAGGGTTTGGGCTCCCTCCTGGCCCGATATTGTTGGGGAGTCGGCGGTCCTTCGGGGTGAGGGTGCGAGTGGTCCTGCCGGGGGGGGGATGTATCGGACGTCGGGGAGTCGGCCGGGCAAGAGGGCTTGGGCTCCCTCTTGCTCCGATCGTGGATGCGGGTGCGGGTGGGAGCGCGTGCGAGCGGTCGTTCGGGGTGGGGGTGCGAGCGGTCCTGCTGGGGGGGTGAATCGGGCGTCGGGCGGGGTGGGAACTATGTTTAAAAACTTTTGTATACCGCGCTCAGGCATATAACGCGCGAGGGGTATGCGCGGTACGTAAAATCACGTATAACGCGCGCGTTATATCCGCGAAAATACGGTAGTTGCAAATGAAGGTTTATACAACTAGATTCTACCTCCACCGCAGTTCAAACTGAGCTAGAAGTATAAAATACAGTAGGAGAAAAAAAAAAGAAGAGCTTTAGGTTCTTACTGTTAACAAAATAATACTTGGAGGTTTCATGGGATAATCTGGTGGAAGTACAATGCGGCCGTGATATATTCCTCCATTGAAATCCGAGTCTGGAGGCCCTCGAACAGTGAAATGCCATTCAAAAAGATTATCCTATTGGGGGGGGGGGGTAAAAAAGATTTATTGTTTAAACCATGCATACAAAAAGCCAAAGAGCACATTCTCGGAAAAGGAATTGGATGCCATTGTTGAAAAACATTCCTCTCTCTCCCTTCCCCCCCCCTTCCCGGAGATTAATGGTTTTTCATTTCTCCTGACCCAAATTCAAGGCCAGGGAAAACATGCTGTCACTGTATTTCTTTCAAGTGTTCAGTTTTAACAGCAGCAATCCCACCAAATGAAATAGTGAAGAGGAAGCAGAAGAAATCAGCTCTCAAGGTTTCTACCAGTGATTTGTTTAAGGTGCTTGTGCTCTTAAGCAAAGCGGCTCCCCCTCTCGAGTGCATGCCTTTTCCTTGTGACCCCTGCAATGCCACTCAAAGAGCACAATGCACCAAGATAGGCCATCTCTCTGAAGCAGGGGTTCTTAACCCCGTCCTCGGGACGCTCTCAGTCAAGTTAGGGTTTCAGGATATCCACACTGAACGTACATGAGATAGTGCAGGCAAATCTTATCTCATTCATATTCATTGTGGCCATCCTAAAAACCTGACTAGACAGGTGTGTCCTGAGGATTTGGTCGAGAAGCAATGCTCTAAACCAGCGGTGTCCAACCTCGGCCCTTGCCAGGTTGGGGTTTTCAGGATTTCCCAAATGAATATGCATGAGATCTATTTGCATACAATGGAATCAGTGCATGCAAATAGATCTCATGCAAATTCATTGGGGATATCCTGAAAACCCAACTGGATTGTGGCTCTCAAGGACCCCGACGTTAGACAACACTGCTCTAAACCTTTCCTTCTTTTGGCTAGTATCCGTTCAAATCAACCAAGCTTCATCCATGTTTGCTCCCCAGCTTTTCTCTCACCACTTCCCTCTCCCAGCATTAATCTCCATCCTCCAACTTTTGCCCTCCTCCAGCTTCCCCATGCCTATACTCCAGTCTTCACACTTCATCTTCACCCCCAATGCCTTCTGTCTGTATTCCACCTTTCACTAACTCCTTGCCTTTTTGCAAAATCAAAAGCTTGGCTTGGGATTCCGACAGATTTGGACTTTACTTACAGAAATGTTTTTAATAATAAAAAGAATTTTATTCTTATGTACCGCCAAACCGAAAAAGTTCTAGGCGGTTCACAACAAGGTGAGCTAATACATGGGATACAGGATAAAATACAAATTAGAATAATGGACTTAAAAACAGATAAAGACAGAAAGCATTTACAATATAATGCAGAAAATACCGGCATGGAAGGGAAAGAAGTAATACATAGAACAGATAAAATACATCAAGTTGAATATAAGGAACTTGATTGAAAAAATGAAGCAGAATGCATTAAGATACCAGCCTATCAAAACTCTTTAACAATTTTCTAAAATCAAGATAGGAAGAGACCTCCAACATAATTTTTCCAAGCCAAACATTCAATTTAGCGGCTTGAAATGAGAGGGTTCTCTAAAGGAACTTCTTATAATCTCCTGTTTTGCATTGTGTATTTGCTGATTGTACATCAATAAAATATGATTTACACTAAATCAAATTTTAATAAAACTTGAAACATCTCACAGAATTCTTAACAGGCTTCAACTAAATCTTCCCTCGACAAGAAAATCTCAAATACAGAAGAATTTTCCAATCCATGCTCAACCTACTTGGGAGTCAAAATCTGGAATAACCTCACAGAGACAGTTAGAACAGAACCCAACCATGTCCTATTCTGGAGGAAATTGAAACTTTACTCTTTGATAACTAATTCCAACATGATCTCCGCAGGAAGGAAAATTGAAAACACTACTCTCTACAACAGCGGTCTCAAACACGCGGCCCGCGGGCCACATGTGGCTCTCCAAGGTTTTTTTGCGGCCCGCGGTCTGGACTGGATCATTCCCTTCCTTTTGGAGCAGCAGCGGGTCTGGCCGGTTCATTCCGTTCAAAGCCGCGGGTTGGCGGCTCCTTGCGCTATTCGCTCCTGCATCGGAAGCTTCTCTGACATCACAACATCAGAGAGGCTTCAGACGCAGGCGCGGATCTCGCAAGGAGCCGCCACCCGCGGCTTTGAATGGAATGAGCCGGCCAGACACGCTGCTGCTCCAGTGGCGTACCAAGGGGGGGCGGTCCGCACAACTGGTCACCCTCCACTGTTCTTCCTAGAGTGCGGCTTGCGGCTCGTCTACAGCAGGGGTGCCCAACTGCTTCCCTTCCCTTCTCACCGCCGGCACCATGCTCTTTAAGCTCCCTGCTTCTCTCGCCGCCCGACCTCAATTCTGACGTCGAGAGGACGTTCTGGCTAGCCAATCGCTGCCTGGCTGCCCGGAACGTCCTTTCCGACGTTAGAACTGACGTCGGGCAGAGAGAGTTGGTCGGCCCCATGGAGATCTCGGCCTGTTCCCGATGGCGCCAGCAGCAGCCTATTCCCCAGCAGCGGTGGCATGGGGGAGGGCAGGAAGGAAGAAAGAAAGAAGGGGGGGGACAGGGAGCCAGAAGGAAAAAAGAAAGAAGGGGAGGGGGGGACAAGGAGCCAGAAACAAAGCAAAAAATGGGACAAGGAATCAGAGAAAGACAGACATAGAAAAAGAAAGAAAAAGTTGGGGGAGGGGATGAGGTCTGGAGGAGAGGAAGCATACAGGAGGCTGAAAGAAGAGAAGAAATATTGGATGCACAGTCAGAAGAATAAAGTGCAACCAGAGACTGATGAAATTACCAAACAAAGGTAGGAAAATGATTTTATTTTCAATTTAGTAATAGAAATGTGCCAGTTTTGAGAAAGAAAAGATATTAAACTTAAATGTGAGTGCTGCAGAAAAAATAGAGTACTTGGAGGGCCACAGAAAAAAATAGTTAATGTCTTATTAAATAAATGACAATTTTGCATAAGGTAAAACTGTTAAAGGAAAGTTTTATAAACTATAAAGAGTTTAACCTCATGCAAAATTGTCATTTCTTTAATAAGACATTAACTATTTTTTTCTGCGGCCCTCCAAGTACCTACAAATCCAAAATGTGGCCCCGCAAAGGGTTTGAGTTTGAGACCACTGCTCTACAACTAATAGCTACATGGCCTTTTCATGTACCTCTCTTATTTTACTTAGTACGATCAGATCCTTCCCTTTCTTACTTTCCCTCTCCCCTTCCTCCCCAATATGCCTTAGACTCCCTTTCCCACTATAGGTCGCCTAGAGCCTGTTTTAGGTTTGCGCGACGCACAAATGTTAGATTAGATTAGAATTAACTTGTGCAAGAGGAATTGGGTTATTGGCTTGACAAATTAGTTGAGAACCAGGGAAGTTGGAGGTTCAATTCCTGCTTCTGTCACTGACACAACATAGAAACACAGAAACATAGAAATAGACGGCAGATAAGGGCCACGGCCCATCTAGTCTGTCCACCCCAATGACCCTCTCCTACCTTTCTCTGTGAATAGATCCCACGTGTCTATCCCATTTGGCCTTAAAATCAGGCACGCTGCTGGCCTTAATCACCTGAAGTGGAAGACTATTCCAGCGATCAACCACCCTTTCAGTGAAAAAAGAATTTCCTGGTGGACCAACCTGCGACCCTACGCAAGTCTATTTATTTCCCATTGCCTCCAATATTCACGAAAGGATTGATGCAGAAAGCTGCGCATTAGAGCCGCTGACTGTACAGCTTCTACCTCAATCTTTCTGTAAAATATTGCTTGTGGGATTCAATATTTGATGAGGCCCGAATAATTCGACCCAAGTTGAGCATGAAACAACTGGTTAACAAGCTAAACAGCACTGATAATTGGCAATTAACATCTAATAATTTACACTAATTGGCACTAATTAGAAGTTACGTACACAACTTTCTAAGCGCATTCTATAAAGCGGTGCGCCTAAATTCCAGTGCATGAATCTCAAAAGGGGGCATGGCCAGGGGAGGAACATGGGCCGATTGTGGACATTCCTAAAAGTTAGACCCACTGTTATAGAATAACAGCGCACAACTTAGGCGTAGGTATTTAGGCCTTATTCCTATGAATGTTGCGCTGTTACTGCTGAAAACTGCACTATGGTTTTATAAAAGGAGGGGGTTAATGAGTTTTTAATCATTTTTTTAATGGCACGGTAAATTACTGCGCCAATTAAAAACAATTAAGTGAGGTGGCAGTATGGCGCCATTTATAGAATCTGGCCCTAAGTGCACATACAAGACCTCTCACCAACTAGGACATAATCATACACGTGGCACCCAGTGCAAAAAGAACTGGATAGCACTGATCCAGTATCCTACTAATTATTTCTATAGCGCTACCAGACATATGCAGCACTGTTTTTCAACCTTTTTACACCTATGGACAGGCAGAAATAAAATAATTATTCTGTGGACCAGCATCGGTCCGTGGACCAGCGGTTGAAGAACGCTGGGTTAAGTTGTGGGCCAGACCCCGCCCATCTCTAACCAATCTCCACCCCAGACACCGCCCCCATAATAGTACTAATTGCACCTTGCACGTCCCGTGCCTCATCTGGAAGCCTTCCCTCTGACGTTGCAATGTCACAGAGAAGGCTTCCGGTTCAGACGCAGGATGCCCGTAGGAGCCACTGCCCGTGGCTTTGTGCACTGAATCAGTTAGGAAGAGGGAGCTGGCTCGAAGATAATGCTGCATTGATTGCACTGTGGACCGGTGGCTCGAAGATAACGCTGCATTGATCGCACTGTGGACTGGTGGTTTTGGGCCTGATGCACATGCTGGCCCTGTGGACCAGCAGGAAATTTCTGCATGGACCGGTGGTTGAAGAACACTGCTGTAAAGTTTTTATCCCACAGTTTTTACTTGTTATGTTTCATTTTTTAACAAACTGTAAACCGAGTTGAGCTCCTTAGGGAGTAGACTCGGTATATAAAATGAAGATTAGATTAGATTAGTCCCTGTTTGAAGGAATTTACAATCTAAACAGACAAATAGGATGCCATGGATACAGTTAAGGGGAATGGTGAACCATTTAATTATATAAAGATGCTAAGGGTAGAGAGGTACCAAACTATATTAATATAGTGTCCCTTTATTGGGTATGTTTATGCTATTGTAAGTTTGCTCTCAATGAGTTGCAAATGACCTAGAATTAATCCATGGTTAAGAGTTAAATCACGGGGGGAGGAAGTGATGTCATCGTGCTGTATGGACGGGTGACTGCTCAGCTCCGTGTGCCTCGAGCCTAATTTGCATTGATTTCCCTCCCTAAATAGCAAATTCAACCTTGCAAACTGCAGATCTGCGAGCAGATTTATTTTGCAGAGTCTGTGTCTTTATGGCACAATCGGTCCGTCGGATGCAGCTAAGATGGCGCCGAAGGGTGAGGATGGGCCTACACCGCCGCTCATTGTAGAGCCTGCGAGTGGAGATCTTTCTGATTTGCTGCTGTCGGACCCACTGGCTGAAGTGCGATCTCTGTTCCGGAAAATACGGAAGATGAAGGGGCTCCGGGGTGAATTTACAACGCTGGCAGCCAATCTCCGTTCTGAATTGTCTTGAGCTGGGCACCCGTGTGAGAGATCTGGAGGTTCAATGTGATGAACACCATGCAGCTCTTGCCAAAGTTGAGATGCGCTCTAAAGAATACAGGTGCAGCAAAATTATATATATGATAAATTGGAAGATTTAGAAAACAGGAGTCAGTGGAAAAATCTGAGGATCCGGGGAATACCAGAATCAGAGCACTTTCTGGATTGTGAAAGAGTTGCCCTACAAATAGCATCTTTACTATTGGCTGATGGTCCAGAGTCCGGACCCCTACCAGAGATCTCTACTGAGTGAGCGCATTGAGCTTTGGCGGCCCTTCAGGGGAATAAACCCAGAGACAATATTGTTTGCTTTAAAGATTTTAAGATCAAGGAGGCTATTGTGCGGAAAGCCAGATCGCTTGCTGTGCTCAAATGGGAGAATCTAGAATTTGAAATCTATCAAGATCTGGCTGCTGTTACTTTATGTCGCAGAGCAGAATTGAAGCCTTTACTTCGATATCTTGTGGACCAGAAAATTAAGTCCCACTGACGCTACCCTTTCGCTCTCCTTTTTAATTTAGAAGGTTCCATGTGCACTGTACGGTCCCTTTCAGAGGCCTCACAAATCTTTCTTGAGGTTCAGTTCACGGAGACCTCACCAACACCATCGGGTCGTATCTCTGAAGAATGCCCACGTCGGGCAGAACCTTCACAACCTCGGTGGCGAGTCCGACGAGAGGGTGGTCGTCTGAAACGCCATTTGCCATTGACCAGGAGCAGCGCTCTCTACCTGGCACTTGATGGGGATTCGTCTCAGGACCTTTGATATTATTTCTTATCTGCGCTTGCAGCTTTCCCACTGTTTCAGTGGTGTGTTTATCTCCTGTATTATGGAGTGTTTTGCTGTTTGAGTTATTGAACAAATGGGGTTGGATTTATATAAATATATTGTGGATTCATCAAGGGAGGATATTGGTGGGGAAAAAGAACCCGATGTTCACATACAAAATGGGGGGAACATCACTAGGGGTCAGTAACCTGGAGAGAGACCTGGGAGTGATGGTAGACGCAACACTGAAGGCATCGGCGCAATGCGCCACAGCCTCTAGGAAAGCAAACAGAATGCTGGGTATCATTAAGAAGGGTATTACGACCAGGACGAAGGAAGTCATCATGCCGCTGTATCATGCAATGGTACGGCCGCATCTGGAGTACTGTGTCCAGTACTGGTCGCCGTACCTCAAGAAAGACATGGCGGTACTTGAGGGAGTACAGAGAAGAGCGACTAAACTGATAAAGGGAATGGAAAATCTCCCATATACCGACAGATTGAAGCAGTTGGGACTTTTCTCACTGGAAAAGCGGAGACTTAGAGGAGACATGATAGAAACCTTCAAGATCCTGAAGGGCATAGAAAAAGTAGACAGGGGCAGATTTTTCAAATTAAGGGGCGCCACAAGTACAAGGGGGCACTCGGAGAAATTGAAAGGGGACAGGTTTAGAACAAACACTAGGAAGTTCTTTTTCACTCAGAGGGTGGTGGATGCATGGAACGCGCTTCCAGAGGCTGTAGTAGACAAGAAAACATTAAATGGTTTCAAAGAAGGTTTGGATAGATTCCTAGAAGAAAAAGGGATTGGGGGGTATAGATAGGTATAGACCATTGCTCAGGCAATGGGCCTGATGGGCCGCCGCGGGTGCGGACCGCTGAGCAGGATGGACCTATGGTCTGCCTCAGCGGAGGCAACTTCTTATGTTCTTATGGTTTTTAGTTTTGAGATTTTACCATGGTTGGTATTTTCTATGCTGGCTGGGAGGGCACATGGGGAGGGGCCCTTCGCTCCCTTGGGTTACGTGGGTGCACTTTATGTGGGTGTTCTTGTGTGTGGTTACTATGGATGGGAGAGGGGGGGAAGTTCAGGGAGGGAGTATGGGGGATGCTATGGGGACTGTGGGTTCTTGATAGAGTGTATTGTGGGATTTTAGTTTCTCTTTTGAGACTATGGGTGACCTAAAATTATTATCTATAAATGTGTGGGGTCTTAATGTTCCCATGAAACGTCATCTCCTTTATAGGGAACTAGCTCATCAGAGGGCCCAGATTGTGTTTTTACAGGAGACACATTTGTTATCTAAACATGAAAGAGTGTTACACCCCTCGGGGTATTCAACCATTTATTTTGCTTCTAATCAACATCAACAGAAAACTAAGGGAGTAGCCATTCTCTTTCATAATAGCTTACAGGTTCAGGTGGCTACAGAACTGAGGGATCTGGAAGGTCGTTATTTACTTCTGGGGGTCACTATTGCTCATCTGAAGTATACCCTTTGCAATTTATATGCTCCAAATGTGGGTCAAGGGGAATTTTTCACACAACTTGATGAAATTTTATACCCTTATATTGATGGTTTCTTATTAATGGGGGGTGATTGTAATATTGTCCTAGACTCCCAGTTGGATAATTCTTCTCGGAATTCCAACTGCCTTGTAGATCGTAATGGGTTTCAACGGCTGCTTCTACATTGGGGGCTACAAGATATTTGACATATAAAACATCCTGGGGAATGGAAATATACTTTCCATTCTGCTGTTCATAACACTGATTCCCGCATTGATTATTGTCTGGGAGATGGTGTCTGTCGAACAGTACGATGTTGTGAGATTCACTCTACGATTTTAACGGATCACTCTGCGGTTAGTCTGCTGTTGACAGGGAGAGGGGGGCTCTGTAAGATCACACAATGGAGATTTAATGATTGCTTATTGGCAGACCCCGCCAAGGTGGTGCAACTGACAAAGGATATCATAGATTACCTTGAATTAAAATATATTAATGATATCCATCCCATACTCTTGTGGGAGGCATTAAAGGCGGTGCTTAGAGGGAAAGTAATTGCTTTTCAAGCTCATACTCAGAAGCTACGAACCAGGAGCGGGCTAAAAGGAAGGAACTTTCTGATCTTGAATCCCAGGTCCAGGGGCGGTGAAGAACTACTCAGGAAAATGCTCAATTGGCCAAATTACGATTGGATTTGAAAAATCTTGAGCTGGCTAACATTGAGGTGGCATTATATCAGACACGGCAGGAATACTTTGAATTTAATGATAGGGGTAGTAGACTTTTAGCGCATAGATTGAAAACCCGGGCCATTCACAATGATATTTTGGGTATTTATGCTTCATCGGGTGCCTATTGTACTTCGGTCTCAGATATGGGGAAAGCTTTTTTGCAGTTCTATAGTGAACTTTATCAAGTTCACCCAGCCTCCCTAGATCAGGATATAGAGGATTATTTAGGACAACTTTCGCTTTCGGCTCTGTCTGAGGGAGAGACAGCTCAGTTATCTGGACCTATCACCGTTGCAGAGGTGGAAGAGGTGGTTCTCTCTCTCTTTAAATACTGCCCCTGGGTTGGACGGGTTTACTAATAAATTTTATAAACCTTTTCAACATTTATTGGTGCCCTTGTTGGTGAAAGTGTTTAATTACATTACATTACATTAGGGATTTCTATTCCGCCTGTGCCTTGCGGTTCTAGGCGGATTACATTATAGAAGATATCTGGACAGTTCCAGTTGAATTACATTTCAGGTTAGGAGTATATTACAGTAACAGTAAAGAGTTATGATACTTCAAGTTCACAGAAGATAATACTTGTCACAGAAGTTATTACATATGACAGAAGATATTGCATTTTGCAGAGGTAATACATGGCAACTCGATCGTTTAAATCAGGTGTAAAGTAGAAGAGTTACATTACATTTTAGGTCACAGACAAAGAGATAGTATAGATGGGTGTTTCCGAAGTCGTTGGTTGGGAACTCGTTGGGTGGTGGTTAGAGTGATGGGAGATATTTTTTGAACAGTAGTGTTTTTATTTCTTTGCGGAACTCTTTTATGTCTGTTGTTTTGGTCAGTAATTTTGAGATGTCAGAGTCTATTTTAGCTGCCTGTGTCCCCAGGAGGTTGTCGTAGAGTTTCTTACGACAAGTTCCGTTGAGTGGTGGATAGGTGAAAAGGTTCTGTGTTCTCCTTCTTCTTGGTGGGTGGTAGTGATGGAAACGATTAATTAGGTAACTGGGTGCCGTGCCATGGGTTACTTTGAAAATGAGACAGTAGAGTTTGAATTGTGTTCTTGCTTTTATTGGTAGCCAGTGAGATTCTAGGTATGCATTGGTATTGTGGTCGTATTTGCTGAGTGAGTATATGAGTCTGAGGGCTGTGTTCTGGATGGTCTGTAGTTTTTTTATTGTGTTGGTCGGGCAAGGTAGTTTTGATGATTCCCATCCGTTACCTCAGACTTGGCGTACGGCGGCTGCAACCTTAATTCATAAAAAGGGGAAAGATCCTACCTCCTGTGCGGCCTATCTCATTGCTTAATGTGGATTATAAAATTTTTACTAACGTTTTAGCTTTGAGATTGCAGGTCTATATGCCACAACTAGTTCATCCTAATCAGGCGGGCTTTATTGTCTGGTGACGGCCGTTTGATAATATCAAAACCGCTTTACATCTAATGTGGCATGCTCGTCGGGAGGGAATACCTGCTCTTGTTTTGTCCCCCAATGCTGAAAAGGCATTTGATCGGGTGAGTTGGGTATACTTATTTAAGGTGTTGCAAAAAAAAAAAAAAAAAATGGGTACTGGACAGAGATTTTATGGATGGCTCCAATTATTATATGATGCCCCTTTATCCAGGTTGAAACTTAATGGCACCTTGTTGTCCGCTATTCCTTTGGCGCGAGGGACGCGTCAGGGCTGTGCCCTCTCTCCCTTGCTCTTTCTATGGAACCTTTCGCGAGCCGGATTCGTCATCAGGGGGATATTTTTGGGATCCAACTGGGAGCACAGCAACTCAAAATTTTACTTTATGCAGATGATATTTTGCTTTTGTTAGCTTTGCCGGATGGTTTTTTCCCGTCTTCTATCTCGTAAGGTTTTTGCTTATATCTGGCGAAAGGAGCCCCCGTGGGTTCGCCGGAGTATTTTATTTAGATCTAAACTGGAAGGGGGTATAGGGATTCACAATTTTCATTTGTATTATCAAGCTGCCCCCTTACAGGAAATAGTGATGTGGCTTACTTATGAAGACCGCCCGTGGATTCATATTGAACAATGTTTTAGCCCCCAGGTGTCTCTTTGGATGTTAGCTTGGATTCCGGGAGACCGTTTGCGTGCGGCGTTAAAAACATCTAATCCTTTTCTGCAGGTGGTTCATCGGAATTGGTATGTCCTTTGCAGGCGGATGTTCCCGGAATGTATGTTTTTCTCTCAAATGGCAATTGTGGCGTTGCCTGCTACTTCACCAGGTAGAGAGAGAGTGATTCGCAGTAAGTGGATTCCTGCAGGCCTCCGGACCTTGGGTCAACTTTGGGAAGATGGGCAGATTCGTCCCTTTCAGGAATTGCAAGAGGAATTTGGCTTGGAGAATAGAGATTCTTTTCTCTATAGGCACCTGCGTATCTTCCTATCTCAGAGGGCTTTTTGGGAGTTATCTTTGGGGGAGACTTGGCTTGAACAGGCTTTTCGGGCAGGAGAGGGAGAGTTTCTAGAGTATACTGGGCCTTATTAAAAAGAAAATCACCGCTAGATCCCTACAAAGCACGATAGGAGAGGGACATTCCAGAGGGGAGAAGGCTACCTAGTTGGGACCATATATATATATAAAAGTTTATTTAAATCTACATTGTCCCTTAACTATACAGAAAATGGTTTTAAAATGTATTATAGGTGGTATTATACCCCTAAGCATTTTTTTCCCCATTTTTCATGTGGGTTCTGATCGTTGTTGGCGAAACTGTGGGAAGCGGGGAGATTTTATACACATCTGGTGGACCTGTCCTGGAGTGAGACCTTATTGGCAGCGCGTGGGTTGCTTTTTAGTTCAGATCTTTCATAAGCATTGTTACCTGTTGCTAGAATGTTGTTTACTTTACGTGAGAGTTCCTGGTTTGTCAACTCCTGAACAGAAATTGGCGGCCTTTGTTTTTACAGCTTGCCAGACTTGCTTTGGCGCAGTGTTGGCGTACTCCTAGGGTGCCTCCTCTTCAAAATGTTTACTCTCATTTGGATTATTTACATTTAATGTCCCACCTTACTGCATTGAAGCATAATACACTCTTAGCTTATCATAAGATTTTGAACCCATATCTCCAATGGAGGCAACACTCTACCTAGTTTTGCTTTGTGAAATCGGGGTTTTGGAGGGGGGGAGGGGAAGCTCTGTATCTCTCATTGTTTTGATTTTTGCATTTTGTATTGCCTTTGACTATGTTTTGTTGTCAAAATTTAAAAAAAAGAGAGTTAAATCACAAATCTCCAAATAAGCTCTGTGGTTAGAAATTTCCCTTTTTAATTGGCCTAAAAGCTAAAAATTGAACCTGGGTGCACATAGGTGGAGAATATTATGAATTTAGCACAACCCCCCCCCCCCCAACACACACACATACTAACCTCCAAAGGCTGAGCATGGTAATGGTCGGTAGGATCTCTCAGCTCTGCTGCCTCTTTCATTAAGCGCTTAACAGCTTAAAAAGAAAGAAAGAAAAGTAACCAAAAGTTTTAGATAAAATCAGAAAACTACACATACTACTGAATCATTTCTCCTCCTTTCGAGAGCCATTTTTAAACCAAGCTGCAACAGTGATATAAATGTTCTTAGTGCTGGACAAAGAAATGGCATCAGAATTTGGTACCTTAATGAAATGGTTGTCAGATATGTGGCTCTCTTTTTCCTAAGCTGTATCAATTAAACACATAAATGCACATTAATGAATGTCAATGTGATTTAATGCATATTAAATACCACAGACTATTGTTTTTAATAGGGCCTATTTATGAACTATGAGAGCAATTTTATAATTGGTTGCCTAGATTAAGAGGACAAAAAGGTAAATGCCTAATTGCAGCCTATTTTATAAAGGCACATAGGTGTCCATGTGTCTTTATAAAATACTAGTATAAATCATACACAAGAAAGTAAAATGTGCCCAAATCATGGAATCGCTCCTGCCTGTGCCAATTCCAGTCTCAAAATGGCTGCTGCGACCTCCTGCAGCAGTCTTGGCAGCCATGTTGACTACAGGGCCAGCAAGAGCAGAAGTGACTGGGGTTCATTCCTGCCCCAACTAGGTCACTAGACCACCAGGGTGTGTAAAGTAGGCCACGAGAGTTGGGAGAGGGGTCCTCTTTTGTTTGAGGGGAGGATGAGTTTTGGCTGGAAGATATCTGTACATTTTCAGTCGAAACCAAAACCCTCTGAAATGACGGAGGTGATCAGTGGAGTGCCACAGGGCTCGGTCTTGGGCCCAATCCTATTCAACATCTTTATAAGGGACTTGGCAGAAGGGCTTAGGGGTAAAATAACATTATTCGCCGATGACGCCAAACTAAGTAATGTAGTGGGCAAATGCACAATAGATGATGTTTCAATGCCCGACAACATGATGCATGACCTACTCCTACTGGAGCGCTGGTCTAGGTCCTGGCAACTCAGCTTCAATGCCAAAAATGCAAAGTTATGCACCTGGGCAGCCAAAATCCATGCAAGACTTACACCCTAAATGGCGAGATCCTAACAAGAACTGAAGCAGAACGTGACCTAGGGGTGATCGTCAGTGAGGACATGAAGGCTGCCAATCAAGTGGAGCAAGCTTCATCCAAAGCAAGACAAGTCATAGGTTGCATACACAGAGGCTTCGTCAGCCGAAAGCCGGAAGTCATTATGCCATTATAGATCCATGGTGAGGCCCCACCTGGAATACTGTGTGCAATTCTGGAGACCGCATTATCGCAAGGATATGCTGAGGCTGGAGTCGGTTCAGAGAATGGCCACTCGGATGGTCTCAGGACTCAAGGATCTCCCATACGAGGAACGGTTAAACAAATTGCAGCTATACTCACTCGAGGAGCGCAGAGAGAGGGGGGACATGATCGAGACGTTCAAGTATCTCTCGGGCCGCATAGAGACGGAGAAAGATATCTTCCTCTTCAAGGGTCCCACGACAACAAGAGGGCATCCGTGGAAAATTAGGGGAGGGAAACTACGAGCTGACACCAGGAAATTCTTTTTCACAGAAAGGGTGGTTGATCGCTGGAATAGTCTTCCACTACATGTGATCGAGGCCAGCAGCGTGCCTGATTTTAAGGCCAGATGGGATCGTCACGTGGGATCTATTCACAGGGCAAAGGAAGAGGAGGGATCTATTCACAGGGCAATGGTAGGGGAGGGACATTAGGGTGGGCAGACTGGATGGGCCTTGGCCCTTATCTGCCGTCTATTTCTATGTTTCTATGAGGCTAAATTCGAATTTCGGGCCGACTTTGGAGCTGACACCAACATTTGGTCAGCTTCTAGTTCAATATGCATGATCATGCAATTTTATAAAGCAGGTTTGTAAACCGCAGCTCTGCCTGTGCTCTATCCTGGAATACGCATATACCAATTGTGTGTACTTTGGGGTGTGCAGTAATTTTTTAAGAGGTAATATGGGGGCAATTTCATAACTAGGTGCCCCCATTTAGATGCTCTGAGGATGTGTGGTGGGAGATTATTCTATAACAGCATCTGGGCATCCAGATTCCGATACAGAATACTAGCATAACTCAGCATCTGACGTGCACTGCGGTTATACCAGCCATAGATATGACATAATTGCAGATGCATACATGTGGCAGGGCCACGTAAATTACAGGACTCTATGACCAACGCTGCCCATGCTCTCTCTACTTACGTGCGCATCCCCCCTTGCATCTTTTTTTAACATCTCTTTATTATGCAAACAGATAAACATACAAGCACTGCCATCTAGAATAATACAATACAGCTAACCCCTCCGCCATATGGGGGTCCGAGCGCTTATAACCCCCATGCTGTAGTTAACAGTGGAATCCCATGAAGAAAGGACCAGATATGCAAACAATGTAATAACTCTAACCACCAACAGGTCCTCAACCCTCATTCCTCCCGTCAACTCCCCCCCTACAACCATTAGAGAATATTACTGTGCAACAGCAGGTCCCCTTGCATTTCCAAGCTCTATCTATGTGTGCCCTTACAAAATAGCGCTTAGATCCCCCTGTATACCTACCCACAAAAGTGGTCGTATTCTGTAAATTTACAAGAACAACAGGTGCGTAAATTCTAGTTGTGCAATTGCCCTTCAGATGTGCATATATAGCCAAATTCTCTAATATTGTCTACAGCAGTGTTCTTCAACTGCCGGTCCGTGGACCGGTGCTGGTCCGCAGAAATTTTCTGCCGGTCCACAGGACCGGCACCTCCATCGTGCCCAAGATAGTGTTCTGCAGCCGCCGGTCCACAGTGCGATCAACACAGCGTCTTCGGGCTGGCTCCCTGAGTGCTGCAGTGCACAAAGCAGTGGGAAAAGGCTCCTACATGCATCCTGCGCCTGAACCGGAAGCATTCTCTCTGACATCGCAACGTCAGAGGGAAGACTTCCAGATGAGGTGTGAAGAGCCGCTGCCCACAGCTTTGTGCACTGCAGCATTCAGGCAGCTGGCCCGAAGACACTGCGTTGATCGCACCGTGGACCGTCTTGAAGATAACACGGAGGGGCAGGCCAGAAGGCAAGGCACAGCATAGAGGGGGAGAGAGAGAACGGTAGAGGGAATGCTTTAATTTTTTTATTTAGTGATTGATTTACATTTGCTGTCTGTTCAAGAAGAAATGCATTTGTTTCTTTTCCTCTGGGGTTGTACTGCTTGCAGAGTCTTGCATCTTAGAGTTTGTTTGTAAATATTAGCACTTTTAGTTTTTGGTCCTGTATTTGCATGGGGTTATTTCTTTTCTGGTAGGAATTAATGTTGAAAAGCAAACAGTGTGCTTCGTGTATTTTAATTTTGTGGTTAACCATTATGTGTTGTTAATACGAGTATATTGTGTGTGTGTATATATGAAAAATGAATGGGAAAAAATGGTGTTACAATTAGTACTATTATGGGGGCAGGGTCTGGGGTGGAGATGGGCACGACTTAGCCCAGTCCATAGGTGTCAAAAGGTTGAAGAACACTGGTCTACAGCACAGAAGTCATATTATCAAGACAATATTGTTAGTATTAGCCAACTGTTTTCAATGGCTAAAGTATTTCTTTTACACTTTTACACTGGCCCCATCATCAGATCCGGTTAAATATATTTTGGGGGTTTTTTTTGCAATTATTATAAAGTGCTATATTTCATTAAAGTATTTATAAACTAAACTGGTCCCTTCCCGATATGAGCAACTTTAAGGAAAAGATAAGTTTACTTTATAAATACAACTTTAATGAAACATTACTAGTATTGTCATAAGAACATAAGAATAGCCTTACGGGGTCAGACCAATGGTCCATCAAGTCCAGTAGCCCATTCTCACGGTGGCCAATCCAGGTCACTAGTACCAGGCCAAAACCCAAGGAGTAGCAATATTCCATGATACTGATCCAGGGCAAACAGTGGCTTCTCCTATCTCCCTCTCAATAACAGACTATGGACTTTTCCTCCAGGAACTTGTCTAAATCTTTCTTAAAACCAGTTACGCTATCCGCTCTTACCACAACCTCTGGCAATGTGTTCCAGAGCTTAACTATTCTGAGTGAAAAAACATTTCCTCCTATTGGTTTTAAAAGTATTTCCCTGTAACTTCATCGAGTGTCCCCTAGTCTTTGTAATTTTAGATGGAGTGATGTTTCACAGATAACACCCCTTTAGGTATATGCTGGTGCTTTAGTGGTGTGTCCCTATTGCAAGCTGTGTGATTGAGGGCTCCCTTCTATCATAAATATTTCTTATTGTGGTAGTGTGTTTGGGCCATCTCTCCCCCTCACCCTATATTTTTTCTTGGGGGTTGGGGAGATTTTGCAGTTTATGCTTCTTCTCCCTTGCATTTGGGTTCGTTTGTTGTTCTGTTTTCTATTAAAAAACATCGTGAATATGATGAAACCGCGAATAACATGGTGGGAGACCTGGCCTGTTCCTGAAGGAGAGGCAAAACAAGGTGAAGAAAGTTCTGGGAATCAGCGATTTCTCTAGGCAAGCTGATGTAATTTGGGGGTAGGAGCCATCAAGCTAAAAACCGTGACTAATTGAAACTGCGAATGCTGAAACCGCGAATACGGAGGGAGAAGTGTAAATGGTTTTCTTTTTTTGGACATTTTCAATATTAGCATCATCACAGCAATAATCTATGTTAAATCTATGAATGAGAAAATGAAACTCATGTGTTAGTATCAATATGGATAAATTGATAATTGAGGCACAAACAGTATTGATATGAAATGCAAACACACAAAAACTATTATCAGAGCACTTAAACATATTTCAGTGATTTGTATATTTCTGCAAAATTTCTTAGAAGTAGTAGATCGGCAAATAACATATTACACAAAATTTAAAACTAATTGTTGTGAAAGGTCACTTGGACATACAAAGTCAGAGGCGTGAAGAAAGTACAAGAGGTTTATTTACAGCATGCCGGACTCTAGTGCAGTGAACAGTCTGCTTACTAGAGTGTTAGAATCAGGAAATGCACGGACTTTTATGCCCTTTTCACTAAACATATGCAAACTAATACATGCAAAAACTACAACTTCTCATTTGTTACTTCTATAACTTTTCTACAATTATTATTGGTCCTAAGCCAGCACTTATGATAGGTTCAGGGATACAACTTATAGTCCTATAGGGAACTAGCTCATTTCTCTGCTTATCTAAATCTTACAGTTCTAAATGTTACATGTACAGGAGTATAGGGTACATCATGGCTCAAACTCTTATCTATTTAGCTTACAATGTGGTAAGGTAGGGACGTACATTTTAGGCAGATGAGGTTAGTAGATTATATACTGTTTTTAGCTATGTAGGCCAGAGCAATATTTTAAACAACAGTTAACCATTTCATGACCCTACAGTTGATTTTCCACATTAAAAAAATGTAACATTTTTTCACTAGTGGGTTGTTTGTTTGTTTTTTTACATTATGACATATCCAAAACTGACAAAGGACTCATACTGATATGGCTGGAAAACCATGGACTGAAATGCTGGCAGATGGATTCCTTACCTTCAGCATCAGGCTGCTCCTGCAACGAGTTAGGAGGTTCTAGTGATGTACATTGGGGGAAATGTTTTGACAAAAAAGACTCGTAAGCAGGTGATTCAGGCTGCTAAACAGGACTAGGGAGGTTCCCATAGTAAAACCAGTGGACATAATTTGAGGTTAAGGGATGGTAGATTCAAGAGCAATGTTAGGAAATTCTACTTTATGGAGAGGGTGGTGGATGTCTGGAATGCGCTCCTGAGAGAGGTGGTAGAGAGGAAAACGGTGACTGAGTTCAAAGAAGCGTGGGATGAACACAGAGGATCTAGAATCAGAAAATAATATTAAATATTGAACTAAGGCCAGTACTGGGCAGATTTGCACGGTCTGTGTCTGTATATGGCCGTTTGGGGGAGGATGGGCTGGAGAGGGCTTCAATGGCTGGGAGGGTTTAGAAAGGCTGGAGTAGGTTTTAACGGAGATTTTGGCAGTAGGAACCCAAGCACAGTACCGGGTAGAGCTTTGGATTCTTGCCCAGAAATAGCTAAGAAGAAAAAATTTAAAAAATTTAAATTGAATCAGGTTGGGCAGACTGGATGAACCATTCGGGTCTTTATCTGCCATCATCTACTATGTTACTTGTTGCTGGTCTGACATCCTTCAAAGGCATTATTTTATATAAACCCCTTACAACAGGGGTGCCCAATAGGTTGATCGCGATCGACCGGTAGATTGCCAAGGCAAAGTGAGTCGATCGCGGAGCCCATCCCGGGATCCATGATAGACTCACTTTGCCTTGGCGATCTACCAGGCAATCAGCCTTCCGATCCCCGACGTCAATTCTACCGTCGTAAAGGAAGTTCGGGCCAGCCAATCGCTGCCTGGCTGGGCCGGAACTTCCTCTCTGACGGCAGAATTGACGTCGGGAAGAGGAATGCTGGTTGGCCCGACGCAGGGAAGCAGGGAGAGCTTGGGGCGGCAGCGGCTTTGAGGCCTGTTACCTGATGGCAGCGGTGGCAGCAGCGGCTTGGGGGCCTGTTCCACAATGGCAGCAGCAGTGGCTTGGGGGAGGGCAGGGAGGGAGACAGAAGGAAAGAAGGGAAACAGAAAAAAAGAAAGGGGGCATGAAGAGAGAAAAAAAGAAAGGGAGGCAGGGAGAAAGAAAGGGCAGGGAGAGAGGAAGAAAAAGTTGGGGGAGAGGAAGTATACAGGCTGAAAGGGAAGAAAGATTGGATGCACAGTAAGAAGAAGAAAGTGCAACCAGAGACACATGAAATTACCAGACAACAAGGTAGAAAAAATGATTTTATTTTAAATTTAGTGATCAAAATGTGTCTGAATGTATATCTGCTGTCTATATTTTGCACTATGGCCCCCTTTAACTAAACCACAATAGCAGATTTTAGCGTAGGGAGCCTATGAGCGTCGAGAGCAGCGCTGGGCATTCAGCGCAGCTTCCTGTGCTAAAAACTGCTATTGTGGTTTAGTAAAAAGGAAGGGGGGTATATTTGTTTATTTTTGTACGGTTGTTACTGAGGTGACAGTGCATAGAGTCATCTGCCTTGACCTCTTTGAAAAAAACCCGGAATAGGAATGATAATTAACATTTTCTCAGTGTACAATGTGCTTTGTGGGTTTTTTTTTAATTTTATTGTTGATAGATCATTTTGACTTGGTCATTTTAAAAGTAGCTCGCAAGCCCAAAAAGTGTGGGCACCCCTGCCTTACTATTCCTCATTCACAAAATCAAAGACACAAGCCTTCCTCTCTTCTTATCATGACTACTGATGCCCTATGCACCCTCGGTTTGGTTTTTTTTGTAAATCTTTATTAGTTTTCAATTATTAACAGTGCAATACAGTAAATTTAAACATAAACGAATCAAACAAAAGCACTTTAAATATACAAATATTTCAACAACAAACATTTTTACCTCCTCTCCTCCCCTTAACTAATGAAAATAAAACCACATGTATAATTTCAATATAGATATAATGAATAATAATTATAATGTTTTCCCATCTCCCTCCCTCCCTGGATGTGTAAGGAGGACAAATAAGAAGAAAAGGTACTTGACAACTATTGTGACTCAATAAACAAAGTCAATTGGCTCCACACCCTTTCAAATGCACTACTATATCCTAAAATTTCAGCATTCATTCTTTTATATTTGTAGCTAGAACATAAGTCTATCATAACTCTTCCACTTGCGTGTTGTCATCTGGATGGCTATTCCCGTCATTATTAAGAAAAACCGGCTTTTATAGCGATCCAAAGAAGGTTTAACATGCAATAGAGTACCACAAATTATGGCTTCGTAAGTCAGTGGTATCGATGACCCAAGCACTACATTAATTTGGCCCCATATCGACTTCCAAAAATTAAGTATCAATGGATAATAGAATATCAGACGATCCAAAGTTCCTATATTAACATGACAATGCCAGCATCTATTAGATTTAGAACTGTCAAACTTTTACAAACGAACTGGGGTCCAAAAAATCACCCTCTTAGGCCCAGTAAAATCTTCGACTTGTTTCCACTTTCCAGCATATCCAGCTAAACTCCCTCTTCAGTGTAATTGTGCAGTCTTTGTGAAACAATCTGCCCCTCTTCCTAATATCCTGAAACATTTTATCTTAAATTCAAACTGGGTCTAAAATCACCCTCTTTTTTGAAAAACCTCACTCCTTTTCCTCATTATACAATTAGGGGTATTTTCAAAACTCTTAAGACGTCCAAAAAAACAGCATAAATCTGCACTTGGATGTCCTAATTGCCAGGATGTACAAGTGTACAGGGGGCGTGTTGGAGGCGTATTATGGGTGGGCTTAGACTTTGATGTCTTGCAGCGATAATCAAACGTTTGTCAAGACATCCTGGATGGAACTTAAGATGTCCGAGGCTAGACCCGTTTTAAAAGAATCTAATTGCCAAAATGGTACCCTAACTAACCAGATGACCACTAGAGGGATTAAGTTATGATCCCCCCCATGCCCTTCACAGTAGTCACTAACCCCCTCCCATCCCCCAAATAAATCTGAATGAAACAGTACATACCTGTCTCTTGTACAGTGAGCTATATAGAGAGGTGGACCCAGGCCCATAAGCCACTCTAACCACATTTATGGTGAAAAATGTGAGCCCACCAAATTCCTATTATACTGCCATAAAGGTGCTACCTGCACCCATAGGGCCTATTGGAGTGGTAGACAGGTGGGTATAGTAGGTTTGGAGATTGTTTTGGAGGGCTCATCATACATTATGAGAGGATTATGGTGAGATGTACTTCTGGCACCCTTCAAGTGAAGTTCACAGCAGTGTCCTCTAAGGTGCCCCACTGCTCTGTTGGGATGTCCACGTGGCCAGTCCATTACAAGGCTAGCCTCTCTCACATCCAAATGCTCCGGATTAGGAAGTTTTGAACTTGGATGATTTTGTGGTCGAAAATGGTGAATAAAGTTGGACATCCTGGTGACCCAGACGTTTAAGTAGGTGATTTTCAAAAAAATATTTTTGGACACCTTGCAGTGTTGCCTGTTTTGAAAACATCTTGCGAGAATCATCCAAAGTCGGACTTAAACGTGCTATCGAAAATGCCCCTCAATGTATAGAGAGTACATTTATTTTATGCATTGGAGGGGCCTATATCATGTCTATATAAACATTTTAGTATGCTCATTATCTTGTGAAAAGGTTTGCAGTTATTTCTTTCTATTATTGTGTTTTACAGGATAATGTCAGAGGCAAATATTTTAAGTCTTATATGTAATGGTTTCAACTATTTGTAATTTTGGAAAATTACATTTTAAAAAAGTGTTATAGAAGATTAATAGGCAAACGGACAGGGAGGGAGGGATCCATCTCCAACCTGACCCTGACAAGACTGACAGTGGGAGTCCCTCTCCTCCGGTGTATGGATAGCGGGGTGGGGTGTCTCTCTCCCTTGGCTTGTGACACCTTGGCAGGCACAGCTGGGCAGTCTCTCTCTCTCTCAAGTATTGGACTGGAAGCTGTAGTTTCGTTGGGCAAAGCTAGAACACATCGGGATTTCCCCAACAAAACTGCAGCTTTCCGGTCCATACTTCTCACAATGCTATCTGCCATCCTCTGAAACTGAAAGCACTTAGAAAAACACACACAGACACAAAAAAAGTCAAAAGAGAGGTTATTATTTTTGCTTACCGTATGATTTCTCATCTTTTTTCTCTTTGTATATATATTGTATATATACAATATATATATATATATTGTATATATACAATATATATATATATAGTATATATACAATACAGTAATACAGCCAGTGCATTACTGAAACCATATATATATATATTGTATATATACAATATGTACATATATATATGTACATATATATACATACAATATGTACATATATATATATATCGATATGTATATAGTTTCAGTAATGCACTGGCTGCACTTGGCTATCCTGATAGATAATTTGTTATTGCACTTACCTTGCTGGTTGTGTTTATTCTACTACTTAAATGCCAATAAACAGCTTTGAACTGAAAAAAAAAAGAGAGAGGCAGCTATTTCCTGAAGTCTGAACGTCATTAAGGGCAGAGATAGGAAAAGCTGTGCCGGGAATTTCCTAAAGCAAAGCGTCCAGAGCTGGTTATTTATATCCTGTGCTCTGACCCCCCCCCCCCCCCCCATGAAAGACACACACGTGACTGACAGCAGCGGCTCACCGGGGCTCTTGCGGTTGTAGCGACCCTCCAAGCCGGCCGTGACGGGGCTCGACATCCTCGCGCCGCGTCTCTCAAGTCGGGCGCGCGAGCCCTTCCCCCCCCCCCTCTCTCTCCCGCCGCGGCCTCGAGCGACTCTGCCCGTCTCTTTCCTGCTCTGGGTTATGCAAACTTCCCCTGACGTGGCACCAGCGCTGCGGCCTCTCCCCGCCCCCCCCCTCCCCGGCAGGGCTGAAGCAGAGCCACAGTCCCTGGGCGAGGCGGAGAGAGGAGCCCCGGGCCCGAAATCGCCCCATCCCACGCGACACCGTCGTTGCTTACTCCCCCCGGGGGGGGAAGAGGGGGGGGGCACGGGAAAGAGCAAATCCGGCGCCCGGGGCCTCTCCCTGCAAGCTGGGTCTCTTTCCCCGGCAACGATTTAGACAACTTTATTGACAAGACATTGCCAAAGTAAACACAGTAGACACAATTAACCAGAACTCTCAAAAAAAAAAAAAAAAAAATCTAAGAAATAGGACTAGGTATCACTTATGTAGGGCTGGAAAGGCGTAGGCGGAGCTGTACCTTTTTGACGTTTATAGATGGTCCCTGCTCAGAAGAGCTTACAATCTGACTTGGACAGACAAGCCATGACATAGCTGTAGGGATTCGGGTAGCTTGTTCCAAGCATATGGTGCAGCAAGGCAGAAGGGACTGGAGTTGGCAGTGGAAGAGAAGGGCACAGATAGGAGGGACTTCACAGGAGGGGGAGATAAGTGAAGAGAGATAGTGAGGGGCAGCTGAGTGAGTGCATTTGTATATGGGTAAGAGGAGTTTGAATTGTATTTGCAAACGGATAGGAAGCCAATGGAAGTGACTACTGTAATGAAATGAAAATAAAATCAATTTCTGGAGGAAATTTAGGTGTAAACTTGGCACGCCACGCCTGAGTATGCCCGTGCTTTGTCTACCACATGTCCGGTAGTTTGTCTGCAACAGTTTATGGTATGGCATAGTATGGGGTTTCCCTTACAATAGAGTGGAATATATTACATATAGTCACTTTGGTTATTTGGACCACAGTCAGACAATTACCAAGATATAGTGGTATTATTAGTTAGGCCTATTTTTAATAGTAACTCTCAAGCATCCAGAAATTACATTTATCCAGCATCTATCAATCCCCCTGGGTGCTGGTTAACTGAGAGTCTGGGGGATGATGGTGCACTCGGAGGCCAGCATTGGCAGATACCATACTCTCTACAGCACTGTTTGTCAAATGGAGGGTGCAACACCAATGTTTGGGGTCATGACCTTGGTGGCCTGTAAACAGAAACCTCATCAGTCCACGCTTTTGGGGATCTTGTGCTTTCTGTGGCTGCAGGAATGGGGTTGATAAGTGATAAGCATCGCTCAGTGGCTTTGCTGTGCTGTTTCCTTCAGTCCTTCCGACAGTCGAGCAGTAGAAGCTCTTAAGCGCATTTTCTCGTACAGTCCCACAGCAAGCTTCACAATGTCAGCTGTGAGATCTTGTGGATCTTATCACAAGATTCCGTAACAGCAAGAGAGGACACACTTAAAATTCAAAACATCCTGCATCATACATCACAAACTCTATGGAAATCCAGCCACTCCTCTTATTCAACTCTTCTCAATAGCATGGTCCGCATCTCGTAGAACTAACAGGACACAACTAAATCTCCCCACTATAAAAAAAAAATCTCAAGTATAGGCAAATATTCCAGTCCATGCTCACCTTCCTGGGAGTGAAAACTTGGAATGACCTCATAGAAACAATCAGACTGAACCTAGCTACACCTTATTCTGGAAGAAATTGAAGACCCTTCTCTGATACCTGAACTCTATATCAGTGTTCAACCTTTTGACACCTATGGACCGGCAGAAATAAAATAATTATTTTGTGGACTGGCACCGGTCTGCGGACCGGCAGTTGAAGAACACTGGGCTAAGTCGTGCCCATCTCCACCCAATTTCCACCCCAGACCCCACCCCCATAATAGTACTAATTGTAACACCATTTTTTCCCATTCATTTTTCATATACACACACACACACACATACAATATACTCGTATTAACAACACATAATGGTTAACCACAAAATTAAAATACACAAAGCACACTCTAAGCTTTTCAACATTAATTCCTACCAGAAAACAGATAACCCCATGCAAATGCAGGACCAAAAACTAAAAGTGCTAATATTTACAAACAGACCCTAAGATGCAAGACTCTGCAAGCAGTACAACCCAAGAAGAAAAGAAACAAATGCTTCTCTTCCTGAACAGACAGCAGATGTAAATCAATCACTAAATAAAAAAAATAAAAGCAATCCCCCTATTGTTGTCTCTCTCCTGCCATGCTGTGCCTTGCCTTCTGACCTTCTCCCTGAGTGCTGCATTGCACAAAGCTGTGGGCAGCGGCTCCTCGCGCGTATCCCGCGCCTCATCTGGAAGCTTTCCCTCTGATGTTGCGATGTCGGAGAGAAGGCTTCCAGTTCAGGCGCAGGATGCACATAGGAGCCTTTTCCCACAGCTTTGTGCACTGCAGCACTCAGGGAGCCGGCCCGAAGACGCCGTGTTGATTGCACCTTGGACTGGCGGCAAGAACACTGTCTTCTGCCCGATGGACCAGCAGAAAATTTCTGTGGACCGGCTGTTGAAGAACAATGCTCTCTCTACATGATTCACCCATAACAGTATATCCATTCTATTATGATAGATCGTTTCCTGTAGCTATCCCGCTAAATGGTTCCACCAACCTCTAATGTTCTCCTTTTTTTATTCTCTGTAAATTGCCTTGAGCCTATACAGGTAGTGTGCTAGGCACAAATAGCAGAGTAGATTAGATTTAAGTGCTGCTTCTACTGCCTGGCTCTGTCGGAAGAGCTAAAGAACAGGATTGGAAGTAGCAGGGAAACACTGTTGACCATGTCGACATCTCAGTGCCTCAGACTATCTTTATCTACTGAAGGAGGATGGAAAATGGGGGTTCTTCTGAAACCTCCACTGCACCTGATACCCTTTCTTTGAAACCACACCCCACGCTTCTCTCCTCTACAATAGAGAATGGACACAGGGACCGTTTACTACGGTAAATGTGGTCACCGCAGTAAATCCGCAGGAATGGAGACATTGGAAACTGGTTTACCGCAGGAATGGGGACAAGACCTTTTACCGCCCCGCGGGAATGGGGACAAGACCTTTTACCGCCCCATGGGAGCGGTGTAAAGTCTTGCTCCTGTGGTAAAAAAACTGCACCCGTGTCAGACTTGGCATCTCCTCCCCAGCTTCTCTTGCACCTAATTTTACTTTCAGGAGTCAGCCATGCCACGATGAAGACAGAAGGAACCAAAGCCTGAGACCAATGTGATTTGAAGAATAAAATTACCAGACAACAAAAGGTAGAAAAAAATAAATGTATTTTATATTTTATGATTAGAATATTTCAGATTTGAAATATATATCCTGCTAGAGCTGGAATTAGACATAACAGGGGACTGCAAAGCCCAGGCTGTGCTTCTTTAGCTTGCAGCTGGCTTAGGGCTCTCTCTCTGACCAGGGGGCAGTTGCCCTAGTTGCTCTCCCCTAACACTATACCTGCCATGTGTGACTGAAGTATTCTGTTAGCTTGATTTTTCTATGTAGCATTCTGTAGTAATTTGGTTTGTTAATTTTTCACAATAGTGGAGGGGATATTTGTGAAAGGGAGGGGAGACGGGGGTTTTGTTGATCCTTCCCCTGTATTATTTGTGTTTCTAAAATGACAATTGTATGGAGTGTGAAGATTCCAGACCAGACATTCATAAAGACTTAACTCCTTGCATAGAATGTGTAGATTCAGCTCGAGGCACAGGCGAGGCACTCAACCACTTGTGAGACTGAGTGTCCAGGCTGGACTGCAGAAAGCAGAATTGAGGCAGGACTATATTTGCTCAGTAACTGAACAAATTCCCTTTCCAAAATGGTCTGGATGGTAGCCTGCAATTGTGGATCCGAGTCTGAAACTGGACCATTTGCTGAGGCTAAAGGCTCTGAGGGCAAAGAGGAAGGATGCTTCGGCCTGGAAGCATGCTTCTTGGGCAGTTTGAGAACTACTGCAGGAAGTGTCTGCTGAGGTATCTGACCTGAGGGAAGCTCAGGAGAAGACTTGGTAGATTTACTCGAGGTCGAGGAAGGTCTGATGAGAATAAAGGTCGTAGGAGGATATCCCGTGGCAGGCTTGACCGAGTCGGAGGTTGAGGCCGGAGTGGGGGTTTCCATACCAAAAATCTTCTCCACTTGCACTCGACGTTTAATGGCTCGAGGGAAAACTCCTCTAACTGAAGCCCTCTGAAGTAGAGAATGACACAGTGGTTGTTACTCGCGGATAGCCGCGGGTAACCCGCCGAAAAGGGGGAGAGAAAAGAAGTGGTCGCCGCAGGTAAGGGGAGAAGGCCATTCACCGCCCCATGGAGCGGTGAATGGCCTTGTCTCCGCAGTGAAGGGAGGGAACGCGCGCGATCACCAATAGCGCTCCCTCCCTCCATACTGATAGCTGCCACCTGATTGCCGCCGCCCAAGCATCTCCCTCCCTGCCTTACCTTTGCGGCAGGGAATTTCTCTAAATATGCTTCTTACCAGCAGGCTGCATTGAAATCATGTGTGGCTGCCGTAAAGGTCATTTCTGATGCAACCGAAGTTGCATCAGAGACGACCTTCCCTGCAGCCACATGCGATTTCAACGCTCCAGCTGCTGGTAGGAAACATATTTAGAAATTGCCTGCCGCGAAGGTAGGGGGCAGGGAGGGAGAAAGGGAAGAAAAGTGGGGTGGAGAAAAACAGACACTGAAGGGACCAGGGGAAGGTGGAGTGGAGGTAGTGGGGAGAAGACGCTGGGAAATGAGGAAGAGAGAGTGGGGAGAAGATGCTGGGAAATGGGGAAGAGAGAGTAGGTAGAAGATGCTGAGAAATGGGAACAGAGAGTGGGGAGAAGACGCTGGAAGGGAAGAAGACAGAGATGCCAGACTATGGGGGAGCGGAGGGAAGAAGATTGGTGCCAGACCAATTGGGGGAGGTGAAGGGAGAGGCACTGTAACAGAGCAAATGGAAGGCGCAGAGAGAAGACAGACAGTGGATGGAAGGAATTGAATGAGAAGATGAGGAAAGCAGAAACCAGACGACAAAGGTAGAAAAAAAAAATTCTATTTATTTATTTATATATTTATTTTCTTTAGGATAAAGTAATATATTAGTTGTGTTGATAAAAATTTATAAACAAAGCCCTGCCAGCTGAACATCTCTTTCTCCAGTTTAGCATCCAGAACTTTGATTTATAAGGAAGGAATAAGCTAAATATTGCTATACTGAGGCGTGTATGGATGCTGCGGGGACGGGGCGGTGAAGGAGACGGCAGGGCAGAGACGGGGCAGTGAAGAGGATGGCGGGGAAGGGGCGGTAAAGGGGACGATGGTCCGGTGATGGGGACAGATTTTTTTCCTGTGTCATTCTCTACTCTGAAGCACAAATCTATAGGGTTCCCACAGGAGGCAAACTGTTGACCAAAGTCAAGAAGAATGCCAGAGGAGAGGCATCACACCAAAACTGTACAGGTGTTCCAAAGTGACAAGTGCCTTTCCCAGAACCCCCAAATAGATACAGTGACAACCTCAGACACTGAGACAGCTGACCCAACTTTTAGCCCACTCCTCCAGAAGTGGAAAGAAAAAACTCTGAGCCAGAGAAAAATGACTCTCTGACCATATCAGCTTATTCTCTCCATCGGCTGGGAGGGGGAGAAGGGACTGGGGGGGCCCAGGTGTAGCCCCCAAAGTTGGAACGTTATGCGAACACTCCTAGGCTCTATTGAAGCCGCAGCAACAGGAGCAAACAGCCTTCTGTCCTCAGGAGCCAAAACCAGGAACCAGAACGATAGCAGCAGGAAACTGGTGCTTGTAGCTGCAGCTAAGCCTGGCTCAAAATCCACTGCAGCATTCAGGAGCTGTGAAAAACCCATCCATCAACCTGCTGCAGATAGAGTATACTGGTTGGCCAGGAGGCTGTGCATCCAAGATATACCCAAGGATAAATTAAGTGCTCTCTATCTCCAGCTGTTGGTTGATGGAAGTAATCCCACTAGTCTGGATTCATTTGCTGTTGATGACAAGGAAATTATATTTTCAGTGCTTGTTTCCTTTTGTTGGGGGTTTTTTTGCCCTGGGAAGGAGAAGGGAGAGGATGGAATAATTTGAACGACACAGAGCACCCCCAAGTTCACTCGTTGGGGATTAGGGAAGCCATCTAACAAAATTGTATTTCTCAGTCTGATAAGGTAGTCTCTTCCCTTACAGAGCGCACCTGATACAGGAGAAAAGCTTCCAACATTAACAGAGTTTCTTCTGATCCCATTAGGCTGGTGATGGAAGACTTCACTGCCACTGACGAGAGAGAGTCTCACCAACACTGATAAGTCTGCTGAGAAAGTCTTTCTGACCTCATGCTGACAATGCTAGAGAGGGAGTCTCTCCCACACTGATAGGTCTGCAGTGGAAGTCTTTCTAACCAAAACTAACAAGGTTGGGGGGGGGAAGGAGTCTCACCTATAATAAGTCTATTGAGGAAGTGTCTCTTGTCTGACACCTGCAGAAAAGGTAGTTTGATCCTTCCCTGGAGGGTATGGAGAAGGACTTTCTTTTCCGCCTAATTAACAAGGCTAAGACAAGGGGACTCTCTTTTTCTTACACAGAAGGCACTAACTGCTAGAGGAGAGAACTGACGGTCTCATCAGTCTTCTAACCTGGAAATAATAATAATAATAATAATTTTATTCTTATATACCGCCATGCCCATCGAGTTCTAGGCGGTTCACAATAATTACATTAGGATCCGCATTGACATGCCGATTTACAAACAATGTATTGGGTTTACAGGCAATGTATTGGATATACAAACAATGTATTGGATTTAGAACACCTTCTGCCGAACATGGTTGAAGAAGCGGGAGTGGGAAGTAGAGGAGGAAAGCGGTCAATAAAGGGGGGGGGGAAAGGGCCGAACGGGCCGCTTTACCACGATTTATTGGATTTACAACAACTTTAGCCGAACTTGGCTGATGAAGAAGGAGGAGGGTAAGTGAGCTGGAAGACAGCGATCAAAGGGGCGGGCGTGTGGCCAGGTAATTCCGGAGACGGGGCGTTAGGGGGCTTGTTTGTTGAATAGGTAAGTTTTGAGTGTTTTTCTGAAGTCGAGGTAAGTGGGAGCCTCGAGAATCATTTGGGCGATCCATGGGTTCATCTTGGCTGCTTGGAAGGCGAAGGTTTTGTCTAGGAATCTTTTAAGACGACAGAGCTTAAGCGAGGGGTAGGCGAACAGTTGCCAAGGATGGCAATCTCTTATGTTATGGCACTGGGGAGTGGTCTCTCTCCTGGTGAAAATGAGTAGCAAACCTAGCAGCAATCCCCCTCCTTCCGAGACCTCCCCCCCCATTTCCCCAGCCCCTGTATCTGCCATCCTAGAAACGGAAGTGCTTAACAGAGAAAGAAACCTCCCCCCCTCCAAACAAGGAATAACGGAGAAGTGAGCTTTTCGTTAAGACTGAATGTTATATGACACATAGCAACAGTGCACTGTATACTTCCTCCGTCCATATTTAACATTTGTGCCAAGTCCCCACCCCCAAAACAAAGCATCCAGAGCCAGGATTTATTTCCTGCTCTTTGATCCCACCCCAACTGCAGCCCCGTTCCGGGAAAGCGCGCGCGCGCGCGCACACACACACACACACACACACATATAGCGACATACTGATGCAACAGAGGCACGTGATTGGCAGCGGTAACAATAATAACCCCGAGAGTAACAATGAGCGCGCGCGTGCGCGGCCTACCGGGGCTCTTGAGGTTGTAGCGGCCCTCCATGCCCGCGCGGAACGGCGGGCCGAGCCTCTCCCACTGCAGGCAGCCGCTCGCTCACCGGGGACTGGGAGGAGCCACAGCGCTGACCAGCCTCCCTCTAGCACTGACAGGGAGGGGAGCCCCAGCCTGACATAGAGATGCGGGCGTTTGCATGTTATATCGCCTGTCAGTGTATTACTTTGCGGCTCCCTCAAACTTGCCTTTACCCTTAAGATTATCTGGATCTGTCAGGGCTGACAGGAGAGACTCCCAACGTTGACAAGGCTGAGGGAGAACGAAGGAGGGAGTCTTTTTCCTGACAGAGGAACGAGAAAGAGGCTCCTGATTTAGAGAATGACACGGGACAGATTTTCCCCCGTCCCCGTGAGTTTTGTCGCTGTCCATGTCCATGTCCCTATCCCTGTCCCATTCCCATTAAGCTCTGCCTTAACCGCACAAGCCTCGAAGCCCTATGATTTTTAAAGTATTTGAGGCTTGTGCAGATGAGGACGGAGCTTAGGCATTGGTGGAATGAGGCATTACGACATCACAAGCTGAGCTCCAGAATGTTGCTACTTATGATTTTAAAGTGTTTGAGGATTGTGCAGATGAGGACGGAACTTGCAGGGATGGGAAAATGAGTTCCTACAGGGACAAGAAAAAATTTTTCTTCTCCCCACCCCCATGTCATTCTTTAAATTCCTATCACTGACAGGACTGAGTAACATAGTAGATGACAGCAGATAAAGACCCGAATGGTCCATCCAGTCTGCCCGACCTGATTCAATTTTAATTTTTTAATTTTTTTTAATTTTTCTTCTTAGCTATTTCTGGGCAAGAATCCAAAGCTTTACCCGGTACTGTGCTTGGGTTCCAACTGCCAAAATCTCTGTTAAGACTTACTCCAGCCCATCTGCACCCTCCCAGCCATTGAAGCCCTCCCCTGCCCATCCTCCACCAAACGGCCATACACAGACACAGACCGTGCAAGTCTGCCCAGTAACTGGCCTTAGTTCAATATTTAATATTATTTTCTGATTCTGAATCTTCTGTGTTCATCCCACGCTTCTTTGAACTCAGTCACAGTTTTCCTCTCCACCACCTCTCTCGGGAGCGCATTCCAGGCATCCACTACCCTCTCCGTAAAGTAGAATTTCCTAACATTGCCCCTGAATCTACCACCCCTCAACCTCAAATTATGTCCTCTGGTTTTACCATTTTCCTTTCTCTGGAAAAGATTTTGTTCTACTTTAATACCCTTCAAGTATTTGAACGTCTGAATCATATCTCCCCTGTCTCTCCTTTCCTCTAGGGTATACATATTCAGGGCTTCCAGTCTCTCCTCATACGTCTTCTGCCGCAAGCCTCCTATCATTTTCGTCGCCCTCCTCTGGACCGCCTCAAGTCTTCTTACGTCTTTCGCCAGATACGGTCTCCAAAACTGAACACAATACTCCAAGTGGGACCTCACCAATGACCTGTACAGGGGCATCAACACCTTTTTCCTTCTACTGACTATGCCTCTCTTTATACAGCCCAGCATCCTTCTGGCAGCAGCCACTGCCTTGTCACACTGTTTTTTCGCCTTTAGATCTTCAGACACTATAACCCCAAGGAACCTCTTCCCGTCCGTGCATATCAGCTTCTCTTCTCCCAGCATATACGGTTCCTTCCTATTATTAATCCCCAAATGCATTACTCTGCATTTCTTTGCATTGAATTTTAGTTGCCAGGCATTAGACCATTCCTCTAACTTTTGCAGATCCTTTTTCATATTTTCCACTCCCTCTTCGGTGTCTACTTTGTTACAAATCTTGGTATCATCTGCAAAAAGGCACACTTTTCCTTCTAACCCTTCAGTAATGTCACTCACAAACATATTGAACAGGATTGCCCCAGCACCGAACCCTGAGGAACTCCACTAGTCACCTTTCCTTCCTTCGAGCGACTTCCATTAACCACCACCCTCTGGCGTCTGTCCGACAGCCAGTTTCTGACCCAGTTCACCACTTTGGGTCCTAACTTCAGCCCTTCAAGTTTGTTCAACAGCCTCCTATGAGGAACTGTATCAAAGGCTTTGCTGAAATCCAAGTAAATTACATCTAGCATATGTCCTCGATCCAGCTCTCTGGTCACCCAATCAAAAAATTCAATCAGGTTCGTTTGGCACGATTTACCTTTTGTAAAGCCATGTTGCCTCGGATCCTGTAACCCATTAGATTCAAGGAAGTACACTATCCTTTCTTTCAGCAACACTTCCATTATTTTTCCAACAACTGAAGTGAGGCTCACCGGCCTGTAGTTTCCTGCTTCATCCCTGTGACCACTTTTATGAATAGGGACCACATCCACTCTCCTCCAATCCCCAGGAATCACTCCCGTCTCCAGAGATTTGTTGAACAAGTCTTTAATAGGACTCGCCAGAACCTCTCAGAGCTCCCTTAGTATCCTGGGATGGATCCCGTCTGGTCCCATCACTGAGGGGGGAAGGAAGTCTCTTCCCAGAGACAGACGGGGCTGCTAGAGAAGAGGGATTAATAACACCGACAGAGCTTGGGGGGGGTGGGGGGGAGAGGAAGTCTCTTTCCTCTGGAGACGGACGAAAGAGAGAGAGAGAGGAAGAGACTGAGAACGGAAAAAAGAGGGGAAAGAGGGACAAGACGAGGATGGAAAGGAGAAGAGAGACTCCAAAAACTGGCATGGGGGGTGTCTCTTTCTTGAGACAGACAAGGCTGATAGATTCTTAACGCTGACACAGTTTGGGGGAAGGAAGTCTCTTTCCTCCTGAGACAGAGCTGAGGGGAGAGAGACTCCTAATACTGACAGGGTTTGGGAGGGGGGCATGGAAAGAATCTCTTCCTTGAGACAGATGGAGGAGACAGGACAGATGGAGGAGAGAGATTTCTAACACTGACAGAGCAGGGGGAGGAAGTCTCTTTCCTATTACAAAGGGGACTCATAGAAGACTCCTAGTACTGACAAGACTGAAGGAAGTGGGGAGAGTCTCTTTGCTGAGACAGAAGGGAAGGTAGTTGAGAAAGAAACTGGATTGGAGATTTCTCCAACAGTGGCTGTGCTGAGGGGAAAAAAGGAGGGCTAGTAGAGGAGAGAAATGCCCAAGACTGACGGGGCTAAGGGGGGGAAGAAGTCTTTTTCCTGAGACAGAGGGGGTTGGTAGAAGAGAGAGAGACCTAACACTGATGGGGCTGGGGTTCTCTTTCCTAGCACAGATAAGACCCTCCGCAGCCCAGGAAGCACAAGGTGAAGTCGTCATAGGGTAACTATGCCTCAGGGTCTGGAGGCCCTTGCAGAATTTATGAAACGTTTGTGGAATACTTTTCAGACTGGTCATTCTTCTCCTGCGCAGTCCCACTCTGCTTCGCAATTGTCTCTCGGTGGCGTTATTTCTTTGGGCACATCATCCTCTGCTTTCTAACGGAGCGTTTCTCGTGACAGGAGACCCGGGACTGTATGCTGGATCTTCTGTTCCTTTGGGAACTTTGGAAACGGGATGAACCCTCATTTCTGCGTTTGATTAAGTCTGTGGCTTTACCAGATCTCCTCTCGGAGTCTTTGCAGGACCTAAACTTGGTCACTCGGCAGGCTCCGTCCACTTCCTCTTTTTGGCTATGATGTGTGCACTCTCAGTCTTCCTCCTTTCCCTAGCATCCTGTTTTGGGTATTTTGATCTCAGAGCAATGGGAGTCTCCATAGGGATCCCTTAGGATAGCGAGAACCATGTCTCGTCTGTATCCTGTGGCGCTGGAGTGCCAGCAGCTTCTTGGTTAGCCTAAGGTGGATTCTTTGAGGGTGCAGGTGACTATGTGCACCTCCCTTCCTAGTGAAGGTGGTGTGTTCCTCAAGGACGTGCAGGACCACCGGTTGGATGTGGTACTCAGGAGGCCTTTTGAGGCAGCAGCTTTGGGCATAAAGGCTGCTTCAGCGGTATCCTTTGTCTCATGTGCCTGTCCCGGCTGCAAATTCTGGAGTGTGAGACACTGGTACCTCCTCCTCAGCTTCTTTTTGGCTAGAGGAGATGTGGCTGATGCCTTATATGACATTATGCAAGTCTTGGGTGAGGTCTTGGAATATTTTATTTCTGCACACAATGCTCTGGGTCAAGCAGTGGGTCGGTTTCTACCTCTAAAGCTACTGTTACAAGACTCCCTTTTAAGATCCAGAGAGGCAAGGAACTCTCCCTGGGGCCAGTATGTTATTTGGCCAAGGCCTGGACGTACTCTTGGACTGTCGCCCTAAAACCCTGCCTGACAGCAGACCCCAATCTTCTAGAGCACAGTTCTTCAACCGCCGGTCCGCGGACCGGTGCCGGTCCGCAAAAAAATCTTGCCGGTCCGCGAAGGACTCGGGTCCCCGCCGCAACGAAAAGTGCCGACGTCAGCTGACTTGCAACTTCCTGTTGCCGTCGCTGTGCCGGGACTTCTGCCTTCGCCGGGACTCCTGCAGCGTATGCTTCCTGCCTTGTCTTCGCACCTCCCGACCAGCAGCGGCAGCTCTGTATGCTTTTAACTTCGGTACAGAGCTGCCTCTAAGCAGTAGTTTAGCGCGGTTTCATGAGGCAGCCTCGGGGCCTTTGCTAGGCCGGCCCGCTTCGATGATGCGATATGGGCCGGCCTAGCAGAGGCCCCGAGGCTGCCTCATGAAACCACGCTAAACTACTGCTTAGAGGCAGCTCTGTGCCGAAGTTAAAAGCACACAGAGCTGCCGCTTGCCTAAAGACTCTTGGGCTGCTGAAGGAGGGCAAAGAGCAGCTGTCCTGGAGGTTTCCCTTCCTCTCACCTTTGGAGGTCCCTTTTTTTTTTTTTCTTCAAACGGCAACGGGCCCCAGCATGACATCAAGTAAGTTCCACTGTTCCTTGCAAGCAGTTATGCTCGGCCAAAGCTTCCCCTCTGACATGAACCACCCTCAGGGGAAAGAAAGTGACCCGCAAAGGTGAGGGGAAGGGGGGCAGATGATGGAAGTTGGGGGGGGGGGGAAGAGAGAGAAGGGGCAGATGATGGAATGGAGGAGATGAGAGAGAGAAGGAGACAGATGATGGAAGTGAGAAGAAGGGGGAGAGAGCAGAAGGCAGATGGATGTCAGTTGAGAGGGGAGAGCAGATGTTGAATTGGAAGTGGGGAAAGAACACATACTGGATGGAAGGAGGAGCTAAATAAAGGGGGAAGAAAATAGTAAGATAATGGAGGGGTGAGGGAAAGGGGTGACAAGCTGTGGGTAGACACAGTGAAAAGAGAGAAACGGGACTAAATAGTAAAAAATAATTTAATTTAGATGGAGGCAGAAAATAGAGAAGGAAGACCAGAGAAGAAAAGGGAAGAGAGAACAGAGAACAATATCAGATCTGAGTGGAGGAAATGAGAAGAGAGAGATGCTAAAAACCACAGGGGGGAGGGAAGGACAGAAATGCCAGACCATGAGGGGAACAGAAGGAAGATGATGGATGCCAGACCAAATTGGGGGGAGGGGGGGGGCAGGAGGAGAGATGGCAGGGAAAGACAGACAGTGAATGGAAGGGGCAGATGCTGGACTGAAGAGACAGAGAAGGTTATCATGACGCTGTACGCCCTCACCTGGAGTACTGCGTCCAGCACTGGTCACGTACATGAAGGAGGACACGGTACTACTACTCGAAAGGGTCCAGAGAAGAGCGACTAAGATGGTTAAGGTGTTGGAGGAGCTGCCATACAGCGAAAGATTAGAGAAATTTGGCTTATTCAGTTTTCTTGATAGTAGAGGGGATATATGTGAAGGGGTGGGGAGACAGGGGGTTTGTTGATCCTTGCTCTGTATTATTTGTATTTATAAAATGACAATTGTATAGAATATTGTTTCTTTTTATACTTTAATAAAATATGTTCAATATAAAATCATAACTATTTGAGGCTTGTGCGGATGGGATCAGATGGTTTGTGGGACCGAGCTCGCGGGGACAGGGCGGCGATGGTTTTTTAAAAAAAATTTCAGTCTTAGTAGTTTGCTGGTCCACAAAATAATTATTTTATTTCCGCCGGTCCACAGGTGTAAAAAGGTTGAAGAACACTGTTCTAGAGGATCAGGACACTTATTTTTCATGGCTCTAGGTGTTCCCACCCTTATTTCAGTTCATCTCAGAGAGTTTCCCAGGGTTAAAGCCTCCTGTGTGGCTCCCTCTGCCAAAAATCCACAATGCCGCCAGGCCGAGAGAGGCCTCTGCTTATAGGGGGCAGGATCACAGCCTTTCTGTAGGAATGGGTGCGTGTCACATCAGACCATTGGGATCTGGAACTCATTCCATCCGGCTACAAGCTGGAATTTGCTTGATCTCTGACAGATTGCTTTGTGGACTCTGCTGCAGGGCACCCAGACAAAGTGATCAAATTGCAAGCCACTGTACAAAGATTATTGGATATTCAGGCCTTAGAGCCAGTGCTGCCTGAAGTCTTGGGTTTGGGCAGATACTCCATATACTTTATCGTGCCAAAGAGAGGCTCAGATGATTGGAGACCAATCCTGGATCGTATGCACGTCAATGCAGCACTCAAGATCCCGTGCTTTTGCATGGAGACAGTGCGGTCTGTCTTAGCAGCGGCCCCGAGAGAGTTCTTTGCCTCTCTGAATCTTACAGAGGCTTACTTACATATTCCCATTTATCAGGCGCTCCGGAAATTCCTCCGGTTTCATGTTCTGGACAATTATTACCAATTTTCAGCTCTGCCTTTTGGCCTGGCAACAGAAGCTCATACTTTCACCAAGGTGATGTGGTCATGGCAGCTCACTTGTGAAAAATGGAACTGCAGGTACATTTGTACTTGGATGATGGGCTGATAATTAGAGCCCCCTCATTGGACGAGGGACAGCGTACAGTGAGTCTGGTATTCCAGGTCCTGGAAGGCCTGGGTTGAATTGTGTATTAAGGAAAAGCAAGCTGACCCTGACGTAGTCCCTGGAATATCTAGGGGTTTTGTTCGAAATGGCAGCTAGCTGAGTTTATCTTCCAGAGGCATGCAGACATCTCTGCTCTCAGATTTCTTGTCTCTGGACAAAGTATCTCAGTTTGTGTGGGTCTGTCTCCAGGTCATGTGGTCCATGATAGACTCCATATATGTGGTCCCTTAGACAAGGGTGTATATGCATCCTCTACAGCAAATGTTGCTTTCTCGCTGGGCTCTGCAGATGGAAGCATTGTACACAGTTCTTCCTTGGACTCCAGGGACCTGGGCTAGCATGCATTGGTGGCTTCTTCTGCAGTCCCTCTCCAGGCTGCTGTGGATTATGTCTTGGTTGGTTGTGATGACAGTAGCCATTCTCTGCGGCTGAGGAGCCCATTGCAACCATCGTCCCATTCAGGGGCATTGGACATCCTCTCCAAAGACTTGGTCATTCCACCTTTTGGAACTGCAGGCCATTGCTTGGCTCTGGTGAACTTGCAGATGACTCTGGTGGGCCAAGCATTGTCTTCTCCGACAATGCAACTGCGGTGGCATATGTCAATTGGGGAGGAACCAAGCCTGCCTGCTCTTTATCTGGGTGGAGCGTCATCTTCAGGCCCTTTTGGTAGTGCATGTGGTGGGAGTTGGCAATGTTCTCCGCAGAGTTCCTCAGCAGCCTGACTGTGGATCAGGACACGTGGGCGCTGTCCTCAGCAGCAATTCCAGTCATTGTGCAGTGCTGAGGTCGGCATCCCTTCGACTTTATGGCTACGGTGAAGAACTCGAAAGCTGAACAATTCTCTAGTTGAAGCACAGAACCTGGATGTGAGGGCTTAGATGCTCTAGTAAAGCCGAGGCCGCAGGGAGGCCTACTATGCGTTTTTTCTACTTGGTCCATGATATGTCGGGTCCTCCGCCGGATTGCGACCCATCAGGGATGGGTTGTTTTGGTGGCTCCTGTCTAGCTTTGCAGACCATGATATGCAGATCTGATGCGTCTTCACAAAGGTCTCAGCCTGCAGTTGCAGGCTCTTCCAGACCTTCTTAGGGTCCAGCCTGTATGGAGGATTCCAATCATTTTGCTCTTACGGCGCAGCTATTGAGCACTTAGCATTAGAGTGCAAAGACTATTCTGATATGGTTATTGCTACTCTTTTGGACTCTTAAGGAGTTGACTACTGTTTGCCTACACTAAGGCGTGGAAGACTTTCCAACATTGGTGTGACCAGGAAAATGTGGAGCCGTATTTCACTCCTGTTTCTGTAGTGCTAGCCTTTATACAGGCAAGCCTTGATAAGAGTTTTGCCATGGAATCTCTTTGGGTCAAAGTCACTGGGCTCTTGTTTCAGAGCCCAGGACCATAATCCTTTGCTTGCGTCCCACCCTGATGAAAGGTGCTCTTTGCATTAGACCTCCAATCAAACCACCATTCCCTCCGTGTCTTGGAATTCTAGGCTCTGTCTTGTAGAAAGCCTTTCCTGAGAATCTTGGAGGCAGGGATCTTTTTTCGCATGGTTCCTTCGTTTCTGCCGAAGATGGCGTTGGCATTCCATTTTAATCAGGAAGTGTGTTTGCCTGGTTCTAAGCAGCAGGACTGCATTTTGCAGCAATTGGATGCCGGCAGAGTTCTATGTTCTCTAGAGGTCACAAATGAGTTTCGCCTCTGACCATCTTTTTGTGCTGATTCATTCTTCTAAGTGGCATGGTCCTGCTTCCAAGGCCACTATTTCTAGATGGATCCATAAGGTCATTTCGTCAGCCTACATTCTATACAGTACACGGTCTCCTGTTTCTGTTAAGGCACATTCTTAACAGGAGCATGGCCTCATTGTGGGCCGAGGCTAAGGTGATCTCCCTGTGGAGATTTGTAGGGCAGCTACTTGGTCCACTCTGCACACGTTTGCCAAATTCTACAGAGTGGATGTAGCGGCAAGACAAGACTCTGCCTTTGGGTCTTCGGTATTGAGGGTCAGCGCAGTCAGCCTGCCCTAGCTCTTTGGGACTGCTTTTGTACGTCCCACTTGTCTAGAATGTCTCACCTATTGCACTAGAGAAAGAGATTATGTCCTTAACTTGATATCTTTTCCAGTAGATAGGTGAGACATTCTAGACTCCCGCCTTCTCCTTCCTGCGCATGCCTGCTGTCTCATTCTGTTTGTACTTTTCCAAATTGATTCTTAGATGACAGTCAGCCCTTTGGGCTGGGAAGAAATTTATATTTATTTTTCTGATACATGCAGGGGTCTTTCCTGAGCTCCTTTGCTTCACTGTTTCATTTGGAATTTCCATGTTGCTTCTTTGAGCAGAACAGTTGTTTGGGATTTTCCCCGTTGATGTTCCTACTTCATGTTCTCTGTGGGAGCTCTCGGTGCTTGGGAATTAACTGCAGGTGGTGCTGGATCTCTCAGTGAAGTAGAGGAGAGTCACAGAAAAAAATCCGGAGAGGATTCCTTCTGCATGTGGCATGCGGCCATTGGGATACAACCCACTTGTCTAGAATGTCTCGCTTATCTACTGGAAAAAATATTATCAAGGTAAGGACATTATCTCTTTATATTAAAGCCACACAATTGCAGGATCTATTGAAGCATCTAAGTGGCTTTTTAAAACTGCCATTTACACATGTGTGTGCAGTGGTGTATTAAGGGAGGTGACCCACCCTGGGCGCCGCTAGCTCTCCACCCCTCCACTCCTTTCCACCCCTTCCCTGCCACTTCCCTCCCACCCCCCCAGTACCTCTAGCTATTTGCTGGCACTAGCAACAACTCCCAACCTGCTGCTTGTGCCGGCCTCAGTTCTCCGTCTGACGTCACTTCCTGGTCACGGGATCAGGAAGTGACATCAGAGGGAGAGCTGAGGCCAGCGTGGGTTGCAAGTTGGAGATGCTGCTCGTGCTGGGGAACTTCAAGAGGTATGAGGGAAGGGGCGCCCGCAAGTGGGGGCAGGGAAAGGAGGCGCCACTGTCCCTTGCGCCTCCCACCCTCGCTACACTACTCTGTATGTGAGTCTTCACTATAAATGCTGTCATTTCACTTGTGTAAAGAGGCCTCATGGTGCAATTGGTAAGTCACGTAACCTATTGTGCCCATGACATGAGTTGCATAGGGACTTCTGTCAGACAGACAGCCTTTCCTCTGGCCAACTCGGCCATCTATTCATTTTTGGCTGGTAAATGAGTACCTGGCCTTGGCAAAGAAGTAAAGAGGACTGGGGAAAGGCAATGGCTGCTCAGCCTGCTAACAGTCTGCCAAGAAATCGTCAAGCAAATGGCAGCCCATAATTTGTTTGGTACTTGTGTACAGGGGCAACCTTTGCTTTTTCTTTTTTTTTTTTGTTTTGTTATTTATGGGATTGATATTCAAAGCCATAAATGTCTCCTGGCCAGTTAAATCGCTTGTGTGGGGCTTTCTGCTCATATTCAGCGGCACTTAACTGATTAGTGCCACTGAATATCGCCACAGACTGCTAAAGAGAATGTCAGCTATTACCGTTATGTGGGCAGTCCGGGGATGGAGCTGGCATTAGGTATAAAATAAATACCTGTATATAATATGTAAACTATTTTGATTATAACCACAGAAAGGTGGACTATCAAACCCATCCCCTTTTCATTTTGTCTTTGTGCATAAAAATCAGTCCTATCTTTATGTGGTTAAGTGCTGATTATAGCCCTTAACCACACGTATAACCCATAGCTGGATGCATAAACCCAGATATTCAATGCTGGGGCCCGGACATGACCTGGCATTGAATATTCAGGAATAATGCTGACGGGGCTAGAAAAAAATGCATCACTGGCTGCCAAGAAAGTTTTCTAAAATGACCTTCCTAAATGTATGCATGTGAGCGGGTGCGCAGAGTAGAACAAGTACAGTATTAGGTTTACTCCACCATAATAATTAACTCAGATTTCATTCTGAACAGAGCACATCCAGTAATTGCTGTTGTAAGCATTATCAGATGTTGATATTTAAATAGAGAAAGAATGCCCACCTCTTTTTTTTTCCTTTTCTCTGAATACCCATCCCAAAAGATGAAACAGCACAGCATATTTTCACCAAGAGTATCTGAAAGTAAGTACCCATAGAAGACATAGATACTCCTGACTTAGTACAATTTATTCCCCCTGTGTATCCTCGACTTTTACGCCATTCTGGAAAAGGGCAGCCAGAACAGTTTGCTGTTTCCGGGAATGTTCATATTATTCATTTTTTGCTTGGCCATTTTTTTTTTTTTCACAGAAGCAAAGCCATTGAATACACACAATGTGATCCACTCAAGTGTGATAGTCACTCATATGTAATGGGTACCTTCTTTACAAATAATTTGAACTCTTTCTAGAGTGTGCACTTTTATCGGCAAACAGTATAACATGAATTTTTGTGTTTGTGCTCGTTTTTTGTTTGATAACACGCAATATTTCACTGACACTTTCCATATCATTGCAAATGAATGCTTATCCTTACTCTATTCTATTCTTTCTCATATCCTTAACCCAAGTCAGCAGAATTCACAAGCGTGGACTGGGCTGAGACCACTAGATCCTTCCTTACAGGCCACCTGAGGTATACTTTGAATTTATACTTTGAATTGGTAGCCTAAAGGTAGAAGGCTTTGTAATGTTATGATCATTCCCTTGACGCAACCAGTCTACACAAACTCTTTGTTCAAGCATTGGAAGCTAACATCCTATCTAAAGCATATCCGTTACATTACATTGGTGTCTTCTATCCTGCCAATACCTTTCAGTTCTAGGTGGTTTACAATAAGAAATTAGTCTGGGCATTCCCAGGGAGATTACAAGGTTGATAGCTATAGTATGCGTCGGGATCTGGGAAGGGTCGATACAGTTTGGTTAGATCATTTGACAAATTTGTTGAATAGTATGGTTTTCAGTTCTTTCCTGAATGTTTTGTAATTGGGCGTCGTGGTCAGCAGATTTGAGAGGTGGCGGTCTATTTTTGCCATAGTGTCAAGTCCTCATTTATAAAATATGAGACTAGACATTAAATCAACATAGTCAATATAAAACATAATTTATCACATATTTAAAAGAATATATGTCACAATCTACTGAACATTAAAATCTAAGAAAATGATTCAAGGCACAAAAGGTACAGCAATACAAGTAGATCATCAGCTGTAGAATCTATCTGCTCAACAAAAGAAGTGCTACATAAGGTTGGTTGAGGCTCTAATGCACTTGGACATCATGGCTGATCATTCATTTTTTTCTTTCGAATACCAGGTTCTGATTGGTCACCAATTAATTTATTGTATTTGCTGTTCACAGCTAGCAGTGTGTAAATTATCAGGAGAATGATAAAAAAAGAGATAAGCAGCAAAAAGGCAAGAAAAGAATCAGTTGGACTGCTAGATGACCGAGGGATAAAAGGGTCACTCAGAGAAGGCAAGACCATAGCAAAATCATTAACTCCCACTTTTATGAAGCCGCATTAGACTTTTTTTTTTTGCCAGCTGCGGCTGGTGATTAAAGTGTAATGCGGCTTTGTAAAAGGGGTGGGGTAAATGAATTCTTTGCTTCAGCCTTCACCGAGTAAGCTGTGGGGGAGATATCAATGCTAGAAATGGTATTCAATGCTGATGAGTTAGAGAAACTGAAACAAATCTCTGTAACAATGGAAGATGTGATGGAGCAATCTGATAAATTGAAAAGCAGTAAATTGCTTGGACCGGATGGTATACATTCCACATTACTAATAGAATTGAAAAATAAACTTGCAGAGCTATTGTTAGTAATTTTGTAATTTATCTTTAAAATCCAGCGTGGTACCAGAAGACTGGAGAGCAGTTAATGTAATGCTGTTTTTTTAAAAAGGGTGATCTGGGAAATTATAGACCAGTGAGTCTTGACTTCTATGCTGGATATAATGGTAGAGACTATTATAAAGTACAAAATTACAGACCATATACATAAGAAAGGATCAATGAGACAAAGCCAATATGTATTTAGTCAAGTGGAATCTTGCCTTACTAATCTACTAAATTTCTTTGAAGCAGTGAATAAACATATGGATATGGTGAGTCGGTCGATATTGTTGTTTTTGATTTTTAAAAGGCATTTGACAAATTACCATGTGAAAGACTTCTGAGGAAATTAGAAAGTCATGGGACAAAAGTGTTCCGCAAACTTTTTTTTTGCTCTGGCACACTAATGGAGCAAATGTTTTTCTGTGGCACACTCGCATCCCAGTCCTGCTCCATAAGACCCTTGTCTGTTTGCCCCGAGCTCAGGGCTGTGTCTGGAGGCCCTCTGAGCATGTGCAGATGTTGGCGCAATGATGTTGCACACATGTGTAAATGCACACAACGTCATCATGTTGATATCCGTGCTTGCTCCAAGGCTTTCCAGACATGTCCCCGAGCTCAGGGAAAACGAGACGAGGTTTGTGTGGGGGCGGAGAGACGTCAGAAGTGACACTCATGTCCTTCAATCCCTGGTGGCACATCCGGAAACTTGCCATGGCGCGCACACAGTTTTGATTCATTGGGATAGAAGGTAGAGTCCTATTATGGATTTAGAACTAGTTAAAAGATAGAAAACAGAGAGTAGGGCTAAATGGTTACTATTCTCAATGGGGAAGATTAATAGTGGGGTTCCCCTGGAATCTGTGCTGGGACTGCTGCTTTTTAACCTATTTATCAATGATCAAGAGATGAGAATAACTAGTGAGATAAATTTGCTGATGACACAAAGGGCTCCTTTTACTAAATTGCGCTAGCGTTTTTAGCACACGCATGAAATTACCGCGCGGTATGCTTCTAGAATAACGCCAGCTCTATGCTGGCATTAAGGTCTAGCGTGCGTTATTCTGTGCTTTAAGGCCCTAACGCACCTTAGTAAAAGGAGCCCAAAGTTGTTAAATTGCAAGAGGACAAGTGAAAAATTGCAAGAGGACCTTGCAAGACTGGAAAATTGGCCATCAAAATAGCACATGACATGGGGGAAAGTTGAACCCAAACTGTAGCTACATGATGCAGGATTCCATGTTAGGAGTTACCACCTAGGTACCACCTAGGAAAAGAATCTAGGTGTCATACTTTGAAACCTTCAGTTCAGTTAATGGCTGCAGCTAAGAAAGCAAATAGAATGTTATGAATTATCAGGAAAGGAATGGAAAACAAAGATATGAATGTTATAATGCCCTTTATCACTCCATGGTGTGACTGCACCCCCAAATATTGTAATTCTGGTCGCCACATCTCAAAGATATAGCGGAATTGGAAAAGGTACAGAGAAGGGCAATGAAAATTATCAAAGGGATGAGATGACTTTCCTTTGAGGAAAGGCTAAAGCAGCTAGGGCTCTTCAGCCTAGAGAAGAGGCAGCTCAGGGGAGATATGATAGAGGTCTATAAAATACTGAGTAGAAAAGGTAGGTGTGAATCAATTGTTTTACTCTTTCTAAAAATACTTGGACTGAGGGGCTTGCAATGAGACTACTAAGTAGCAGATTTAAAACAAACCGGAGAAAATATTTTTTCATTCAACATGTAATTAAACTCTGGAATTCATTGCTGGAGAATGTGATGAAAGCAGTTAGCAGGGTTTAAAAAAGCTTTGGATAATTTCTAAAAGAAAAGTCCATAAGCCTTTATTAAGATGGACTGGGGAAAATCCACTGCTTATTCCTAGGATAAGCAGCATAAAATCTTTGGGATGTGCCTGGCACTTGTGACCTGGGTTGGCCACTGTTGGAAACATTGATGGACTTCGATCTGTACCAGTATTGCAACTATTATGTTCTTAATGTTTTTTATGATGTAACACTGTGCATGAAAACCACAATAAGATAAAATGTTTAGCAGCTGTAAGAAGTGTGGAGAAAATATATAGGTGCAAGTCTGGTGCTACTTGCAGCTATAGGTTTTCCTCTTATACAGGCCTGCAGAGAAATAGATTATATTTGTATAAAGAACATTTCTGTAATACGATCAGCACTACCACCTTATATGCTCCTTTGTGCTTACTATATATGAAAAATCTATATAAAAGTGTAGAACACATTGCTAGTGCTTGGAACAGCTTCAGATATTCCAGTGCCATTTTGTCAATGCCAGTCAGTGCAGAAGTTAAGGCCTAGGCTAGGACAGGACATCAAGCCGCTGCCATGAAAGTGCCGGTTACAGAGGGACTCTAGGTATGCCGTTATGCGTCATTCTCTTATTTCTTCCCATGTGGCTCTGTTTTCGTGGCTTGAGTGCCTTCATTCTCACCTCAAACACTTCATGGATAGCCTTGCGAAAACAATGAAAATTGTAGTCGATTAGACCTAGTGAGATAGAAAGAAGAACCAAGATCTGTTAACGAATCTCTAGCCATTTGGGGGGGAGAGGGGGTTGTCCATAACATATTGAAATATCATTTACATTAAAATGTATATGTCTGAATCACTTAGGTGGTTATTTTAGAAGCTCTATTCTTGTTTTTGACGTCTGAAAACTAGCATTCAGACGTCCATATTGCATATCCCCCTCAACGCAACTCCCCTCTCCTCCCCCCTTCACCAGTTCCCTTCTCTTTAGCCTCAAGCATGTCAACTGCTTCCCTAACGGTATATATACTGGATCTACACTATTTCCTATTTGTACAGCATCTTGTAGCTCTTGAAATATACAGCTCCATTATTCTGGTAACTTCTCCTGGAAATGACCAGAATTCTCTCTGTAATTATCCTGGAAATGTCCAGTTGTCTCTTTTGTAATCCGCCCAGAATTGCAAGGTTGAGGCGGAATAGAAATCAGTAATGTAATGTAATAGCTGGCCAAATTACAATTTTACAAAGGCAGGATATGAATGTTAACACTACAGTACAGCCATGTGACAAGGGGGCATGGTGAAAGTGTCAACTTCAGTAGCTGGAGAAAAGGTAGATCTGTACAGTCTATGTCCTGAAAATGGCAAAGGCAACTCAAGATCAAGTAGTAGATATGTAGTATCGCATCATACCTTATGCTATGAGTTTATTTTGTTGGACAGACTGAATGGATCTATACAGGTCTTTATCTGCCATCATCTACTATGTTACCATGGATGTCCATGTCTAAAAAAGATGGGCATCCAAATTTGGACCTGGTACTTGGCATATCCAGGCCACATATCAGCTTGAGGTATTGTGGACATTCTTAATACAGCAGCATGCTGGTCTGAAAAGTAGCCTACAGATTAGTGCAGTGGACTGAGAACCAAGGGGCATAAACTCTGAACCCTCCAGAGACAGAAAAATATTTACTTCAAGATTACAATGCCAGCATCTATTAGCATCTTTTGTTTTATTGTCTCTATATTTTAGCCTTTTGGAATTCCATCTGGAATCAAGTAAATTGTTTACTGGAAAATCATGTAGCACTATCTTATGATACAGTTTTATTTGGAACAGCTATGAGAAAAAAGAGTCAGATATCCTCATTTAATAATAAATTTTTATTAATCATGACTGGAGTCGCTGAATGAGTCCAAAACAAAACTACTTTGGCTCGGCCCAAGTTTAGATCATTTACCCACCTCCATCCCACTACCTTCCGGCCCCACTCTTCAGCTTGAGTTTTCAAGCAAAGTCCTAGGCATCGTCATAGACTCCTCTCTCTCCTTCAATGATCACCTCAACTCCCTGGTAAAAAAAATGCTTCTTTAGCCTCCATATGTTGAGGAAAGTAAGATCCTGCTTTCATCATTCTCATTTCGCCATCCTCGTTCAATCCACCATCCTCTCTAGACTGGACTACTGCAACTCCATTTATATAAGTTTAACTAAGAAAAACCTCCATAGACTTCAGCTAATTCAGAACGCCGCAGCCATGCTTATTTTCGCAAAAGGCAAGTTCGATCATGTCTCCCCACTCCTCTCCAAGCTTCACTGGCTCCCAGTATACTCCAGAGTCCTCTATAAATGTGCCTGCATAGCCTTCAAGATTCTACATGGCGTCCTTCCTCCCGTTATCCCACTCTTTTGGAATTCCTCAAACCCACACTCCACTAAACCCTCCCAAAAACTGAAACTATCTTTCCGCTCTATAAAAGGTATATCCCGCGCAGGAAAACTTGGAACATCCCTCCCCTTTAGAACCACAGAACTCTGGAACAACCTCTCATCCCCGCTCAGAAATTCTAGCTCCTTCCAATCCTTCCGCAAACACTTGAAAACTTGGCTCTTTTCAAAAATCTAATCACCTCCCGTTCTCCAGTACCCTGTCCCTCTCTATCTTCTCAGTCCCTCTCCTATATCCCTTCATTGTAGTTCCTTTCCTCTTAACTTCTGTAAACCGTGCCGAGCTCTGCGCTTGCGGAGATGGCGTGGTATACAAACCTAAGGTTTAGTTTAGTTTAGTTTATTCAACATATCACCAACAATTGGAAGGATTGCAGTAAACTTAATTTCACCTTTTGGTGGAACTCATTATGTCATATGTTCAAAATGGAAAGATCAATAGCTGTACAAAATGGAAATTATAAGACCTTTTCTAAAATATGGGGGCTATTGACATCTTTTTGTGACGATTATTTTATTTGTGACGATTATTTTATTTGTGACAGTTATTTTATTGAAATATACACCATGAATAATAGGGAGGGGAAGGGTTCTTATTTTATTGTGTATACTATTAATAATAATGGGAAGGGGGGTGGGTTATGGGTTTATATATATACAATTGTTGTTTTTCTTGATAGACTTACAAGTGATGTTTTCAAGAATATGTATGATATTAAATTGTACACTTGTTGAATGATTAAAAATGAATAAAGATATAAAAAAAGAAAGAAAAATATTTACTTACTGTTGTTGTTAGGTGTCATTGACTCTCGTGTTTGAGTCCTAGCGATTTGATGAATTACAGGTGTAAAAAGAGATTGGTTTTGTGCTAATCCAGAAAGGTCCTGCAGTGCCATCCCCATGGTTGTTTTCGACATGTCCAGCCATCTAATTGCAGGTTGCCTTCTTCGCCTTGTTCCTTTGATCTTTCCAAACATAATGCCCTTCTTCTGCCAGTGTGACCAAAATAAGACAGTTGTAGCTTCATCATTTGGGCTTGAGTAACATAGCTGGTTTGATCTATTCCAGAATCGATTTGATAGTTCTTTTGGCGGTCCACAGTACACATAAAGTCATTCTCCAGCACCAAAGCTAAAATGAGTCAATCTTTGTTCTGTCTTGTTTCTGTAGTGTCCAGCTTTTGCATCCATAATTGACCACTGAGAAAATGAGTGCGTGGCAAGTCTGATGATCATTTGGAGTGTTATTTCCTTGCCTTTGAATGCTTTGTCAAGAGCCTTCATTGAAGAGTGAACAAGTGCTATTCTGCGGAGTATTTCTTCCCTGCTAGTTGCTTCTTTGTTTACGAAAGAGCCCAGCAGATTGAAATCCTTTACAACTTCTTATTCTGTCACCTTCAAGCTCAAAATCTTCATGTTTTTCCGTGTTCATGATCTTCATCTTGTTTATGTTCCATTCTAATCCCATGTTATGACTTTTGGCTTTGACTTTTCTCAGATACAGCATGTCTTCTTTGCTGCTGGTGATGAGCATTGTATCATCTGCATAGTGCAGGTTGTTTATATTTCAGCCACCAACTTTGAAACCGACACTCTCTTCTTCCAAGTTTGCTTTTCTGAAGATGGCTTTGCCGTAAAAGTTGAACAGGTAAGGAAACAAGATGCATTCTCGCCTGGTGCCACATTTTATTGGAAACCAAACAGTGTTGCCATATTCTGTACTCACTACAGCTTCTTGATTTTCACAGATACTCTTTATCAATTGAGTTATGTGTTTGGGTATTCCCATTTGTGCTAGAACAGTGGTTCCCAACCTTGTCCTGGAGGACCACCAAGCCAGTCGGGTTTTCAGGATAGCCCTAATGAATATGCATGGAGCGGATTTGCATCCTGGCACCTCCATTATATGCAGATCTCTCTCATGCATATTCATTAGGGCTATCCTGAAAACCCGACTGGCTTGGTGGACCTCCAGGACAGGGTTGGGAACCACTGCACTAGAGTTCTCCATAGTTTATTGTGATCCATACAGTCAAAAGCTTTGCTGTAGTCGATCGATGAAGCGAAAGTATAGGAACTTTTGGTATTCTTTGCTATTCTCCAATATCCATCTAACATTGGCAATAATGTCTCTCTGAGGGAGTATACAGGTGGATAGAGAAGGGCGACCCGGTCGACATTGTATATCTGGATTTTCAGAAGGCGTTTGACAAGGTTCCACATGAACGACTACTTCATAAAATTGCAAGCCATGGAATAGAGGGTGAAATACTCATGTTGATTAAAAACTGGCTGGAGCATAGGAAACAGAGAGTAGGGGTAAATGGGTAATACTCGGACTGGAAGAATGTCACCAGTGGGGTGCTGCAGGGCTCAGTGCTTGTACCCGTGCTCTTCAACATCTTTAACGATCTGGACATTGGTACGACGAGTGATGTGATTAGGTTTGCGGACGATACAAAGTTATTCAGAGTAGTGAAGACTCAGGGGGATTGTGAAGATCTACAAAGTGACATAATCAAGCTCAAGAAATGGGCTTCGACATGGCAAAAGAGGTTCAACGTGGATAAATGCAAAGTGATGCATGTCGGTAACTCAAATCTCATACACGAATACAGGATGTTCGGGGCGGAACTTGGAGAGACCTCCCAGGAAAGAGACTTGGGAGTTCTGATCGACAAATGGATGAAGCCGTCAGCACAATGTGCTGCGGCGGCAAAAAAGGTGAACAGAATGCTAGGAATGATTAAGAAGGGGATCACGAACAGATCGGAGAAGGTTATCATGCCGCTGTACCGGGCCATGGTGCGCACTCACCTGGAGTACTGCGTCCAGCACTGGTCGCCATACATGAAGAAGGACATGGTACTATTCGAAAGAGTCCAGAGAAGAGTGACTAAAATGGTTAAAGGGCTGGAGGAATTGCTGTACAGTGAGAGATTGGAGAAACTGGGCCTCTTCTCCCTTGAAAAGAGGAGACTGAGAGGAGACATGATCGAAACATTCAAAATACTGAAGGGAATAGACTTAGTAGATAAAGAGACTGTTCATACTCTCCAAGGTAGGGAGAACGAGAGAGTACTCTCTAAAGTTGAAAGGGGATAGATTCCGTACAAATGTAAGGAAGTTCTTCTTCAGCCAGAGAGTGGTAGAGAGCTGAAATGCTCTTCCGGAGTCTGTTGTAGGGGAAAACACCCTTCAGGGTTTCAAGACGAAGCTGGACAAGTTCCTGCTAAACTGGGACGTATGCAGGTGAGGCTGGACTTTGGCCTGGATGCCGCCTCGTGAGTGGATTGCTGGGCAGGATGGACCACTGGTCTGACCCAGCAGCGGCAATTCTTATGTTCTTATGTTGACTTTTTCTGAAACTAGCTTGAACTTCAGGTAGTTCTTGCTCAACATATGATTGTAGCCTTCGTTGTATTTTAAGCAATATTTTTCTGGCATGTGGAATTAATGCAATTGTTCTGTAGTTGTTACAGTCCTAGGCATCGCCTTCAGTATAAGTATGAACAGTGATCTTCAATCAGTTGGCCTTGTTTTCTCCTTCCAAATCTGTTGACATAGTTGAGTGAGGGCCACAATAGCACCTTCTGAGCCTTTAGCTCAATTGGAATACCATCGATACCAGGTGACTTGTTTTTCAATAAATCTTTAATTGCTTCTATGACTTCTTTTAAACGGCATCGGTTTCCTGTTCAATTTCCGCAATGTTATCCTCATTGACTTTTTTTGTATAAATTTTCCATATATTCTTTCCATCTCTTTTTAATGCTTTCTGGATCATTCAATATCATTCCATTGGCGTCTTTAAACATCCCCAATTGAGGCTAGAATTTCTGCCGCAATCACTTAACCTCCTGTTACATTAATCTGGTTTTTTTTGGGGGGTTTGTTTACATGTTCCACTTCCATTTTCCAACAAATATCCTTTATATGTCGTTCTTTGTCTTGCCGAAATTGATGTGGAAACACTGGGTTCATTTGTGATACTCTTTCTCTAATCACCGGAAAGTTTAGCTTGTCTTCTTTGTTCTGCTACTTTTCTGGTCTCTTCTGAGATCCAAGGCGATTTCTTGGCTTTCTTTCTCTTCTGGAGTTCAGGTATCTTTATATTTATAAAGACAGTCTTTCCCTAAAGAACATGGAGCCCCACCCCATAATCTGAAATTATGCTGAATCTACCCCCCAACAGGAGCTGAATTGGGAAAACAAAATGGCTGTCTCAAGCATCACTGAGCCACGGTATTAACTGATATATGGAACAGGATTTCCCATTTTCAGTATCTCCCCATACTATATCAGATATTTAGTTTTATTCTGGGGCATGCCATAGCAGTGGCAGATGAGATCTGCAGCAGGAGCTCTTAAGGCTGGGGTTGAGGATGCCTCAAAGTGTCTGTGCAGACACCAAAGAGCTTTGACAAGAGTGGAAGATGGGTCAGTCCAGGCTGAGCATTGAGAGGCATGGAAATCAGGCTGATCCAGTGACATGAAGCAGTGCTGGAAATTAGAGCTGTACTGAACAGCATATTTTACTAATTTGGCCAAATACGAATAATGAAAAATATTCAACTGAATACGAATACCGAATACAAATAATGGGCATTGAGCTTTAACAAACTAATAATAAAAGAAGCAACATTGAAAAATCTAGGGCTTCTTTTACTAAGCTGCGATAGCGTTTTTAGCACAAGCAGAATTTTAGCGGGCGCTAAACCTGCGCTACGTGGCTAGAATTAACGCCAGCTCAATGCTGGCGTTAGCGTCTAACGTGCGCGGCAATTCTGCGAGCGCTAAAACTGCTATTGCAGCTTAGTAAAAGGAGCCCCAAGAGTTTATTTCAGTAGGGTTCGTTTGTAGTCAAATTTAAATCACTATTTGGCTGAATACAAATAATATATTTGGAGCACTATTTGGGGCCAAATCGAATACAAATATTCAGTACAGCCCTAGTTGGAATGAAGTCAGTGGGCCATGAAACAGCTACTCTTTTGGTGGCTATAGGGACAGTAAAGATTGGGTCATGAGGAGACAAAAGGCAAGAATAGGGTGCCAGTGGAACTGCACCTGACAAAGGGGGAGGGGGCTGAAACTGAATTTCTATCCTGTCCTCCCAGTAGCTCAGAACGGCCTACAAGCAAACATTCACAGTGGAATACATTTGGACAGTACAAAGACTATACAGTAGTTTAAGTACAAGGACTATACAGCAATTTAATAGAAGCATGGAGCGTTGCCAGAGGATGTGGTAAGAGCTGATAACGGAGCTGGTTTTAAGAAAGGTTTGGACAAGTTCCTGGAGGAAAAGTCTATAGTCTGTTATTAAGAAAGACATGGGGGAAGCCACTGCTTGCCCTGTATCGGTAGCATGGAATATTGCTACACCTTGAGTTTTGGCCAGGTACTAGTGACCTGGATTGGCCACCGTGAGAATGGGCTACTGGGCTTGATGGACCATTGGTCTGACCCAGTATGGCTATTATTATGTTCTTACGTGAGCCAAGTATAGGTCAATTAAGCCATTGTAACATCACTGATGATTGGCTCTGAGGCACTGTGGAATGAGACATTATGACATCACAATCTCAGCTCTGGAATGTTGCTCTCATTGGGATTCCGGAATCTTGCTATTCTTTGAGATGCTGGAATGTTGCTACTCTTTGGGTTTTGGTCAGGTACTAGTGACCTGGATTGGCCACCGTGAGAACGGGCTACTGGACTTGATGGACCATTGGTCTGACCCAGGAAGGCTGTTTTTATGTTCTTAAGAGTACTAACCTCTGAATGGGTATATGTTTTTAATCCCCAAAAGGACAGAGGAAAAATTACCTTCTTTCAAAACAAATATCAAAAAGGACAAAACTACGACCAAGAAGGTGATACTTAACTGTTAAAATAGGGAGAAAAGTCCTCAGACGTCAGTTTCATTCATTGGTCAAAAACTAATGTAATGCAATCTAATCTTCATACTTGTATACCACACCTTCCCTGAACTAAATAAAGAGCTTGAAGTGGTTAACAAATAATGATAAAACAATAATTAAAAAATATGAGAAAAATAATTTAATTTAAACACCATTAAGATATCTCAAAAAGTAGTGTCTTCAACTGTCTGCAAAGCAAATAAGAAGAATTTATAGATCAAAAGATAATTGGTAAATTGTTCCACAAGGAGACTGCAACATATGAAAAGGAGTGTTCTAAAAGAATCTTAAAACAATACCATTGAAAGATGGAAATATCAGTGTAATGCTGCAAGACACATTATCAAAAAAAGAAGCCAAGGATAAAAATATATCGGGAACCATATCATGAAACAATTTAAAAATAAGATGCAAACACTTTAAAAATCAATTCTGGTCCAAAGAGACAACCAGTGAAGCTCCTCTAGAAATCACATTTGGACTCACTAAAAATCAAGCAGGCAGCAGTGTTTTGAACCAATTGTAGTTGCTTGAGTGTATCCACACCGATGCCGCAATAAACAGCATTACAGTAGTCAAGCTGAGATAAAATAATGGATTGAACCAAAATCTCAAAATTATTCAGATCTTAAACAATGTAAATTAAACAAACTTTTTTATATATATATATAACCAAAGTGTTAGTTAAGTCAATAGAGAATCCAAAATTATCCGAAGGACTCTAGAAGAATTGTCCACTAAAATAAATTCACCAGTCTAGAAATACATTATTGAATAACTAGTCTTTAAGCCCGTTACATTAACGGGTGCTAGAATAGATGTGTCTGTGTTTCTTTATCTCTCTCTCCTTGGCCGCTGTCTGTATCCTTCTGTCTCCCCCTCCCCCCCGAGCAAAGCTGTCTACCCCCAGCACCCACCTCCCCCCCAAATGTCTCTCCATGGCCCTCTTCTGTCTTCCCCCCCAGAGCAAAGCTGTCTGTCCCCTTTCCCTATCTCTCCATGGCCCCTTCTGTCTCCCCCCAGCACACCCCTCCCCCCAAAGCAGCCCCCTATCTCTCTCCCTGTCTCTCCATGGCCCCTTCTGTCTTCCCCCCCAGAGCAAAGCTGTTTGCCCCAAGCACACCCCTCCCCCCAAAGCAGCCCCCTTTCCCTCTCCCGCTGACTCTCTCTCTGGCCCCCTTTCTCTGTCTGTCTTTCTGTCCCTCTCCCTGGCCCTGTGTCTCTCTTTCTTTCTGTCTCCCTCCCTCCCGCTGTCTGTCTGTCATTTTTCCCCATTTCCCTATGCAGCAGCAATAGCATTTCCCTCCTATTCCCCCCCTTTCCTGTGTAGAAGCAGTAGCAGCATTTTCCCCCACTCCCCCTTTTCTTACCTTATGTTCCCTGCTCCGTTCGGCCCCTCCCCCTTCTTTTATTGCCGTTGTCGATCCGGCCTGCTCCTGCCCCTCCCACCGCCGACAAACCTCGGGACTCCAGCCGCCTAGGCAGCACTTTAAACACGCTGCTTCGCGGCCTTCTACTGGCGATTTCCTCTGCCGCGTCTGTCTCAGATGATGTCATTAGAGGAAATCGGCAGAGAAGGGCGCGAAGCAGCGTGTTTATAGTGCTGCCTATGCCGCTGGAGCCGGGAGGCGACGGAGAGGGCAGGAGGTGCTAGCGGCCGGCAGCGGTGGAGAGCAGGGAAGGGCGCGCATGACACTTGTCTTGCCTCGCGTGAGGCCGGTCTGTAAGCCGCGCATGCGCACTTCCTATGTGTGCCTACAGCTCACGGAAAACGGACGCACGCTTAGGAAGTGCGCATGAGTGGCTTACCGTTTTATTATATTAGATGCCTAAATGTGATCAATTATTTTATTCATGTTTTTTTTGTATATATGTATTCAAATTCTCTTATCTTTCAAAAGGACCCAGCAATGTAACCTATAACATGTGTCTGAAAACATCAAAAAGGATCCAAATATGACAGAGTGTCCATTTTACCCATCAGGCTTCATCAGGGAAATTTTTTTATGTGTTCAGAATTCAAGGCATCATGTTTTATCAGTTAAGTATCACCTTCTTGGTACGATTTTAACTCACCTCTGGCATCCTCTCATTTATAAAGCTCATTACCTTGCTGGCTATAAAATGTCCAACTCTCATGAAACCTAATGTTCAATACAACAGGATTTTGATCTAAACACTTTAGAAAGTGCATGCATTTAGTCATCCTCAGGTGTGACACGTATACACACACAAATCACATGGTAAAGTATTAAGGCCCAAATTCTATATAGTATGCCTAAAAAAAATGACACCGTTTAAGTGTGATTCTTCAAAGTTCGTGTATCTTTTAGAGAATTGCGCTTAGCACTAGTGTATGACACATAGCTTAGGTGCAAGCATTTAAGCCAGCTAAAACCAGGCCTAAATGCCTGTGCCTAAGTTATGCGTGCCTTGGATGTGTTCTAACTTTTAGGAATGCCCCTGATCCTCACCGATCCACCCCTGGCCATACCTCCTTTTCAAATCTGAACACTGCAACTGGCGCATACTTTTTACAGAATCATGCTTTCTAATTTGTGCCTGTAACTTTTAATTGGTCCCAATTAACATCAATTATGATTTAATTACCAATTATCAGCACTGATTAGGTCAATTAAGTTGTGCCCATAACATCAGCTACACACACCAATGTATGTACACAAATGTAGGGACTTGTGAGAACTGGCGGCAGCCATTCAGGGAGTGGCTCGAGGCTAGGCAGGAGCGCAAAAAGCTTACTCATGCCTGGTACACCGCTGGGCCGTGAGAACTTGAGACAGCCATTCAGGGAGGGGCTCAGCGCAGGGCAGGAGCACAGAAAGCTTGCTCCAGTCCAGTACACCGCTAGACTACTAGGGATTCAAAAAGGTACACGGGGGAGTCAGGAGGGAGGTTAAAAAAATTGTCAGTCAGCCGGGACAAGAGACGGGAGGGATCGATCCTGTCCCGGCCTACCACTGGACCACCAGGTCATATGGCAGGCTCGGTGTTGGCCTGCAGGACATCGGGAGAGAGGGGGGGACAGGGTGAAGAACCTGGCAAGCCAAGGAGGGAGGGGGGCTGGGTGCAGATCCTGGCAGGACAGGGCATATGATTATTAAACCCCCCCCCCCCCAGCTTCTATTTGAGTCACCTGTTTCCTCCTTTTTTTGGGGGAAAAAGGGTACCTCAACTTATATTCAGATTGTCTTATATTTGCGTATATACGGTAAGTGGTTTACAATTCTACTATAACAGAAGTGGAGGTTACAAAAAAAAAAAAAAAAAATCAACTAAAATACACTAGGGATAGGAGTTGTAGAACTGCCCCTCCCCCAAAGGATTTAACATTGCAAATATCACAGTTCTGTGAATATGATAAATCACACAGCTAAATAATCTCTTAGTACAGGAATCATCCCATTGCAACCAGTTACATCTAAAAACAAGATGCAGCACATCATAAAAGATTTATAAAGCTCTAAAAAATATGTTCTTTGATTTAGACCTGAAGCAGGTGGACTCAACTCTGCTTTACCACCTTATACTTCTATTCCCCAGTAGGTCAAGAGAAACTCCAATAACACAACTGGGGAGTCCTAGAGCATGTTATAAACATCTAAAAGGCACATCAGAAATTAAAATGTGCCACAAAATAAATACTTGAAAATCACTTGAAAAATTACCTTTTCTCTCAAAACTTTCTTCTCTGACAAAACAAACAAGAGCAAGAAATTTTGTCACTTCCTTTAGGTACAAAACCGTTGTGTTGTTCAGTTTTATGATTGCCATAGACTCCTTATCATAAGGGGGTCCAATTTCTTCTCCTCTCAGCCTATGTGGAGAGAAAAGCGGGGAAAAAAAGATTTAAATTGCATTATTATATAAATGTAATGTCTGATGATCGATGGTGGTCACAGACTGTTGCCTTGAGAATACCATGCTACTTTCCACAGGACTAGGTTGTAAAAATCCATTTCCTAGCCTATTCAGTGGTTTTATTTGACATACATTCTGGTCTTCTTTGGCTTAATGAGTTTCTATTTCTGTAATACAGAACAGAACATTATTCACAGGCTGCATAAATTTTGGTGGGTCAAAATAATAATCCAAAAATGGTGGCAAATGTGATTTTTGGGATCTGAAGGAAGGACATTATGAGGGTAATTCGACAACCAATGCACCTAAATGTTCAGAATTCTAGCATGTACATTCATACATAGGCACTTATACATGTACATACCACCTAAGCACTATTCAAAAACCCATTCAACTTACGTACTATATGTAGGGGTCAATTCATACTTTGGGTGCTGAGAAATACCAATGAGACCCATTTAAACCCAGATTCTCTAAACAAAGCCATTGTTGGCGGCTGCCTTAAAAGCATCTGTTGATCGTGTGTCGATCACGTGACGGTGCTGTTTAGAGAATTGTGCCTTCGGGAAATGTAGGCACCAGAAACGTAGGCCAGGGTTTTCAAGGCCTACATTTCTGGCACTTACCAATGACATGAAATGTGCCTATGGAGCCTTGATTGGATCTTTAGCTCGGGTGGCTGTTATATGCTTGAATTTGGATGTTGCTGGAAGAAGATTTACTGACCGCATGAAATTGGCATCTCGTACTCTCAGACCCAAATTCTATATATGGCACCTAAAGTTGTGTGCACATACATCAGTGTGTGTAGGCCAGGGGTGCCCAATAGGTCAATCACGATCGACTGGTAGCTCGCCAAGGCAAAGTGAGTTGATCACCCAGGACTCACTTTGCCTTGGCGATCTATCGGGCCGATCAGTCTTCCTCTCCCTGACGTCAATTCTGCAGTCGGAGAGGAAGTTCGGGCCAGCCAATCGCTGCCTGGCAGAACTGACGTCAGGGAGAGGAATCCTGGTCGGCCTGAAGCAGGGAGAGCATGGGGCGGACGGCGTCGGCTTTGGGGCCTGTTATCCATTGGTGGCGGTTTGGGTCCTGTTCCCCAATGACAGCGGCAGTGGCAGTGGCTTGGGGAAGGGCAGGGAGAAAGAAAGAAAGGGGGCAGGCAGGGAGACAGAAGGGAAGAAGAGAAACAGAAAAAAAGAAAGGGGGCATGAAGAGAGAAAGAAAGAAAGGTCAGGGAGAGAGGAAGAAAAAGTTGGGGGAGGGAATGAGAAGTGGAGGAGAGGAAAGATTGGATGCACAGTCAGAAGAAGAAAGTGCAACCAGAGACTCATGAAATCACCAGACAAGGTAGGAAAAATGATTTTATTTTAAATTTAGTGATCAAAATGTGTCTGAATTTATATCTGCTGTCTATATTTTACAATATGGTCCCCTTTTACTAAACCGCAATAGTGGTTTTTAGCGCAGGGAGCCTGTGAGCGTCGAGAGCAGCGCTGGGCATTCAGCGCAGCTCCCTGCGATAAAAACTGCTATTGTGGTTTAGTAAAAAGGGAGGGAGGTGGGTATTTGTCTATTTTTGTATGGTTGTTACTGAGGTGACAATGCATAGAGTCATCTGCTTTGACCTCTTTGAAAAAACCCCGGAATAGGAATGATAATTAACAATTCTATGTGTACAGTGTGCGTTGTGTTTTTTTTAAATTTTATTGTTGGTAGATCATTTTGACTTGGTCATTTTAAAAGTAGCTCGTGAGTCAAAAAAGTGTGGGCACCCCTGGTGTAGGCGATATACATGCACAACTTAATAGGTCTAACTGGCAATTAACACCTCATAATTGATGCTAATTAGCATTAATTGAAACTTGCATGTAGAACTTGATAGGCACATAGCACAGTACAGTGTTCCCCCCCGTGAATTCGCAGACTCACTAATTCGTGGTATTCTCCGACCGCCTCTTCCTGAACTAAAGTTGGGCTTCACCTATCGGGTGTGTCAAAGCAGCTCCTGATGGGTGAAACCCGACTTTAGTACGGGAAGAGGCGGTTGGAGCATACCGCGAGTGATTCCCTTCACTCGCCGGTGCTCCAGCTGCCCTCTCCTGCCTCCCCAGGTGAAAAACCGTATTCGCGGTTTTTCGATATTCGCAGGGGTTCCTGGAACGGGGAGTACTGTATTGTGTGTCATGTCCAATGCACGTATCTAACAGTGGGTGTGGTGAGGGGGCAGATCATAGGCGTTTTTTCCAGCTATGTGCAGGCTTTTGACTTATGTGAATGTGTGGGGTTTCCAGTATATATGTATATATACAGTATATATATTTGTGTGGATGGTGTATATGGAATAATAGTTATTGTACTTTAGCAAGTGAAGTTAAGTGAAATTGGAAATAAAAACTTTTTAGAAATATAAAGATAATAGCTTCCTTGTATGGCAAAATGCATATTCATTGTGGATATCTTGAAAACTAGACTGCATTAGTGTGTCCCAAGAATTAGGTTGAGAAGCTCTTATCTAGAGATATTGAAGTGTTTCATTTATTAGTGAAAGCCTCTAATTGAGAAGGGACAACTGAGCCCTCCAGGGACAGAAAAGTACCTTAAACATAAACCGCTTTTATAGTATTTGAGCTTGCAGGTTGTATATAATAATGAATCCAAAAATTAACATATTTACCTTAAACCAATTACAACCAACATTAATCTAATAGGTTCAAAAAATATAAGTGTTCACCATCTTTTTGAAAAACAGAAATCTAACTTCAGTGTACTGTTTACACATGTGCAATGATGAACCACATGGGTTTCTTCAATAACTTTGGTGCAACACACTAAAAGCATTCTGGGTACTGATTAGAAAACAAGCAATTAATCTTTTTTTAAATAAAGGTTTATCCAGAACGGACAGGCCTTAAAATTGAAGTAAAACAAATGGAACTGGCCGGTCGAGGTCTGCGACTACAAATCTGTTGCACCCTCAAAGGACTCACCTTGAGTGGTACAGCAGCATGGTTGGGCATTAGCGAGGCAGACCTAATACTATTAGACACAAGAGGAGTAGGGTAGGCAGAGTACACTGAAGTTACTGGAATTCTGTTTGCAAGCTTTACACTGCAGGCTTTTCACACTCATTAGCCACAAACCTCTTTTGTGTCTGGATAACTTCTTGCGAGGAACACAACATCTTTTGTCTAATAAAAATAAGAATAATATTACTACTAGTCTCTACAACATACACATATAGAGTTAAGTCATACAAAAATGCTTACTAACAGCCAGCAATTTCTAATATATGCAATTTATTATATATGTCGAAGGTGCAATCAAAGAATGGTTTGTTGTTTTTTTAATAATAATTTCATGCCACAGAAAAGTAGTGATGGGTAGACATCCTCATTTTTCTTTTTCAAATTTACTTCAACAATCTGAGTATTTTCATTTTTACCTTATTCCCTCCCTACCACAGTTATCATCTAACATAGAAACATAGAAACATAGAAATAGACGGCAGATAAGGGCCCACGGCCCATCTAGTCTGCCCACCTTAATGTCCCTCCCCTACCTTTGCTCTGTGAATAGATCCCATGTGCCTATCCCATTTGGCCTTAAAATCAGGCACGCTGCTGGCCTCAATCACCTGTAGTGGAAGACTATTCCAGCGATCAACCACTCTTTCAGTGAAAAAGAATTTCCTGGTGTCACCTCGTAGTTTCCCGCCCCTGATTTTCAACGGATGCCCTCTTGTTGTCGTGGGACCCTTGAAAAAGAAGATATCTTCCTCCGCCTCGATGCGGCCCGTAAGATACTTGAACGTCTCGATCATGTCCCCCCTCTCTCTGCGCTCCTCGAGCGAGTATAGCTGTAATTTGTCAAGCCGTTTTTCGTATGGTAGATCCTTGAGTCCCGAGATCATCCGGGTGGCCATTCTTTGCACCGACTCCAGTCTCAGCACATCCTTGCGATAATGCGGCCTCCAGAATTGCACACAGTATTCCAGGTGGGGCCTCACCATGGATCTATACAATGGCATAATGACTTCCGCCTTACGACTGATGAAACCCCTTCGTATGCAGCCCATGATTTGTCTTGCCTTGGACGAAGCCTGCTCCACTTGATTGGCAGACTTCATGTCCTCACTGACGATTACCCCCAAGTCTCGTTCTGCTACCGTTTTTGCTAGGATCTCGCCATTAAGGGTATAAGACTTGCATGGATTCTGGCTGCCCAGGTGCATAACTTTGCATTTTTTCGCACTGAAGTTGAGTTGCCATGTCCTAGACCATCGCTCCAGTAGGAGTAGGTCGTGCATCATGTTGTCGGGCACTGAATCTTCGTCTGTTGTGCATTTGCCCACTACATTACTCAGTTTGGCGTCATCGGCGAATAATGTTATTTTACCTCGAAGCCCTTCTGCCAAGTCTCTTATAAAGATGTTGAATAGGATTGGGCCCAAGACTGAGCCCTGTGGTACTCCACTAATCACCTCCGTCATTTCGGAGGGGGTGCCGTTCACCACCACCCTTTGGAGCCTACCTCCAAGCCAGCTCCCAACCCATTTCGTCAATGTGTCACCTAATCCTATAGAACTCATCTTGCTCAGTAACCTGCGGTGTGGTACGCTATCGAATGCTTTGCTAAAGTCCAGGTACACGATGTCCAGGGACTCCCCAATATCCAGCTTCCCCGTTACCCAGTCAAAGAAGCTGATCAGGTTGGATTGGCAGGATCTCCCCTTAGTAAATCCATGTTGTCGGGGATCCCGTAGATTCTCCTCATCCAGGATCTTATCTAATTGGTGTTTGATTAGAGTTTCCATTAGTTTGCTCACTATCGATGTTAGACTCACTGGTCTGTAGTTTGCTGTCTCCATCTTTGAGCCTTTCTTGTGGAGTGGAATGACGTTAGCCATCCTCCAGTCCAACGGGACGCTGCCTGTACTAAGGGAGAGGTTGAAGAGCGTGGACAGTGGCTCCGCCAAGACATCACTCAGCTCCCTAAGCACCCTGGGGTGCAGGTTGTCCGGCTCCATTGCTTTGTTAACCTTGAGCTTTGACAGCTCACCGTAGACACTGCTGGGCGTAAACTCAAAGTTACTAAATGGGTCAACTGAGCCAACCCTTGTCTGTAGCTGAGGGCCGAGCCCTGGCGCTTCTCGGGTGAAGACTGAGCAGAAGTATTCATTTAATAGTTGGGCTTTTTCTGAATCCTTTTCCACATAGTCTCCGTCTGGTTTCCTAAGACGTACAATCCCGCCTGAGTTTTTTCTTCTATCACTGATATACCTGAAGAAGGATTTATCTCCCTTCTGGATGTTCTTTGCTAGAGACTCCTCTACCATTTTGGGAGACTGCATCCAATCAAGTCAAGCCCTCCTAACTAACCAAAGACTTGAAGAGCCAACAGGATTGATTTTATGAGCATGGGGGAGGAAAGTGGTGTAGTGGGTTAGAGCTACAGCCTCATCACCCTGAGGTTGTGGGTTCAAAACCCTTACTACTCCTTGTGACCCGATGACACGGAGACAGAATTTGTCCCTGTCCCCATGGATAATCTAATCTAACTCTTACCCCCTCTTCCACAAAGCCGCGCAGCAACAGCCCCGAAGCCCTTTAAATCTCTACGGACTGTGGGGTTGTTACCGCACGGCAGCCGCTAGTGTGGCTTTGTAGAAGAGGGGGTTAGTTTTATATACCAAATCATTTCCTAAAATTAGGGGCTCGATTCGGTTTACATGATTAGAATTCCAGGAAGAAATCCATTAACACTCGGAGCTATCACGTAAAAAAATGATGGAACATAGTGGTTTTCAGGGTTTTACGAAAGATCTGAAGAGATAGACAAGATCTCATATGAGAAGGTAATCCATTCCATATTGCAGTTAATAAATATGGAAAGGAATGGGAGATTTTACTAACTGACTTTATTCCTTTTAAAGATGGAAAAGAGAGCTTGTACATATGGGTTGTTCTTGTGCCTGAAGATATCACGGTGTTTAGAGCAAAATAAATCAAAGGAGCAAAGAGTCCATGTAAGATTTTAAAGCCTATACAGGCTCATTTAAACTGGATTCTCAGTCGAAGAGGGAGCCAATGTAGCTTCCTCAGCAAAGGTGACACATGATCAAACTTTTTCTTTCAAAAAATCAATCTGGCTGTGGTGTTTTGAACCAGATGCAATCAATTCCTTGACTTAATCCCACATAAATAGAATTACAGTAATCCAATTGTGCCAAAATGATAGTTTGAACCAACACTGCAAAATGATCTTGATGGAAGAGATGACAAATTTTTCTCAACGTACAAGGACTAAAGAAACGTTTTTTTGATGAGATGATTTACTTAACATTGGAAAGAGAGAGGAATCCAAGACAACACCCAAAACTCTGGAAGATGATTTAATATGCATAATGTCACCAGAGTTAAGTGACTGAAGATGGCAAATTTTCAATTTCCAGGCCAAACCATAATAATTTTGTCTTTGTTGCATTAAACTTCATTTGAGCCTGAGATGACCATGATTGTAATTTAGAAATACAAGCGTTTATATTAGCTGTGAGGTTACTTAAATTAGGATCAACTTCTAACAAGATGAAAATATCATCAGCATAGGTGAACATCGTCTTAATGGAATTACTTTATAATTTTAATGTGGTCATATAAATGTTAAAAAGAATTGGAGACAATAGAGAGCCCTGTGGGACACCACAATCTGGCATCCATGCAGCAGATGTTGTACCCTCAAAAATTAATGTAATGTAAGAAAATTAGCTTAATGTAAGAAATCCTGTAAACCGTGGGAAACCAACCCATGACATACGTTAGTGTCTATCTCAACCTCAGTCCTTCTACAGCAGCATTCTTCAATGCAAGACTTGAGGGTCAGTGGCTGTGCCCAGTCATACTCTGATTCTTCCCTCTCTCCTTAAAGAATGATCCGAAGATGGTTTCCCAAGGAAACAGGGACAAATTCTGTCCCCATGTCATTCTCTACAGCCTTGGCAAGTCACTTAATCCTCCCCTGCCCAAGATACATTAGATAGACTGAGCCCACCGGGACCGATGTGGAAAAATACTTGAGTTGTAACCTGTTCTGGACTCCTTTGGGAGGACAGGCTAAAAATTAAATAAATACATTCTTCCTTCTGCAGTTCAACAGTATCACCTCCTTGACTTGGCACTTCTCTAAGGGGACCTCTTAATAAGCTGCCAAAAAAGTAGCCTTTCACAGGTTTTTCCCTTGCACTAAGGCCACAATATGGTCAATTTTGTATTATTGGTCATTCCCATGCAGCCATTAAAAAAAATTACCTTGTAAGCCCTTACCACTACCCATGTTGTAGGTGGTAAGGGTTCATGTGGTAATCCCAGCTAACTAGTTAGCGTGTGGTAATCTAGCTGTGCTATCTGATTAGCTCTTTACCTCCCCAACATGGCCTCTAAATTTTTTTTAGCATGTGCTGATTTGGCACCTACCACAGGATGCCTAAATACCTCCTGCGGTACGCCAATTTAAGTTGCATCTGGTTCACAATAGCAGATTAGTAAAAGGGTCCCCAAGAGATCCAGTTGGTCACAAGTTTTATTTAGCATTTGCACTGGAGTCCAGATTTATGAACTTCTACCCCCCCCCATCCCTCCTCCAAAGTTAGGAGACCGAGATTCTCAGGATGACTAATTCTGCCTTAATTAGCAGTGCATAAAGAAAAGCTCATGGTACATCCTTCTCTGAGGAACCTCTGTAGGGGGCTTCAAAGTAAATGACACCTCATCCAGGAACTGAACCCTGGAGATGCTCAACATTGGCCCAAAGCTATACAATAAGGAACAATCTGATATCCATTTAAGTAATACATTTGTCAGAACTAGAATGGCAATGCTTGTAGCAAGTATTGTTCAGAAGCCCCAATTTAGCAGTCACTAGACCTGTCTGCTGCAGTGGCGTACCTAGCATATGTCCACAAATGACACAGATAACGTGAAAACTCAATGTATAAAATAAACACTTTTAATAATGGTTAATGCTGTGATGTCCTCTATTCTGATACAAAAACAGCATAGGCTATGAATAACTCAAAATAAAACATAGTAACATAGTAGATGACGGCAGATAAAGACCCGAATGGTCCATCCAGTCTGCCCAACCTGATTCAATTTAAATTTTTTTTTTTTTAAATAATTTTTCTTCTTAGCTATTTCTGGGCAAGAATCCAAAGCTTTACCCGGTACTGTGCTTGGGTTCCAACTGCCGAAATCTCTGTTAAGACTTACTCCAGCCCATCTACACCCTCCCAGCCATTGAAGCCCTCCCCTGCCCATCCTCCACCAAATGGCCATACACAGACACAGACCATACAAGTCTGTCCAGTAACTGGCCTAGTTCAATATTTAATATTATTTTCTGATTCTAAATCTTCTGTGTTCATCCCATGCTTCTTTGAACTCAGTCACAGTTTTACTCTCCACCACCTCTCTCGGGAGCGCATTCCAGGCATCCACTATCCTCTCCGTAAAGTAGAATTTCCTAACATTGCCCCTGAATGAAGGAAAAAAACCTCAGAAAAGGGCCCTCCCACCTCCGCCAAAGTGGTTAGTTAAAGATGGTTGAGCAGTAACCTCATTGGCAAAAAACCTTCAATATAATTATAGCCTTATGCTGTGCTTTGCTTAATGAAAAAACAAAAGATAGAAGAAAATAATAGATGAAAATTTTCAACTTATCTTCAGCTGATCGGTACACCACAACGGTGGCCAGCGTTTCACAAAAATTGCTGCCTCAGGGTGTATCCCAACCGATCAGTCATCTTTCAAACAGGACGCCAATAGTCGTTTATTATTTTGCACCTAGCTTATGTGACACCCGGGGCCCATCATTTTTTGACACCCCCCATCTATATGAAAAATGTGATTTTTAGTAACAATCCACATATCGCACAACAAGAGTGTACCTAGGAAAAGGCAGCATCTTAAACACTGCAGTGAGCACTAGAACACCAACATATACACTGTAAAACTAAACAAGCCAGATCCCGCACAGTCAATTGATCCTGTAGTCAATGCCAACTGAAAACTATGTTCTTTTCATACACACAGAACAGAGATACACCCTAGCCCAATATGGAATAATCACAAACTAAAAATAGAAATATGTAGACAAAAGTTAAACTGAACCGCCAAGAAACCAGACTCTGCAAACAATGTAAAACCACAACACCACAAAAACAGTGACACATGTCCCCTAATACTGTGCAAAATATAAAGACAGTAGATGTAAATTTGAAAAAACTGATACATATGAATCACCACTTTACAAATTAACAAATAAAAATAAAACAAATAATGAGAAATAAGAAAATACCATTTTATTGGACTAATCCATTTTTCAATTAGCTTTCAGAGGCCAAATCTTTCTTCAGAACAGTACAGTATACTGCTGTTATGGTATCCTGTCCTGACCTGAGGAAAGGGGTTTAGTCCAAAAAATGACCTTATTTCCATTTCCTATTTATAAACTTTTATCAATACAGTTACAATACTACTTGATTCTAAGTAAAGCAACAAAAAAATCTTTCTACCTTTTGTCATTTCTGCTTTAATCATCTTCTCTTTGCTCTCTTCTTTCTATATAGCATTTGTCCTCTCTCCCTTCCATGCAACATCTGCCCTATCTTTGCCCCTTCCACCCATCTTCTGCCCTCTCTCTCTCTACCCCTTCCATCTACTGCCCACACTCTCTGCCCCTTCCATCTACTATCCACCCTCTCTCTCTTCCATATGGCATCTTCCTTCTTTCTATGTCCCTTCAATAAACTGTATATCCTGTGTCACTTCTCTCCTTTGCACACGATTCATTTCAGTTTCACTCCCTCTCCATTTTTCTGTCTCCACCTCCTCCCCTATGCTTTGGCATCTGTCTCTTTCTCTTCTCCTTTCCTTCCTTCCTTCCTTCCTTCCCACTACACACCATGGTCTGGTATCTCTATCTCCTTCCGTTCCCTCCCCCCATGCCATGGAATCTTTTCCTCCCCCTCCATGATCTGGTATCTCCTTTCCTTTTTTCCTTTCCCTCCCTCCCATGGACTTGGCATCTCTGGTTACTCTCCCTTGCCTTTCTTCTCCCTCCTTCCCTCTCTCTCCCCAATTGGGTGCTGCAGCAGCAGCATTTCTCTCCCCCCTTCCCTGTGCAGCATCAGGAGCATTTCTCCCCCCCTTTCCTGTGCAGCAGTAGTATTTCTCCCCTCCCCCCTTGCCTGTGCAGCATTTCTCCCCCTTCCCTGTGCAGCAGCAGCATGTCTCCCCCCTTCCCTGTGCAGCAGCATGTCTTCCCACCCTTGCCTGTGCAGCATTTCTCCCCCTTGCCTATGCAGTAGCAGCATGGCTCCCCCCCTTGTCTGTGCAGTATTTCTCCCCCTTGCCTGTGCAGCATTTCTACCCTCCCCCTTCTCTGTGCAGCAACAATATTTCCCTGCCCAGCATTTCTGGCCGGTTCCCCTGCTCAAAGCCGCAGGCATCTACATCTCACGCGATCCGCGGCTGCGTCGGAAGCATTCCCTCTGATGTCACGACATCAGAGGGAACACTTCTGACGCAGCTGTGGATTGTACGAGGAGCCGACGCCCGCAGCTTTGAGCAGGGGAACCGGCCAGAAGCTGAAGAACCGCCGAGTGAGCACCCACGGACACCCCTGTTTACTGCCGCTGGTGATGGTTAAGTAAAGCAGCAGCGACAGAATAGGGAGGGTGGCCTGCTGTGCACCCCCTTGGCGCATGCACCCTCTTGGCGCATGCACCCGGGGCGGACCGCCCCCTCCACTCCCCCTTGGTACCTCACTGGTCTGCTGGAAAAATTTGTCAAACAAAGCTCCCCCCTTCTGAACTGAATTGCCATCATGCTGATATTGAAAAGGATGCAAGCAGGTGCAAGCCAATTGAATCCCTTTTTCAAACATGTTTCTGCCCTTAGCACACTGAACCTTTAGATATATAGTTCTCTATATCAGTGTTTTTCAACCTTTTTTGGGCAAAGGCACACTTGTTTCATGAAAAAAATCACGAGGCACACCACCATTAGAAAATGTTAAAAAATTTAACTCTGTGCCTATATTGACTATATATAAAGTAATTCTCTTGAATAGGAATCAAATAAACACAAAGAAAGTATTTTATAATGCTGCCACCGCCAACAACACCGTTGGCGGCGGTGGCACCCAAGTGGCTAAAGAGCCGCAGTTTGCCGGCCTAGGGACAACACTGGAGGGTGGCCAGCTGTGCACCCCCTTGGGATGTAAACCCGGGGTGGGGCAGACCGCCCCCCCCCACCCTGGTATGCCACTATCTGTACCTCACTCCCTCCCTATGACCAAAAATTCTCCTTTCTTCTATTCCCCGTGTACACAACCATCTCTTTCCCTCCCTTCCTCTCTCCAAAGTCCATGCCTTCTGTGTCCAAACACTCATTCCCTCCCCCACCTCAGCATCTCTTTCCCTCCCTTCCTCTCTCCCAAGTCCATTTCTTCTGTGTCCAAAAACGCATTCCCTCCCCCCCCTCAGCATCTCTTTCCCTCCCTTCCTCTCTCCCAAGTCCATTTCTTCTGTGTCCAAAAATGCATTCCCTCCCCCCACCTCAGCATCTCTTTCCCTCCCTTCCTCTCTCCCAAGTCCATGCCTTCTGTGTCCAAAAACCCATTCCCTCCCCCACCTCAGCATCTCTTTCCCTCCCTTCCTCTCTCCCAAGTTCATGCCTTGTGTCCAAAACGCACTCCCTCCCCCCTTTTGTGTTCCGTGTTTGCCTACCAGCCCATCTTTGCAACTTTCTCAGCAAAACGAAGCTCAAGCCGCGAGGCTTGTCTTCTGCTTCCTGTCTGCCCTGCCGCACACAAATAGCCGAACGGAAGTATTCTCCGACGTCAGCGCTGACGTCGGAGGGCAGGCTTTGCTTAAGCCCTCCCTCCGACGTCAGCACTGACATCGGGGAACGCTTGCGATCGGCTATATGTTAGCTGCAGGGCAGGCAGGAACAGAAGACGAGCCTCGCGGCTCGAGATGTATTGAACTCAGCAGGTCCCCCGTTCAGCTCTCTCCTGTCCACGTGGGGCGGATCGCCCCTCTCCCTAGACTGGTGGTACTGCCCTGATGGCGGCCCTGACCGTACGGCACACCAGGCAACATCTCGCGGCACACTAGTGTGCCGCGGAACAGCGGTTGAAAAACACTGCTCTATATAGCCAAAAATTACTGTCCTAGTAGAGCGAGCTTAGTTAGTCCAGAGGCAGGGCTTAAAAGTTACGTGGAGAATGGCTAAATTCAGCTGCTCCGTATCCAATATTTTAAACATACCACTGATTGAGCCATATAGCAAGTAAACTTTATATGAATATGTTATCTGTATAAAGTTGTGTGTATCTGTCCATCGGCCACTGCTGGATATATGTACTATATAACTTTATACAGATAACGTTATCCATATAAAGTTATACCTGTTTTGGGCCATTGTAGTTGTACATTTAGGACTCCTTTTACTAAGCTGCGATAGCGTTTTTAGCGTGCACAGAATTGCTGCTATGCGGCTGGAACTAACGCCAGCTCAATGCTATCACAGCTTAGTAAAAGGAGCCCTTAAAGTTTTATGGCTACACATTCTTTAAATATTTATTCCATCTCTAATCTTGATGGGAGTGATCTGTAGATATATTTATTTTCACAGAGAGAGAAAAACAGGGACTATAGTGTAGCCAGGAGAAATCTAACCACAATATACAGCACACAAGAACCTGCCACAGTATATTGTTCTATTAAACTTTTGTTAAGAAACACAATTGAGGAATCTACTACTACTATTAATTATTTCTATAGTGCTATCAGATGTATACAAAGAAGACAGTCCTTGCTCGAAAGAGCTTACAATCTAAACAGACAAGACAGGCAAATCTCTCCAGCAAATGATATCCTCTATGGGAGGTTTCTGGCTCGTATGTCGAAATCACAGATACTTAATCTAACAAATATCTTTTTAAATGGGTGGCTAAATACAGTACTCCCCCGATATTCGTGGGGGTTCCGTTCCAGGAACCCCCGTTAATCTTGAAAAACCACGAATACGTTGTTTTGTGATGGAGACTGGAGAGGGCAGCGGGAGAGGCAGGAGAGGACAGCCGGAGCACCGGCGAGTGAAGAAAATCACTCGCTATATGCTCCGACCGCCTCTTCCTGCACTAAAGTCGGGCCTTACCAATCAGAAGCTGCGTGTCAAAGCAGCTCCTGATTGGTAAGGCCCGACTTTAGTGCAGGAAGGGGTGGTCGGAGCATACAGCGAGTGATTTCCTTCACTCGCCGGTGCTCCGGCTGCTCTCTCCTGCCTCTCCAGCTGTCCTTTCCTGGTTGGTGATTCGCGGTCGGAAAATATCGCAAATGGCCGGGACCGCGAACCGCTGACCACGAATGACCATGGGAACACTGTATATTAGATACTTAGAGGGGCATAATCGAAAGGAATGTCTAAGTCCGTTTTTGTCCAAGTCACAAGTCATCCAAAGTAAAAAACAGCGTAGGACACATTTTCGAAAAATACGTCCAAAAAAATATTTTTTTTCAAAAATCATCTAACTATACGTCCAGCTGCCTGATCATCCAGATCGCTATATCGTCCATCTTTATACCACATTTTTGTCCAATTTTTCGTCCAAGCCCAAAACGCCTAGAAACAGACCTTTTGGATGTGGAAGGGGTCTGCAAAGTGATGGACAGGACACCCACACAGGGCACCTAAACAGTGGGGGTACCTTACAGGGCACTGCTGTGAACTTCACAAAAAGGGTGGCACGTAATCATCTCACTACAGCTCCCTTATAGGTAATGGTGAGCTCCCCCCAACCACCTCCAGAATCTCCTAGACCCACCTATCTACCACTTCAATAGCCCTTATGGCTAGGGCAGTTCAAAAGGGTTTGAGGGATTTTTGGGGAGTGCACATGTTTCGCTATGATTGCAGTGATTAGAGTGGCTCATGGGCCTGGGTCCTCCTCTCCATGGGTCCCGAACCCACCCCCAAGATGACTTAAGACGCCTCTGTGCAGCTCGACTAGGCTTTCCTATGTCATGATGCCAGGTGCTGATATTCTGGAGGCAGAATTTAAAAGTTGTGATTACGATTTTTATGGGTGGGGGGTCAGCGATCAATGGGGTAGTGTGTGGGGGTCTGTACTATGTGTTTGCAGTGCTTATCTAGTATGACAGGGACCCCGTGTAGCGCGATACAAATCCTGTGCCAAGCGCCCAGCAAGTCCCTATTTCCTCCACAGAATCTAGGTTTAAGCCAGAAGCATTGCAGTACAGAAAACTACACAACCCAAGAGCCTCTAGTTTTCTTTCTGTGCCAGTAAGAAAGAGCAGGGTGGAACCTTGAATAGAGGGGGAAGGTGCCTTTAAGAATTCTCTTGTGTAAGCTAAGGGAGTAGGGTGTGGTAAAGCAAACCCTTTTACTCCCAATAGCAGAGAGAAGCAGGAGAGACAAGGAAAGGAGGAAGTTAGTCCTCATGCTTTCCAACCCCAGCTTGCTGACTGGGAAATGGAAGACGTCAGCTCAGAGTCAGGGAGCTCTGAGGAAGAAACTCCCATAGAAGCAGTGGTAGAACAGCTCACCTTCAGACCCCATGGAAATGTAGATTGCACTACAGGTGGGAGGATTCTTATTCTAAACGTTACTGGAATTTGAAATATGTTTTGAGAGTGTGCTGAACCAGTACCTACTAACTTGGGGAAAACAGGGAAGCCTGTGTTTTGCCTTTGTTTGGGGTTTTACATTTTTGCTGCTCCCCAAACTGTGTGAACTATGCTGGTTGTCTTTTGTGTGTTTTAAACCAGAACTGTTTTTGCCCCAAGGCTGCTTATGTTTGCTGGACTGTTTATAGAGGACTGTAGCAATAAGATCTCCAGGAGTGGGGGGAATGTTTTCTTTATTCAGCATTGCGTTTCTTGCTGGGAAACAGCATGACCAACCAATTTTAGGGCAGGGCTGCTGCCTCAGCACTGCCAAAGGAAAAACTCTGGTTTTGAGTTTGAAGGGATTTTTTTCTTTTTCTGATGTGGTAAAGCTTATAAGTGCCAAAGCTTGAATGCTGGGTCCTGTTTATGAACTATGCTTAACCTGGAGGCACCAAACTGTTTTGTTGTAATTGCTCAATTATGCCATCTGACCTGACTGTGAATTCAATTTTTATTACCAATTAAATACAGCAGTGGCTTTGCTTTTGAAACTCAGTGTGGCTCACCTCTTTTTGCACTCAGTGGAAAGCTTAGCCGGAGCACATCAGTGGGCCTGGGAGCCACTGGCAGGGTCCGGGTCACAAACAAACTTTATTCCTTGTGTCACGGGGCCCCGAGTGGGTCACACCAGCCTAGCCCAAGTGTCCATGCCACACTGGTCACTTTAGGTTGGGTTTTGTGACTTAGACAATGTTTTAAATGGTCTAAGTCACAATGTCCAAGTTCCATTTAGGCTGTGTTGTAAAACATTCAGTTATACATGCAGTATGACTAAGTCTAAGCTGGCCCATGTCCCTTCCAAATCCCATCCTTGACACTCCTTCTGAAATGCCCTGTGTAGTTCTGGTCGTTCAGCAGCACTGGGATGGCCTAAGTCGTTTGTAAACACATCCAAGATTATCGGCACTTGGACGTCTTTCGTTTATGCCGACTTAGGCTGGTTTTTGGATGATTTTCTCTTTCGATTATGAGCCCCTTAGGGATTAATCTACCCCAACAGATTGAACAATTATATGCCTGTAACTGGCCCAGCTGCCTTCATGTTTTTTTTAGTTTACTGGAACATTGGGGACCTCTTTCTCGTTCATGGTTGGGAAAGAAGCAAAAAACTACAGGCCGGTAAGCCTCACTTTCAGTTATTGGAAAAATAACAGAAGCGTTGCTGAAGGAAAGGATAGCAAATTGGCTAGAACCTAATGAGTTACAAGATCCGAGACAATATGGTTTTACTAAAGGTAAATTGTGCCATCTAAGCTGATTTAATTCTTTGACTAGGTGACCAGAGAATTGGATCAAGGATGTGTGCTAGATGTAATTTACTTAGATTTCAGCAAAACCTTTGACACAGTTCCTCATAGGAGGCTCTTAAACAAACTTGACAAGCTGAAGTTAGGATCCAAAGTGGTGAACTGTATTAGAAATTGGTTGACGGACAGATGTCAGAGGGTGGTGGTTAATGGAATTCGCTCGGAAGGAAAGGTACGTAATGGAGTGCCCCAAGGATCGATGCTGGAGCCAATAGAAAGAGGGTGGTCTTTTTTATAAGTGATTTTGCTGAAGGGTTGTCGGGTAAGATTTGCCTCTTTGCAGATGATACCAAAGTCTGCAATAGAATAGACACCACTGTTGATGTGATAACATGAAGAAAGACCTAGCGAAGCTTGAAGAATGGTCTGAAATATGGCAGCTAAAATTTAATGCTAAGAAATGCAAGGTCATGAATTTGGGCTGCAAAAACCCACGAGAACAGTACAGTTTAGGGGGAGAAGAACTTATGTGCACAACAAGAGCGGGACTTGGGTGTGATTGTATGTGATGATCTTAAGGTGGTCAAACAGTTTGAAAAGGTGGTGGCGAAAGCTAGAAAGATGCAAGGGTGCATAGGAAGAATATGGCCAGTAGGAAAAATGAGATATTGATACCCCTGTATAAGACCTCATTTTTAATATTGTGTACAATTCTGGAAACCACACCTTTAAAAAGATATGGATGGAGTCGGTCCAGAGGAAAGCTACTAAAATGGCGCATAGTCTTCGTCATAAGGTGTATGGGGACAGACTCAAATATCTCAATATGTATACTTTGGAGGAAAGAAGGGAGAGGAGAACTATGTGCATGAGTCAAGTCTCATTTGAAAGGAAGCTCTGAAATGAGAGGGCATAGGATGAAGTTAAGAGGTGATAGGCTCAGGAGTAATCTATGGAAATACTTTTTTACAGAAAGGGTGGTAGATGTGTGGAACAGTCTCCCGGAAGAGACTGTCTGAATTCAAGATGTGTGGAACAGTCTCCCGGTAAAGACAAAGACTGTCTGAATTCAAGAAAGCATGGAATAGGCATGTATGATCTTTTAGAGAGAGGAAGAGATAATGGTTACTGTGGATGGGCAGACTGGATGGGCCATTTGGCCTTTATCTGCCATCATGTTTCTATGTTTCTATGGATGGAAGGGTCAGAAAAAGAAGGCAGACAGTGGATGGAACAAATAGAAGATGAGAAAAGCAGAAACCAGAGAAGACAAAGGTAAAGAAAATACTTTTTTTTATAGAATAAAGTAGCTGTGTTGATAAATGTTTATAAATAGAAATGGAAAACAGGTGATCTTTTTATTGAACTCATTTTAATACATTTTTGACTAACTTTTGGAGACCAAAGCCTCCTTCCCTAAGTCAGGACAGGGTACTGTAACAGCAGTATACTGTACTGACCTGAGGAAGAAGTTTTTGGCCTCTGAAGCTAATTGAAAAATGTATTAGTCCAATAAAATGGTATTATTCTTATTTTCCATCTTTTGTTTCTATTTGTTAATTTGTAAATTGGTGATTGTTATTTGCCTTTTTTTCAAATTTACATCTGCTATCTTTATATTTTGCACAATATTAGGGAACATACATCACTGTTTCTGTTTCCATGTGCTGCACTGTATGCAGAGTCTGGTTTCTTGGTGGTTCAGTTAACTTTTGACTACATATTTCTATTTTTACTTTGTGATTACTTATTCCATACTGGTGAAGGTGTATCTATATTCTGCTGTATGAAAAAAACATGGTTTTCGGTTAGCATTGACTGCAGGATCGATCTGTATTAATTTGGCTTTAGTTTTACAATGAGTTTATTGATGCTCTAGTACTCACTGTAATGTTTAAGACGCTGCCTTTTTCTAGGCACACCCTTGTGTGACTTGTGGATTATTATTAAAAATAACTTTTAATGTAGAGGAGAGGGGTGTTTAAAAGGATTGGCCCTGGGAGTCAAATACACTAGGTACGCTACTGGGAGAGGAGAAAAAGAGAGAGAGAGATACTGCTTGGGGGGGAGGGGGGGTAGAGGGACAAGGTTGGGGTGGGGGTAGGGCTGGACATAGGAGGTGGGGCTTTGTTGGAGAGGCATCACAACCAGCCCTGCTCAGCCCAGATATTCAATGCTGGGCTATTTTGAATGACCAGCATTGAATATCTGGTTAGCCAGCTAAGTCCCTGTTTATTTAATTGCTGTAAACCGAGTCGAGCTTTCTCAGAATGATGACTTGGTATACAAAGTTAAGCTTTAGTTTAGTTTAGTCGATAATCAGTGCTGGTCGGCTAAGTTTATAGCAGCCAAAGATAGACCAGCTATTAATGTGGACCAATTTGGCCATAACACTTAGCTAGCGCTTTGAAATTCATGGATAAGTTTGTGCGACAAAGCCATCTAGCTTCTGAACTGTAATATTCAGCGGCTACCTCCTACGGAATATTAGTGTTTAACCAGCTAAGTGCTATTTAACCAACCAGGAGCTCTTCCTGTCCAGTTAAATAGGGCCGAATATCGGACTTGCATTCTCTCCTCTTTCCCATGCATCAAGTTTCAAGTTTCAAGTTTATTATAAAATTTGATTAATCGCCTATTCAAAGTTCTAGGCGATGTACATCAGTAATTACAAAATATATAAATTTATAGTAATTTAACATACGTTAAAGTATCCGAAGTATACATGACATAACGATACAAACTTGAAAACAATGGGTAAGATGAGGTATAGAAATACATTTTAATATAATAGAGACATTTAAGGATAAAAACAATGGGGAAGGTAGGTGAATTTAAAATGATTAAAAAAAGTTAAAATATAAAAATTAATTAATCGCTGAAAGCATCTTTAAAAAGAAATCCTTTAAGATTACTCTTAAATTTATCTAAAATTCTTTCTTCTCTCAAATAAATCGGCAAAGAGTTCCAGGCTAGAGGGGCTGTAACAGAAAAAATGGTCTGTCGTCGTGTGCCTATAACTTTTAATGATGGGACAACTAATAAATGTTGATCAGTTGATCGTAATACTCTTGAAGTTTTATAGGGAATTAAGAATTTATAAATAAAAGCTGGAGTCTTTGATGTTATTGATTTAAAGGTAAGCAGGTTTAATTTGTAGATAATTCGATATGCGACTGGCAACCAATGAGCTTTCCGGAGTAATGGTGTAACATGATCATATTTCTTAGCGTTTTCAATCAGTTTAATCGAGGTATTTTGAACGATCTGCAGGCGCTTGATTTCTTTTTGTGCTATTCCGTTAAATAAGGCATTACAATAGTCTATCTTTGAAATTACTAAAGAATGTATCAAAATATTCAGAGATTTTGGACAAAGAAATTTTTTCATTGAACGTATTTGGCGGAGACTGTAGAAAGTAGATTTCACGACTTGACTGATATACAGTAAATGAGATGAATTAACCCAGGAATTCCGAGGTCTTCACTGATGCTACCAGTGACCTGCAATGAAGCCTACAAGGAGCCAAGGAGGAGTGAGAGAAAGAGATAGTGAGACACTGATGATACCAGCGATCTGTTATCCCAGGAGTGAGGGGCCAATGAAGCTTTCAAGAAGCCATGGAGGAGTGAGGGAAAGTGTGTGTGAGAGAGAGAGAAGAGATGCAGCCAGAGGAGACTTCAAACAGCCATATTTCTCTTTCTTCGTGCTTGAGGATATCACGCTCTGTTTCAATCGGCCTCCCCCCAATTTCTTTCTTTGAACTAGTGCAAATGGTGTCTCTTTTTTTAAGAGTTCGATGCCACACCAGAACAATGCTTGTGCTACACAAAACGGTTGTTTTACCAACCAGAGGCAGCTATTATGCAGTCCAAATGTATTTAGACTCGGCTGGTTTGTCCCTGTTTCAACCAATGTAGTACAGGGGTCTCAAAGTCCCTCCTTGAGGGCCGCAATCCAGTCGGGTTTTCAGGATTTCCCCAATGAATATGCATTGAAAGCTGTGCATGCACATAGATCTCATGCATATTCATTGGGGAAATCCTGAAAACCCGACTGGATTGCGGCCCTCAAGAAGGGACTTTGAGATCCCTGATAGTACTACTACATCATGAATAATTTCTAAAGCGCTAGTAGACTCTCTACTGACCCTAACTCTTCTGCTGTTCATCACCACATGATCCCTGGTAGGGTTGACCCTGTGCTCATCAACATATGGAATATTACATGGTTTCTGAGAGGGGAAGGAAGGAGATGTCACTGCCTAGTTTTAATAATAATAATAATTTATTTTCTTATATACCGCCAAAGCCATGGTAGTTCGAGGTGGTTTACAACAAGAGCGCTGGACAGTCAGTGATAAGTTACAATATAGAATCGTTGAATAAAAGTACACTGAAAACAAGTATAAATAAGAAGAGCTGGACAGTCAGCGACATAGCTATGAATTGGATACAGAATATGAGAGGTAATGAACAACAAATTCTTAGGTGACAAATCGGTTGAACAGTTTTGTTTTTACTAATTTTCTGAAGCCTTGATAGGAAGAGGAGAGCATGATAATGTTACCTAGCCAGTCGTTCAGTTTACCTGCCTGGAAGGCTAGAGTTCTGTCCAGGAATCTTTTGTAACGGCAGGCCTTTATTGTTGGGTGTGTAAATAAGTGGATTTTACATGAGGGCGTGATAGTGCAACCCATATTGAAGTGGGAGACCAGGTACATAGGGGCCGGACCAAAGATTGATTTGAAGCAGAGACAAGAGAATTTAAATATTACTCTGGCCTCAGGGGCAGCCAGTGAAGTTTTAGATAATAGGGGGTAATGTTTTGATAGCTGGGTGCTAATTAGATGGCAGGCACACAAACAAATGTTATAAATAAGATAAAAGGTGAAAAAGATTTATGTACTCACCCATAGATGCAAGAAATGTCAATCACGACATCGATCATATCACAGCAGAGCTCGTATGTCTGCATGTCGACAGGACTGCTGTCTGTCGCAATGTAAATCTTACTGACCACATCAAACAGAAAAGCTTTTTCAATCCCTGAGTTCTGAAACAGAGAACACATCTGACTACCAAAGGTACTATTATCAGGCATACATCCCATGCAGATTCAAAGGAGGTCAGTGCATGAAAAACAACGCTGCACGGAGAGAACATTCCAGTTTAGATCCAGAGGAGTAAAATCAAGAAACATGCAAGCAAGAAAAGACTGGATGTATTGCAGAGAGAGATGAGGCCTTTGGGATATTCCCTATTTGAAGAAGGAAACAGGATGGGGCTGTGGAGATAAAAAGAACAGGGTTCCATGGCCCCGTCATGCTTCCCTCCTCAAATAGGGCATGTGGCCAACAGAAGAAGCAAAGAGAGAAAAACAAAAGACAGCAACAGTATGCATTTTATGCTCAAAAGGCTGGAAGCAATCTAATATAATAAAACGCTAGCCGCGCATGCGCACTCAGAACTGTGTGATCTGAAATCCCTGATCTGTGAGATGTATGTCCTTGGCTTTGCAGACGTGCGCATGCGCAAGTCCCCAGCCTTACTGCTTCCCAGCCGCATTGCTTTCCAGCTGCAAGCGTTAGACTCCCTGCTCTCCAGATCGCGGTGTACAGTCCGGTAGGGCACTGGAAGCTAGGGAGAAAGCAAGGACTCAGTGCGTCTTCGTCGTCGTCTTCGCCCCTCCCCCCCAATCCCCGTTGAGCCTCCCACCCGATTTTCTCTTCTCGCGGTCTGGCCGGCTACCTTAGTCCCTTGCCGCCGCCGCCACCCCCTTCCCTTCCCGCGGTCGACAAACCTCTTGGCTCCAGCAGCGGCCGCAGCACTGTAAACACGCTGCTTCGCGGCCTCTACTGCCTTGATTTGCTCTTCCGTGTCCCTGATGACATCATCAGATACGCGGCAGAGCAAATCGGGGCAGTAGAGGCCGCGAAGCAGCATGTTTACAGTGCTGCGGCCGCTGCTGGAGCCAAGAGGTTTGTCGACCGCGGGAAGGGAAGGGGGTGGCGGCGGCAAGGGACTAGGGGAGCTGGCCAGACTGCGAGAAGAGAAAATCGGGTGGGCCACGAAGAGACAGGGAGGAACTGGAGCTGGAGAGGGAAAGGGGCCTGCTTTGGGGAAGGACTGTGCTTGGAGGCAGACAGCTTTGCTTGGGGGGGAGACAGAAGGGGGGCCACAGAGAGACAGGGAGGAACTGGAGCGGGAGAGGGAAAGGGGCCTGCTTTGGGGGAGGGGTGTGCTTGGAGGCAGACAGCTTTGCTTGGGGGGGAGACAGAAGGGGGGCCACGGAGACACAGTCAGGGAGGAACTGGAGGGGCAGAGGGAAAGGGGTCTTCTTTGGGGGAGGGGTGTGCTGGGAGGTAGATAGCTTTGCTTGGGGGGGAGACAAAATGGGGGCCACGGAGAGACAGTCAGGGAGGAATTGGAGGGTAGAGGGAAAGGGATCTGCTTTGGGGGGGGAGGGGTGTGCTGGGAGGCAGACAGCTTTGCTTGGGAGGGGAGACAGAAGGGGGGCCACGGAGACACTGTCAGGGAGGAATTGAAGGGATAGAGGGAAAGGGGGCTGCTTCGGGGGGAGGGGTGTGCTGGGAGGCAGATCATTTTGCTTAGGGGGGGAAGACAGAAAGGGGGCCACGGAGAGACAGTTAGGGAGGAACTGGAGGGGGAGAGGGAAAGGGGGCTGCTTTCTAGCACCCGTTAATGTAACGGGCTTAAAGACTAGTCATCTATAATCTTCTCTAGAGACAGGTTCACAGGTGAGGAAAGACAACACTTTCAAGGTACAAGAACTCACAAACAGACTCTCTGGGTCTACACATAAGCTAACAACGGTGCATGGTCTTCGTCATAAGGTGTATGGGGACAGACTTAAAGATCTCAATATGTATGCTTTGGAGGACAGGCAGGAGAGGGGAGATATGATAGAGATGTTAAATACCTACAGTATGTGGAATAAATATGCATGAGAGGGCACCCAAAGGGAGGGAGGGAGAAGGAAGAGGAGATGCAAGAGAGATGCCAGACCATGGGGAAAGGAAGTAAGGAAAGGAGATGCCAGGCCATGGAGGGGGGGAAGAGATGCCAGGGCATGGGGAGAGGGAAGGGAAGGAGACAGATGTCAGACCAGGGAGAAAGAAGGAAGAGAGGGAGGGAAAGAAAAGAGAGGATATACCAGAGCATGGAAGTATAGGGAGTGATGGAAGGGAAGGAGAGGAGAGAGCTGCATGGAGGGAGAGATGGAAGTAGAAGAGAGATCCCAAGGCATGGGGGAAGGAAAGCAGATGCCAGAACATACCTCTCAAAAAGGGACGCCAAACCGTCTCACACATCTGAAATGGTTTCCATGAGGGTGGCTCAGGATTTTAAAACCACTCATGGTGGAGAGGTATGTTCTTTTATATACACATAAGGACGAAATGTAGAGGGTGAAAGATTTTTTATCTGTATCTCCTCTGTTCTGTTGCGTTTTTCAGAAGTCTGATCGGTCGGGGTACACCCTGAGGCAGCTTATTTGTGAAACGCTGGCCACCGTTGGTTTTACCGATCAGCAGAAGATATTTTCTTCTATTACTTATTTATTTATGAGTGAAGCACAGCTCGAGGCTCAAGTTTCCAATATATTTTGAAGGTTCGCTTGACCACCTTTTTGCAAACCACTTCAGTGGAGGTGGGAGGGCCTGTTCTGAGGCTTTTTCCTTCATTTTTAATTGGTGTGCAGCCTGCGCTGTCCTTACACTTTACTTTAGGACACTACAGCAATCTATATTGAAAGTGTTTATCATCACATACCCTAGGTATGCCACTGCTTATAGGTGGACAGTGATTTTTGGGACAGGAACTGCCACAACACACAGAGGCGGATGAGCCTGTGTGGTCAAGTGCGTTTTACTTAGGCAATTTTCAAAGAAAGTAATTCCAGTTTTTGAAAATGAGTGCACACTACAGCTAATGGAAAAACACTATTAGCGGATAGAAATTATTTTCTTTGCAAATACTCCTTGCTCGTTTGAGAAGAAACCACACTCAGGAATCAGCATTTTGTGAACGGTCAGTGAACCGAGTGTCCTCGGGATAGACCTAAAGACTCCTCCCCTTCACTTCCCCCAAAAGAACTTTTATTATCTGAGCACCGCCTACAGGAAAGCTTTTTTTTTTGGTTTGTTTGTTTTATGCTTCATTTTTTCAAAAGCCCCTGGGCGCTGCGTCCTTGGCAAAAACGGATCGCTTACCGAGATGAAAATGTTCAGAAGATTCTCCAGCGTTGGCAGTTGGGGAATTAATTTCTGTACCACCTTGCTAAAAGCTTCAAATATCGAATGGTCGTATATACTTGTCAAATAAAAACTGAAAGAAAAGAGAATGAAAATAGAAGCAAAAAAAAAAAAAAGAGTCAAAAGCTTTACAAGCTCCTTTCATCAGTTTGATTTAGGGCTCCTTTTACCAAGCTGCGCTAGCGGTTTTAGCGCGTGCTGAATTGCAGCATGCGCTAGATGCTAACGCCGCCATTGAGCTTCCGTTAGTTTTAAAGGCATAGCGTGAGGTTAGCACGCAGGGCAATACAGAGTGCGCTAAAAACGCTAGCGCACCTTAGTAAAAGAAGCCCTTAAACATTCTTTGTTGTTTATTTTTTTTTTTTTAAACCCACAAGAGCCGATTCCACCAACATGCTCCTCATTTGTCATGAGGTGTAGCTAATCTTTTGGGAATAATGCAGTTTGCAAACCTAAACGTAAGCTGTTTTATTGCTTTGGCGTAATAATGAGCTGCATGCTGAGCTCTGCATGTCACCTGATTTTTGCTTAAAGCAAATACTATATCAAGGCATTAAGAGCCTACCTTCATTGCCAATATGCAGCTTAATTCCCTTAATGTAATATTGATGAGTTGACTGTCCTTCAGCCAAATTTAAAACTACTGTAGGTCAAGCAAGTCTTCAAGCACAGAGGGTATGGGGGTTGGGACTCGCTAGGGTTCTATTGATTTGTTCAGTTTTCTATGCTATTCTCCCAGGGGAACTTAGAATAGTTTACATTAATTTATTCAGGTACTCAAAGCATTTTGCCTTGTCTGTCACAATCTCCCTAATGTACCTGGGGGCAAGAGGTGGGGAGGAATAAGTGTAGGGTTACCAAACGTCCGGATTTCCCAGTAGCCTTTGCACTAGAAATAAATTTATTGGCTATAATTGGTTTTGTTTGGCACTAATTAGCAATTATGCATGTAACGGCCATTAGTCAGTATGCTATAAATTGTGGATGGAAAATCCAAAGCGCGCAATCACAAAAGAGGCATAGACCTGGGAGGGGCAGGTCAGGGATTAGGAAATACTACTATTTACTATTTAAGGGGAGTGTAGTAAAGTGGTAGGGATCTCAAAGTCCCTCCTCGAGGGCCGCAATCCAGTTGGGTTTTCAGGATTTCCCCAATGAATATGCATTGAAAGCATAGATCTCATGCATAGATCTCATGCATATTCATTGGGGAAATCCTGAAAACCTGGCCTGCCAATAGATCTCGAGGACTGGACTTGGGCAGCCCTGCTCTAAGGGGTCCTTTTATTAAGGTGCGCTAACCAATTTAGCACACGCTAAAGATTAGTGCGCGCTAAATGCTAAGACGCCCATAGGAATATAATGGATGTCTTAGCATTTAGCATGCACTAAATCTTTAGTGTGTGCTAAATTGGTTAGCGCACCTTAATAAAAGGACCCCTAAGTGCTTAGGGGTGGGTAACTCCGGTCCGCGAGGGCCAGAATACAGTTGGGTTTTCAGGATTTCCCCAATGAATATGCATGGAAAGCAGTGCATGCACATAGACCTCATGCATATTCATTGGGGAAATCCTGAAAACCCGACTAGATTGCGGCCCTCAAGGAGGGACTTTGAGATTCCTGGGTTAGAGCTACAGCCTCGGCACCCTGAGGTTGTGGGTTTATAGTCAAATATATTTTATTGAGCAATCAAGAAAACAACAGAGTAACACAACAAGGTCAAAAACCAGCTCAAAAGAGTTTGAAATGTCCCCCCAAAGAACCTCCCTCCCCCCAAACCCAACCCAAAACACCCCCCCTCCCCCCCAGTCCCACCCCTGGGTCCTCCTTCCAATTACCAAAAGAAGCAGAAGAGCAAGCTATACATAAAATGAAACAAAAAAGGATAAGCACAACAAAAAGCATCAATTAAGTATCCGGCTACGAGCCAGAGGGGTCAGGGTAGTCCAGAATGGTTCCCAAGTGGTCTGGAAAAGGCGGCCCTGGCGAGAGGACAAATCAGTCACATCCCGTCTCTCCCACATCAAGAGGGAAATCATGCGGCTCCTCCAAAGGGAATAGTCCGGAGCCTCAGTTTCAAGCCATTTCAGCAAGATTCATTTCAAAGCAATCAGGATAGACCACTTGAGGAAAGCTGCAACTCCTTTGGAACGTGGAAAGTAGTGAGGAATAGTCCCAAACAAAAGCAAAGGTGAGCTGCGAATGGTAACATGCCAAAGATTCTCCACAAAAGCAAAGATAGCAGTCCAAAAAAGCTGTACCTGAGGACAAGTCCAAAACATGTGTCCCAAACTGGCTTCCGGAGCCTGACAACGAAGGCAGGCTGCGTTTAAACGAAAGTGAGCCAAATAAGCCCTTTTAGGAGAGATATATAAACGAAAAATCAATTTAAAATGTTGTTCCCAAAAGGTGATATATTTACGAAATGCTGGCAGACGGCAGACAGCCTGAAGAAGTATGTCCGAAGGCAAGTCTACAGCAAGATCACAAGACCAAGCATCTCGCAGCCGAGAATGGTCAAACAAAGGGCATTCATCTTTCAAGTGGCGATGATGGAACTTGAGGGGGACCGGTTCCTGTGAACCAATGGTAAAGGCCGTAGACAATGACTCTTGGCAGGAGGCCTGCAATGAGCTAGGAGGTAAGGAAGAAATGTAATGGTGGATTTGCATATAAGCAAAAGAGTCAGTAGGGGGAAGATCAAATTCTGTTTGCAAGTGAGCAAAAGATTTAGGGGTACCATCATCATTAACCAAGTGAAATAGATAATGAATGCCCTTCGTTTCCCACCGAGCAAAACTCGGCTCATCAATCCCAGGCAGGAAAGAACCATTAAAGCGAAGAGGTAGAAAGGGAGAGACAGAGGAAGAAAGAGTGTGAAATTTACAGACCCAACACCAAACCTTCCGCAAGGGTCGATGCAATACTTTCAGAGAAAGAGACTCAGGTGCAAGAGAAGGGACAGAATGAAGATAGGCACTAAAGTGAGCAGGATGAAAACAAGTAAGTTCTAGAGAAGTGTTAGTGAATGCTGAAGTATGCCACAACCATCATTCAAATATCGGAGATTCAATAAGCCCAAACCACCTCTATATCAGGGAGTCGCCGCCCGCTTATAAGACAAATGAGGTCTCTTACCGGCCCAAAGAAATTTCTGGACCAGACGCTCCAGTCTACGCTCGTCACGAAAAGTCAAATAAAGGGGAAGGACCTGAAAAACATAAAGCCAACAGGGAACTAGTAGCATGTTATACAAGTGTACTCGACCCAGAAGCGAGAAAGGAAGAGATTCCCAAAGGTGTAACTTATTTTGTAAAGCCTGAAACAGCGGCGTCACATTTAACCGGTACAGACTAGATAAATCCAGCGGAATGGTAACCCCCAGGTACCGCAAAGCGGAATCAGCCCAACGAAGAGGAAAAGCACCCCTCCACGAAATACGTAAATCCGGTGGAAAAGGTAAGGCCAAGGATTTATCCAAATTGAGGGACAGCCCCGAATAAAACCCAAATTCAGAATTGAGATCCAGAGCTGCCTGGAGAGAGTCTTCAGGGCGGGTAAGAATTAAAAACATATCATCCGTGTACGCCAGAGTCTTAAGTTCGAAGTCGCCAACCGAGAGACCTCTGACCTCCGTGAACCCCCGAAGAGTGCATAACAAGGGTTCCAAAGAAAGAAGGAACAGAAGAGGGGAAAGAGGGCAACCCTGCCGGGTACCATGAAGAATAGGAAAAGAGTCTGAGCGGGCCCCATTGACAAGCAGAGAAGCATGCGGATTGGAATAGAGGGAACTCACGGCATCCAAAAAGAACCCTCCGAGCCCCACATACTCCAAGGTACGAAACAAAAAAGACCAGTGAATGCTGTCAAACGCCTTGGACGCATCCAGGCTAACAAATAGAGTCTGAATTTGGTGAGATTGGCACTGAGCAAGAGCAAGAAGTACCTTGCGGACATTGTGTACAGACTGGCGGCCCCGAACAAAACCAACCTGATCCTCATGTATAAGCTGTGGTAAATGAGGAACAAGACAATCAGCCAGCATGCGTGCGAAGAGCTTGAGGTCAACATTTATTAAAGAAATGGGGCGATAAGACCCCGGCAAATCAGCATCCTTACCCGGCTTCAAGAGCAAAGTAATAAGGGCCTCGTTCGCAAAGCGTGGAAAAGAACCACGGGCAGTAGCTGCATTAAAATACGCCAACAAAGGTCCATAAAGAGAAGGGGAAAGGAGCCGGTAGAAGTCACCTGAGAACCCATCTGGGCCCGGAGCTGGAATCTGCGATTTAATGGCAGACTCCAGCTCAACTGCCCGGAACGGACTATTAAGAGAGGAAATCGCAGCCACCGATAAACGAGGGAGCCCAGAAGAGTGAAGATAGTCCGTCATCATCTCCAAAGAAGCATCATCCGGAGCTTCATATAACCGACGAAAAAAGTCAAATAAAACCCCGGAGATCTCAGAAGTTTGAGACACCACCCCACCGCTCCGGGTCCGCAAAGATAAAATCGGCTTCCTACCAGTCGTAGCGTTGACCAAACGAGCCATAAGGCGGCCAGGTTTGTTCCCGTAATGAAGAAAACGATGTTTATAAAAGGCTTTGCATTTTTGGGAACAAGAATGAAGAAGTGAGTTCAAGGCCACCTGAGTAGACAGATAACAGTCTCGAGTCTCCTGAGAAGGGTGAAGAGAAAAGGACCGCTTCGCCAAACGTAAGGCCCGTTTGAGAGTAACGATCCCTTGATTAATACGCTTGGTACGAGCACACAGAAATGAAATGATATGACCGCGAATCACCGTCTTCCCAGCCTCCCAAAACAAAATAGGATCATCCATGTGGGAAGCATTATTCATTGAATAGTCATCCCATTGGGCCTGCAAAAAGGTACGAAATTCCGTATCCTGGGCAAGATAAAAGGGAAACCGCCAGGACGACGCTTGTAGATACGTAGAATCCAAGAAAACATCAACCCAAATCGGGGCGTGATCCGAAATAGACAGAGGTCCAATCTCAGCTGAGTGAACGGAAGGAAACATAGAGGAAGACAAGAAGATATAATCCAAGCGAGACCAAGTGCCATGAGCACGAGAAAGATGAGTGTAGTCACGAACTTCAGGGTGCAAGAGGCGCCAAGGGTCCACCACCGAAAGAGATTCACAAAAGTCCGAAAGAAGATGACCCTTAGAACCCAAAGAAGAAACGGGAGATCCGGATTTATCCTGATCAGGAGTCATGACCAAGTTAAAATCTCCCAAGAGAAATAGAGGATCACCAGGAAAACGAGAACAAAGTTGGAGCAACCGCTGCAAGAAGGCTGATTCCCCAGAATTAGGGCCATAAACCACTAACATAAGATAGGAGCACCCTCCCAAGGTAAGTCGCAAAAGCAGGGATTGACCGTCAGGCTCCTTATCCAGAACCTGGACACCAATGGGAGAAGACTTGCGGACCAATACAGCAATGCCTCCATGATGGCCTGAAGAGGAAGCAAAATACACCTCCCCCACTCAAGAACGACGCAACTTAAGATGTTCTGCATCAGTCAATCTAGTTTCTTGTAAACATGCAATATCGGACCGATAGCATTGCAGAGCAGCAATTATTTTGGATCTCTTAACAGGCGACGTAATCCCCCCTACATTCCAAGATGTAATTCTAAAAGGGGTACTCACAACTGAAAATCAGAAAAGATGCGAGAGGAGAAAAAGGAATCCAAAAGAAAACTACCCCAAGGGCCCAGAGTAGCAGTGACTGCTGAATGAGAACAATGAAGCAAAGGTTGAACAATGGAGCACAGAAAAATTGAGGCAAACATACTGAAGGAGGACCCCCCCCACCCCCCAAAACCCACCCCACCCACACCCAAACCCCCCCAACCCCCCAACCCAGTATCCCCAACAACAACAGTCCCGTCCCATAAATGAAACGGAAAGAGAGCCACGTTAAGATGTGTCAGGGGCCCCCAGTCCCCGTACCTCACACACCCCAGGACAGCCCACTACATCCACAACCAATCCAGTCATCCAACAAACCACAGAGATGGGGGTGGAAAGCTAAAAGAAACTAAGGAACAGAAAGGCGCAAGACCCAGGACTCCTCAGCCCCAGAAGTCCGTAGAAAGCAACCCAGTCCCCCCGGACACTCACCTGACAAACCAGCCACAAGAAACAAGTATATCACCCAACTTCCCATGCGCACAAAACAATGCTGACTGGCACCAAAACCCAGGCTAGAAAATCCGGCCCTATACCCACAAGCAAGTCCACGCAAGCAAACAACAAACAACCCCCCCCCCCCACAGCAGCACTATCACAGCGTAGTCTTGGAAGAGGCGCACCGGTGTCCCCTCATAAAGAAGGGTATTCCGATGCTGGCGGTACTGTTTCATCAGTTCAGCTTTGATCGCCGAGTGATGGACCTTGAATATGGTGACCCTAGCGCGAACCCGATCGTCGGTGCGCCGGCCCAGGCGGTGTGCTCTATCAAGCTTCAGAGGACCCACTCCAGCCGGAAGGGGTAGTGCAGACTGGAGCCACGACTCCAGCACAGTTAAAAGGCGAGATTCGGAAACTGTCTCTGGGAGACCCACCAGATGGAGGTTGTCCCTTCTCGAGCGATTCTCGAGATCCTCCAACTTGTCTGCCTGTTGCTGGAGCTGGGCCTTCAGGGACGCCATATCCGCCGCAGATGCCACGTGGGAGTCCTCAACCATCGAGACCCAGTGTTCCAGCTCTCCTGTGCGTCTGGTGGTTTCCCCCAAGAGGGACTCAAGCGACGTGAGCTGGGAGGAGAGCTGGTCGAAGCGGGAATCCAACGCCCGCACCACCGACGCTGACAGTGCGGCAATGTGCGCCTCTGATAAGGGGAGTGCGAAACCCAAGTCTCCCGCCGCCGCCATCTTGGAATCCAGCCACGCCGACCTCGTCTCCCGATCTTTAATAACACGGCTGGACTTGGCGCTCATGACAGGGCTAGCGCGCTGGAGAAACCCGTCCATATACCACCCCGATGGTCAGGGGAGAAGCGGGACCCGCAAAGATAAGTAAATTAAACACGAAGAGACTCGGGGCCCCGGAGCACGAGTAAGTCACGTCTTACCCGGTCCAGCACATCACGTGACTCCTCCCCGAGGTTGTGGGTTTAAATCCCATGCAGCTCTTTGTGAGCCTGGGCAAGTTACTTAATCCCTCATTGCCTCAGGTACATAAGATAGAGTGTAAGCCCACCAGGACAGGTAGGGAAAAATTCTTTAGTACCTGAACATAAACCACTTAGGCTATAAGTGGTATATAAATACGAACATAAATAAATATTTACGTATCTAACAGCCTGCAGCTTGGCGTGAGCACTTACTCCAGGCACTGAACTAGCATAAGAGCGCATGCCAAAATTTACACGTGTAAATGTGGACATGCATTATTCTATAACGGCAACTGCTTTGTGCTTTATGCCCACCATCTCAGTGCCTCACTTTAGGCAACTGTTAGAGAATTACCTCCATCTGCGTATAATAAATCTGACCAGCATATAGGCACCTCATTTAAAAAACTTCTAAAAACATATCTTTTTAATCTTTCTTCTTTCGACCTATAATCAGTTGCTTTAGGTCCCAAAATTTTTTTACCCTCCCTTTCGTTTTTCCCTTTTTTCCCCTTAACAAAGAATTGTAACTTTTCCCTCCTGCCCGCCCGACTCATGTCTGTTTTAGATTCGTAAGTCTGAAGCTACTTTGTTAGTCTTCGCATCTCTGTTTTTTGAAGTTGTACATCGCTTAGCAAACTGAATAAGCAATTCATCAAATATTAATAAAAACGTGAAACTTGAAAAAAAACAAAACTTGTGGCTCTGAAATGGAAATCTGGCTGCGCAATTGTAGCCTTGTTTCTGTCAACAAGATTGTCAGATATTTATCTGCATTTATCTTAGTACGGGGTGGGCTAAAAGTAGGTATACCATATTTATTCATGATTTCCTTTTATTTTACAGGTGTCACAAGTAACATTCGTGTGAAGTGTTTGTTATCAGTTATACCGTTTTACTTAATTATCACTCAGCACTAATCCTATATAATAAAACCCTAACCACACATGCACACTTAGGGTTTCATGATCCCTGCGGCCATGTTTTCTGATCCGTGGCCAGATTTTATTTTAGAACCCGGCCACAGGGAACACTCTGGCCACTCCTCTCCTCCCGCCCTCACTCACCAACTGCTTCTGCTGGAGGAAGCGCAGGCAAGCTCTCTCCCAGCGGCGCCAGAGCCGCATCATTGCCGCCCGATTTCCGGCCACGGTGGCCGCCGCTGCTGTGAAACTGCCCAGTACCGCTGCCGACGCCGCTCTTCAAAGGAGCCTGGTGAGGATAGTGGCCAGCTGTAGCAAACTTTGCAGGCCGCTCAGCACCTCGGTAGCACGTTTCCTCTGACGTACGCGATCACGTCAGAGGGAACTTGCTACTGAGGTGCATAGCAGCCTGCGAGTTCGCTACAGCCGGCCGCTATCTTCACCAGGCTGCCAACGAACATGCTGGACAGGGGGAGCAGGTAAGGGGTGCTAATGGGCCGGGGAGCAGGGAAGAGGGACAGGGGAAGCATGGAAGAGATGCTGATGGGCCGGGGAGCAGGGAAGAGGGACAGGGGGAGCACGGAAGAGGTGCTGATGGACCAGGGGGCAGGGAAGAGGGAAAGGGGGAGCACGGAAGAGGTGCTGATGGACGGGGGAACAGGAAAGAGGGACAGGGGGAGCACGGAAGAGGTGCTGATGGACGGGGGAACAGGAAAGAGGGACAGGGGGAGCACGGAAGAGGTGCTGATGGACTGGGGGGCAGGGAAGAGGGACAGGGGGAGCACGGAAGAGGTGCTGATGGACGGGGGAACAGGAAAGAGGGACAGGGGGAGCACGGAAGAGGTGCTGATGGATGGGGGAACAGGAAAGAGGGACAGGGGGAGCACGGAAGAGGTGCTGATGGACCGGGGGGCAGGGAAGAGGGACGGGGAGCACGGAAGAAGTGCTGATGGACCAGGGAGCAGGGAAGAGGGACAGGGGGAGCAGGGAAGGGGTGCTGCTGGACACAGGGGAGATAAAAGGAAGGGAGAAGGGCTACTGCTGGACAGGGGGAGCTGGCAAGGGGTGGTGGTGGACAGCGGAGGAAAAAGAGACAGAAAGAAAGACAGACAGAAAGCAGCCAAGGAGAAAGAGAGAGAGAAAGAAAGACAGACACACACATCTATTCTAGCACCCGTTAATGTAACGGGCTTAAAAACTCTTTGTTCGTTATTCCCTCACTTAAAATTATTAACACACGACGGCAAGTCATCTTTTCTGTCACAGCCCCTCAAACATGGAATTCCCTCCCTATTTATTTAAGGGAAGAACTCAATTTGGATAAATTTAAGAGCAAATTAAAAAGCTTTCTTTTTAAGGATGCATTTGATAATTAGAAAGCTTGACTAGGAGTCTCATTCCAATTCCATTCTAGAACTTTCCTTAAGTATATTGCTCTCTCCCTTCCTATTGTTTTTTCCCCATAATTGTCTTAACTACTATCAACAATTTGTATTTCTTTTCCCATTCTTTCCTCTTGTTTCAATATGTTTGTAAGGTTAGTCTTCAATATGTTTTGCAAGGTTTAGTTCTTCGTTTGTTTTGTTGCCCCCTAAAATTTTGTAATTTTATTGATGTGTACATCGCTTAGAATTTTCAATAAGCGATCAATCAAATTTAGAATAAAACTTGAAACTTGTAATAGACTTGTCATTCCTCACCCATCAAAAACAAAATGGGAAAGTACTAGAAATGCTGATTTTTTTTTTTTTTTTTTTGCGATTGCTTCATTGTTATGGAATTCATTATCTTTAAAATTTACGGCTAGAATCCTCATATACTAAATTTCAAACGATTCTAAAAACCTTCCTTTTTGAAAGAGCTTTTTCTTAGTATTATTTTTTAAAAAGTTAAATATAGAAAGAAAGAAAGTAGGAATGAAGGGAAAGTAATGGCGTACTTTTGCAGTAATTTGGTTTTAAATATTTTATGTTCTTTGGTATGAATGAGAAGTGCTACCTTGTCTTATTAATGGCATTCTATTTCTATGTTATAACATATTTTTTTTGTACACCGCTTTGAATTGTGTCACAACTAAGGTGGTATATCAAGTTTAATAAATGATACTGTATTATACATATTCAATACCTGTAAAATAAAAAGAAATAATAAATACTGTATGCTTATTTTTGGCCCATCTGGTATATATGCCAAAATCATGTTGGGGTTTAGTTGGCTAAAGTTTGGAATATTAAGGTTTTAGGGCTCCTTTTACGAAGCTGCATTAGCGGCTTCAGCGCGCGCCACTTTTCATTACGCGGTAGTGGCTAGCGCGTGCCAGCGGTTTAGCGCACGCTATTACGCGCGTTAAACCACTAACGCAGCTTCGTAAAAGGAGCTCTTAGTTTTTGTGCACGATTTTATAAGTTGTATATTTTTTATTGCTATGTTCAATAAAGGTTTATGTGATTATTATTGATCCAAGTGATTCTTTGTCTCGAGTAATTCTTTGCCATGCTAGATACCCCAACTCACTCTTTTGGCTGAGTTTATAACATAACATCGTACTTATAAACCGCATAACCGTAAGTTCAATGCGGTGAACAAAAGATTAAAAATAGCATAACCTAAGGATGATTTAGATTAATTTGCTAAATATTTTGAAAAAAGATGAGTTTTCAATTGCTTGTAAGAGCAAGCACTACGCAACAGTGGCCTAAATTCCCTGTCATAGAAAGCAGCCTAAAATGCTAGTGTGTTTTCCAAGGATTTCTTGCTCTTACAACCTTAAGCAGACGGGAAATTAATGCATGTGATTCTCTCCTATGTTTATGGAATGCTATGAGGAATCTATTGGTCATATAGCTTGAAGCAATACCATACGCAACTTTGTAACAAAGACAACCCAGCTTAAACAAAACGCGCGCCTCCACTGGAAGCCAATGCAACTCACGAGAGAAAGGAGTCACATGATCATATTTCTTTAGACTGTAAATTAATTTGACCCCTGTATTTTGAATCAGTCTAAGCCTAACCATCTCTTTCTTGGTACATGTCAAGTAGACAATGTTAGAATAAGTTTCAAGTTTTATTATTTTTAATATACCGACCATCGACAAGTATCTAGCCGGTTTACAATGCTAAAATAAAATAAAATATTAAAATAATACTTATATGAAGGGGGAGAGTGAACATTAAAACACATTTTACGAAGACAAACATGAACGTGGGGGTAAAAGTTACATCGTTAAAAAAAAAATAATAATTAAGAGTTGAAAAGAAAAGGGAGGGGGTGGGGATGTAACATTAGGGATGGTGTCGCTTCTTAAAAGCGGTTGGCAAACTTTTGAGAATGAGAAGTTTAGAAGCTGTGGAATGCATCTTGAAATAAGAACGTTTTTAGTTTAGTCTTGAATTTGTCGAGAAGATTTTCGTGGCGGAGATGAGATGGCAAGGCATTCCACAAAGTTGGAGCAACTACGGAGAAGTTAGTTTTCCTAGTGTAGTAGAATTCTTTGATAGAGGGAACAGACAATAAGTTCTGATCTGCTGATCTGAGAGTCCGGGAAGGGCAGAGAGGGATGATGAGTTTATCCAAGAAAGGTGGAAGATGCGAGAGTTTGATTTTAAAGACTAGTATTAGTATTTTATAAGTGATATAGTGTGTGACAGGTAGCCAGTGGGCTTCTTTCAGAAGAGGAATAACATGATCATATTTCCCTTTCTTATGAATAAGTTTTATTGCCGTGTTTTGAATGAGCTGTAGACGCCGTAGTTCTTTTTGAGGAAATCCATCATATAGAGAATTACAGTAATCTAGATGAGAGATGACCAATGAATGAACAAGAGTTGTGATAGCTTTAGTTTCGAGGATAGAAGTTAGAGAATGGATAAGCCGAAGTTTATAGAAGCAGGTTTTTACAACGGAACTGATCTGGTCGTGAAAGGTTAAATCTTTGTCTATGATTACTCCAAGAAGTTTTATTTTTGATTCCATTCTTATTGGACAAGATTTAATGAAGATTTTTCCTTTTATTATTTCTTTGTCCTTAATCGGAAAAAGAATGCCACAAGATTTATCGATATTAAGGGAGAGTTTATTTTTGTGGAGCCAGTCACTGATTTTGTCCAGTTTGGTGTTGGAATAACGACTGAACTAAAAGTTTAAAGGCCGTAAACTCAAAATATGATTTTATGGTACACAGCTTCCACAAAGTGTAATAACCCTTTTCCACTACAGCATCTACTTGCTTTTTCATGGTCAAGTGTTGATCTATAACAACTCCCAATATTTTAATCGTTGGATTGATCTTATAGTGTTAAGTCTATAATAACTGATGGTTCATGTAAAATTCTAAGTGGAGGCACAACAAAGAATTTGGTCTTATCATGATTTAATTTGAATTTATCTTCTTGTGGAGGCTGTTGATCAAATTTTTTTTTTTTTGGTTCACCTTTACTGACAATTTTGTCATGATCAAATGTGAACATATTCCCTGAAATGGTAATATTTATTTATTTAAAAACTTATACCCCGCTTATATCTAATACGGAAGGAACAGCAATTTATTTGTTGCTGGCAAACTCGTTCACCTTTGGGTTTAAATGCTGCAATTGAATGACAGGTATTGGGTAGTGTTTTACCGTCCGATTATAGAACGGCTCACCGTGTTCTTTTCCAATTTTCCTAGCTGTGTCTGACTCTGCCATGCAAATGTAGTACAAAGAGGTCATTAATATTAAGATGAACACTCTGGGTAGTTCTCTATCATTGCCGGATGATTTCCTAACCTCACTGTAGTACATTTGCGGGTAAATTTTTCTGGCAGGATCTGAGCTGTCGTAGCCTTACTTTCTGATCAGTGCCTGAGCTCTGATTGGCAAAGACATTGACAGGAAAGTAAGGTTTGACAGTTCAGACCTTCCCCCCGCAAATAAAAAAAAAAAAGAGAGACCCCCAAATTGAAAATCGACAGGAGGGATGCCCATTCCCTCCCGCACCACCGTCAAACAACCTCCCCCGACACCCCTCTAACAGCGGAAGGGTTGCCCACTCCCTCCTGCTGCCGCCATAAAACAACACCCCTGACACATCCCCCCCATGGCACGAGGGATGCCCATTCCCTCCTGCTGCCGGCAAACAACCCCCCCAAGACTCCTCTTGGTAGTGGGAGGGATGCTCACTCCTACCGCTGCTGTAGAACAAACCCCACAACACACACTTCCAACAGTGGGAAGGATGCCCACTCCCTCCCACCACCACCATAAAACAACCCCTGACACCCCCTAGCAGCAGAAGGGATGCCCACTCCCTCCCGCTGTTGCCGTCATGCCCCCGACAACCCCCCTCCCCGACCTTTACAAAGGCTGGTCAGAAGGATGTCTATTCCCTCTAGCCAGCAAGCTTAGCTCTTCAAAATGGTGGGCCTTCCTATTCCTGGAGTATCCTGAGATGCACTGGGGAGAGGGGCCTTAAGTGCCTAGGCCAATCAGAGCCTTAGGCCCCTCCTCAGAGCTTGTAAACTGAATGTTCCCCTTGAGAAAAAGCCTCTGTTGAGGCAAAACTGCAGTCAAGTGGGAGCATGTGATTAATAGGAGCAAATAAAAATTAGAAATTTTTCTGCAAGCAAATAATTAAGCTATAAGCCAGGCATCTGATGAGATAGACTCTGGTCATTGAAAGCTCAAGATAATATTTTACTAAAGTGCATTGAGAAGTTACACCCTGATTCTACTAACAGCACCTAAAACACAGGTGCTAAGCAACACAGGAATTAGTGCATGTCAATCTTAAGTTAGACCTGGGGGCGGGGGCGTTCATTTGTTCATTTTGGAGAGGAGGGCTTTGATTGTTGTAGGCTAAGGGGGAAGGGTAGAAAGGGGGGAGGCTGTCTTATGCAGCCCTGGCTGAATATTGACTGGAACCTGCATAGGTTCTAGCAGTCATCTCTACCAAATTTAGCCCCGATATTCAGTGCTGGTGCTTGGACATTAAGTAAAGGGAATATTCATAGGGTTACCAGCCATCTGGATTTCCCCGAACATGTCCTCCTTTTGAGGACATGCCTGGGGGTCCGGACGGCTTTTCAAAACCTGACACTTTGTCCAGGTTTTGAAAAGCTTCCTGATAAAATTGTATCGGGAAGGAGCATCCACGCATATGCGGACACAATGAGGTGACGTCACTCTGTCGCATCCACCCATGCGCAGATGCCGTCTGGGGGGGCGGAACAGGGTGTGACAGAGGCAGAACTGGGAGGTCCTGGGGGCATGGCCATGGGTCTGGATTTTCCCTCCCAAAAATCTGGTAACCCTAGATATTCACAGAATACAGGAGGGTCATAGGTGAGTCTTTCCCTTATGCACTCAGCTCATAGAAACTATAGGTTACAAAAATACGCATGGGGCGAGTCTCATTTGAAAGGAAGCTCTGGATGAAGTTAAGAGGTGATGAGCACAGGAGTCATCTAAAGAAATACTTTTTAACAGAAAGGGTGGTAGATGCATGGAATAGTCTCCCGGACAAAGTGCCGGGTTTTGAAAAGCCATCCGGAGTAATGCAAGGGTGCTAGGAGAAGATAGAAGCCAGCATTGTTTTGTTTGGTGTTAAGACCTTTCTTTTGGGTTATCTGCTGGGGGGTGGAAGGTTGACATGAGAAGTAAAATTGGTGACAAGAGTTATTTACCCCGGGCGTGGAGACAGATAATCAAACTGGCTTGTACCTGAAAGTTTAAGCAGGTTCATTTGCATATGCAAATAAGATGAAGTGGGATACTGCAGAGATCACAGGAAGCCAGGCTGTGTTGTACTAACCCCCCACCCCCACCCCACAAAGATCTGAATGAAACAGTACAATCTCTAGAACAGCAGCACTTGGTATGGGAAAGCCTAGTAGAGCATCACACAGGTAGCCTGGTAGGTGGGTTGGTGAACCATAGAGAGGAGGACCCAGGCCCATAAACCACTCTAACCACAATATTTATGGTGGAAAGTGTGAGGCCAGCAAAAACCCACCAAAACCCTACTCTACTGCCATATAGGTGCCACCTATAGCCATAAGGACTATTGGGGTGGTAGACAGGTGGGGAGAGTAGGTTTTGATGGAGTTTTGCAGGGCTCGCCATAAATTATAAGGGGGTTATGGTGAGATGTATATCTAACTCTGAAAAACTGTTAAAAAATATCAAATAATATAACAGAACTCTGAAATAATAGAACTCTGAAAAACTTAAAAAATATCAAATAATATAACAAAAAAACATAGACAGTGCCTGATATTAAATTCTCATAGAGTATTCACAGGCCAAATAGTAAATTAAATAATAAGAAAAATAATAAATAAATAAATGTGAGACACCTCAGTACAGGCCTGAATCAATATCGAGTCTCTGCCCTACAAAGCCACTCGATATTGATTCAGGCCTGTGCTGAGGTGTCTCACATTTATTTATTTTTTATTTTTCTTATTTTTCTATTTACTATTTGGCCTGTGAATACTCTATGAGAATTTAATATCAGGCACTGTCTATGTTTTTTTGTTATATTATTTAAGATGTATATCTGGCATCCTTTGCGTGAAGTCACTGGTACCCCTCTAAGGTGTCCCACTGCTCTGTTGGGATGTCTATGTGGCCAGTCCATTACAAGGCTGGCCCCTCCTAAGCCCAAATGGTCTGGGTTTGGACATTTCTGAGGTCGAAAATGGGGTATAAAGTTAGGTGCCCTAAGGTTGGACATCCTGCTGGCCATGACGTCCAAGTAGGTGATTTAAAAAAATATATATTTTTTTAAAGATGTCTAGCAGTTTGCCTTCCAAAAATGGCTGTTTCTGAGCCTCCGAATTTGGACATCTTGTGAAAAACACCAAAATCGAACATAGACGTCCTTTTCAAAAATGGCCCTCTGTGTTTTGTAGAGGCATGAATTAAGCAACTCTTTCTAATCTGGTTTGATCCAGCATGCATGTCTAAAGACACTGGATTTATTGATTGTACTCTTTCATTATATGGTTTATTGGCTACCATTTTATTTTGTTTGGAGGGGGTCATCAACTCCTTTGGTTTTACATACCTGAGTCTAGAAAGCCATAAGCCTTAATTCCCAGCCAACTGAAGCTGTTCTCCTGTTTTATCACCCTGATATATAACCTGGCCCCTGCCATGCCACTCCAACCATGCTGTGGTTTCTTCAAGAAATCTGAAACAAATAAGGAATATTCCCCTCTTTTTTCCAGTATACCCAGTCCTGGGGCAGGAGCAGACTCGGAAATCAAAGCTAGGTCTCCCGCATGTCTAGCACAGTCACTGCAGTTTGGGGGTCTTTTCTTGTAGACTGCTGGATTGTTGTTTTTTTTTTTTACCTGAGATGGATTTTCTCCAGCCCAGCATCTGCAAGGTCATCGTTTGCCCTCTGGTGAATGTCTCTTTGGGTTTCGATCTTGTGGTCATCAGATAACCCATCGACTTTATGAATAAAGACTTCGAAATTGATATCTGTGTTTACTTTGTAGGCACTAGTCACAGTGAGATGCAATCTAGCAAGAGCCTCCATATAATCATCCTGAACAGTAAGGAAAAATAGTACAATCATTAGAATTTGCAAACATGCAATAATAAAATCCTAACAAAATAAAACCTTGAAAGCACATAACAGCCTTGCCGACATTATTCAACAGGCGCCAGAGTCTGCACCACTATTTCATACAAAACACGGGAGAAAGATGACTTCAGAAATCTTGCAGCCGCATCTTGGAGAAAGTTTTATAGTTTTTACATGAATCGGTCTATCACGAGTCGTGTAAATTGCATTTGACTCTTTCAAAAAAACGTGCAGACTTGTAAAAGTCCCAGCTTTTCTCTATTGCATAATTCTATAAGAAGAGTGCATATAGGCCAGTATTCAGAGCTATAGACAGCTATTTGTGAGCAGTGTGACCACACGGGGCAAAAGGGAGACAGGGGTACCAAAATTGTACCCCGTCCAGAAGCACAGTAACACGTTCATACTCATGTCCATCTCAAATAATCATAATGAGGTCATTTCCACTTTATTCTATACTTCATATTTACACTTCCTATATACTTTTATATTATATTTTACATATAGGGCTCCTTTTACGAAGGTGCGCTAACCGAAAAACTACCGTCTGCTCAAGAGGAGATGGTAGTGTCTAGCGCACAGGGCATTTTAGCGCACGCTATTCCACGGGTTAAGGACCTAACGCACCTTTGTAAAATATAATAATAATAATATTAATAACTTTATTTTTCTATACCGCCATAGTCAAAATGACATAGGTAGTTTACATTGGAAGAAGGATGGACAATCGGCGAAGGAGAGAAGAGTTACATAAGAAATAGGAGTTGCATTGGGAATTACATCAGGTTTGCCAAGGGGAAATATCATAGTGAGAAAAGGTGATCTGTTTAGGCGATGAATTTGTCAAATAGAACAGTTTTAATTGATTTTCGGAATGCGCTGTAGATCTGCCTGGCTCTATTTAGGTAGTTTCCCGGCCAGGATTGCTGTCTGCTTGCTTGGAACATGAAGGTTCTGTCCAGAAAGGATTTGTATTTGCAGCCTCTGATCTTTGGGTATGTAAAGATGTTTCGGTTTCTGGTTGTTCGTGTGGTGCTGTGTAGCGTGAAGTGTGGTAGCAGGTAGGACGGAGCTAGTCCCCAGACCTGTTTGAAACAGATACATGCAAACTTGAACAGTATTTGCGCCTCCACTGGCAACCAGTGTCATTTTTTGTAGTAGGAGCCCATAATTTATCTATTTTATATCATATCTTATCCCTTATGATTATCTATGCTTTGGTTTGTTGATATGGGTTCTAATACTTGAAGGGATGCAAATTGGAGTTGTATCAAAGGTTTTTGCTGTTCTTGATGTAATGAGAGTTGATCTGGTTTTCTGTACTTGTAAGCATGCCTAATAAAACAGATTTGAAAAATAAACTTGTACCCTGTCCATTGCGGCCTCTGCTTCACTGCAACACAGCATGCAGGGCGGAAGAGCCAAGAGGTTTGTCGCACAAGGCTCATTTCTAGCTTGGGACAGTCCTGCCAATATTCTTATCATTTATGCACCTCTGTGAGCAGTTTCCAGCTTAGCCGTATTCTGTAACTATGTGCCTAGATGCATAGTAAAGTGGGGTGTTGGAGTGCCCTGGGCCCCGTTTTGGTGGGGATGCCCCAGCATCTCTCCTCCTTTCCTGGTGATGGGGGGGTGTCTTTTAAATGCACCCCCGGTACTTCTTTTCTTCGCCAGCATTGAGCAGGAACTCCTTCCCGCTGCTCACACCGTCCCCAGTCCTCCCTCTGAAGTCATTTCTTATTCACAGGCAGTGGCGTAGCCAAGGAGGTTGGTGCCCAGCATCGCCGAGTCATGTGCATCCCCACTCTTCCCTGCTGTGCCATGCGCCCCCCTCCCACTCTTCTATGCTGCTTGAGTGCCCCCCATCCCACGTGTATCTCTTGAAATATTCTTATTTTTTATTATGCAGAATATTTTGGACTCCGGTGAGATTTCAAAAAATAGATAGTACATGCTCCAACAGATGTTGGCACTATCAAATTGAAGCAGGTACTTTAGATCATCTTTTGTTTCACTGTTCTTTAATAAAGGTTTTTTTGGAGGTCTATTTGGAGCAAAATTATGCTTATTCTTGAAGTGACTTTACCATTGTCTTACGGGACGGTTATCTTCGGCAATTCTTTGTCTAAAAATCAGCTTAGAGCAGATAAAGATAAACTGTTACTAATTATGACTGAAATTGCAATACAGATGATAACAAGAAATTGGAAACATTGGGATTGTTTGAATTTTTAATTCTGGTGGGAAACTGTATGTCAGTATTATAGGTTTGAAAGAGAGATGTCAGAAAACTTGGGGGAGTTTTGAAAATTTAAAGAAACATGGGATCCGCTAGATACATATATTAGTTTTCTTTAAACATACTCGCATAAAATGTACCCTTTTGGACTTGTTTTCTGTTCGAGATCCTTTTATACGCATAGAGGAGGTGGGTGGGGGGAGAGATTATTTGGGGGGGTTGGTCTTAAGTTATTTATGTATAGTTTCTTGGTGTTCTCTGAACATATTGCTAATTTATGTAAATTTTCTTACATTGTGTATCAGCTATATTTTGCTATATAAAATTAATAAACAATTTTTAAAAATGCAAATGAAATGTTCACCGGCGTGAGCAGTATCTTCCACCTGCTGTTTGCGTCGGCCTCGACACCATTCTGACATCACGTCTTGGTCTAGCGACCAGGAAGTGACATCATAAGGGAACTGAGGCTAGCGTGAGCAGCAAGTGGAAAGTGCTGCTCATGCCAGCCAACTTTTTATATTTTTTATTATTTATTTATTCAATTTATAGATATACATTAACAATATCTATATAAAGGGAAAAAAGGGAGATTACATATAGTTAAACAAGAAAATAAAATAAAATATATTCCCTAAGGATTAAACAATCTCTCTAAAAATAAGTCCACAATTTGGGAGAAGCAATACACATTCCATTATGGGATCTGATAGTTCATCAAAGTAATATAAAAATAACCATATCAATAGTGCAGTGTACATCTTCTAAATTATTAATAAGGACTAAGTCCGCGTAGAGGTACTGGGAGGGATTACTCCTTTTCCCTCAAGGAAAAACTGTAACTGAGAAGGGTCAAAGAAAGTATAAGAATGTTGATCCAAATGGATCAAACATTTACAAGGGTATCTAAGTTGAAATTTAGCACCCAAAGACGGTGATAGGTCAATTCCGGATTGTCTCAATTGCAGGAACTCTTTTCTTCTAGTCTAAGTTATCTTTGAAACATCTGGAAACATATAAATCTTAGAATCCAGAAAGGTCACCTCTTTGAGCCTAAAAAAAGCCTATCTTTATTGTAAACCGCTTCGAACTTCACGGTAAAGCGGTATATAAGAAATAAATTATTATTATTATTATTAAGAAGTGCCTCTTTATCTTGTTGAAAAACAAAAGTCACCAGAAGTGTAGAATATGAGATGGCTTCATCCACTGAGGTTTCCAATAGAAACATAGAAACATAGAAATAGACGGCAGATAAGGGCCATGGCCCATCTAGTCTGCCCACCTCAATGACCCTCCCCTACCTTTCTCTGTGAATAGATCCCACGTGTCTATCCCATTTGGCCTTAAAATCAGGCACGCTGCTGGCCTCAATAACCTGAAGTGGAAGACTATTCCAGCGATCAACCACCCTTTCAGTGAAAAAGAATTTCCTGGTGACCCCGTGCAGTTTCCCGCCCCTGATTTTCCACGGATGCCCCCTTGTTGCCGCGGGACCCTTGAAAAAGAAGATATCTTCTTCCACCTTGATGCGGCCCGTGAGATACTTGAATGTCTTGATCATGTCACCCCTCTCTCTGCGTTCCTCGAGTGAGTACAGCTGCAACTTATCCAGCCGTTCCTCGTACGGGAGATCCTTGAGTCCAGAGACCATCCGGGTGGCCATTCTCTGGACCGACTCCAGTCTCAGCACATCCTTACAGTAATGCGGCCTCCAGAATTTCACACAGTATTCCAGGTGGGGCCTCACCATGGATCTATACAATGGCATAATGACTTCAGACTTATGGCTGACGAAACTCCTGCGTATGCAACCTATGATTTGCCTTGCCTTGGATGAAGCTTGCTCCACTTGATTGGCAGTCTTCATGTTCTCACTGACGATCACCCCTAAGTCTCGTTCTGCTTCAGTTCTTGTTAGGATCTCGCCATTAAGGGTGTAAGTCTTGCATGGATTTTGGCTGCCCAGGTGCATGACTTTGCTTTTTTTGGCATTGAAGCTGAGTTGCCAGGACCTAGACCAGCACTCCAGTACGAGTAGGTCGTGCATTATGTTGTTGGACATTGAATTTATGTCTGTTGTGCTTTTGCCCACTACATTGCTTAGTTTGGCGTCATCGGCGAATAATGTTATTTTACCTCGCAGCCCTTCTGCCAAGTCTCTTATAAAGATGTTGAATAGGATCGGGCCCAGGACCGAGCCCTGCGGCACTCCACTGATTACCTCCATCATTTCGGAGGGGGTGCCGTTACGTCCATTGCGCTCATCGAATCAGGTAATGCCTCTGGTTGTGAAGCCTTCTTAGATATTGGAAGGAAATATATCTTATGTAAAGGTGGAAGTCCAAACTCAGGGTATTTAAACACTTCCATTAAAAATTTATTAAATAGATCTCTTAGAGACATTGCCAGAACCTTAGGAAAGTTAAGAATTCTTAAATTAAGCATTTTAGTATAATTTTCCATATTTTCAACTTTCCTTACTAGCAATAGTCTATCTTGCATTAAGGTAACTTGAGATTTTTGTATCCCTTGAACCTGTTGTTCCAAGGAGTCCACTCTTACCCCCTGTGTCTTCATTCCTTCTGTAGTTCTTCAATCTTTTTTCCATGATCCTTGACTAGGGGTAGAGTTCCTGCACAGAGCTGGTACAAGGAGTCTAAAGCCTTCCAGATAGATTCCAACGTGAACTCTACTGGCCTTTCCAGTGGGGGAATAGCTGGAATCTGTCCTCCCTCTGGGAAAGGCTTGTCTGCCCTCTTCTCGGTCTCTTCAGCTGCCAGATGTACACCCAGGGACACCAGAGAGTCCTCCAGCTCAAGAAGGGAAGTAACTTCCTGTCCCTTTTTCCGTGGCTGCTGGGGAAGGACAGGTCCTACTGGGCTGAGCGATACCTTGCTCCCGAGTGTCGAGACCTCCCTCCAACTTGGCATAGCCGGTTCGCCATGGGGCAAAGACGTTAGGAAGCCGTCTATCGTCCCCCGTTGCGAGGTGAGTTCGGATTGCCGGTTCTGTGGCAGCCACTCTCCCCCTCCTTTTGGGCATCGGGGAAATCCTCGTTCAGAGGTAAGAAGAAAATGATCAGCTGGAGGACAGAAAGTCAGCATCCTCACTGCACCGTGACCATCTTGCTTCTCCACGCCTACCAACTTTTAAACAGGTACGTGGGGGGCGGAGAGGAGGAAAAGCGCCGCCACCCCCCCTTCCCCACAAAGATGGCACCTGGGGTGATTTGCCCTCCCCTCCTCCCCCTTACCATGCCACTGTTCACAGGAGCAGGAAGTGATGTCAAAAGGCAGGCTTATTGCTGCCGGTAAAGAAGAGAATACTCGAAGAGGGGGGAAGAATGCATCTAAGAGACCCCCAACTGCTGGGAAGGGAATTCTGGGCACCTCCACCCCGGGCGCAAGCTTCCCTTGCTATGCCACTGCCTAGATGCAAAGGTGCGTACTTTAGAGGTGGGTGTTCACAGGGGCGGAGTTTGGGTGGAGCCTGGGCAGGGTGCATACTTGCAATCTACGGGGTTGATGGAGCTGGCCAGAAATGGCTCCTTGCTGGTTAAATCGCCTGTTCGGGGCTAATCACTAGTTTTCAGCACCAGACTCGAAACCAGCTATTATGGGGGCGTTCAAGGGGTGGAATTGGAACTTGGCCGCTTAAGTGCTGATACCACAATAATAGGACCATATAAAAAGTCAGTCCTATCTTTACGCAGTAACCCATAGTTGCTTAACTGCTGAATATCACACTTAACCGATTATGCGCTAGCCGGCTCCAGAAAAACGGAAATTCAACGCTGAAGCCCAGACATGGCCTAGCAGTGAATTTCCAGACATATCACCGGCAGCAGTCAGCAAAATGCTGAGTGCCACCAGCTCAATACTGAGTCCTACATGTAGTCTTGTGTAATCTCGGTGTGAGCATTTACTTTCCTTTACAGAATAAGCTTCAAAAAGGCACTTTCCTAATACTTAAATCTAGGCAGTCTCTTTAAACTTGGGAAACTCCATGTAGTGGGGCCGTGCCGTGGACTTCTCCTCCCGGTTGTCCGCCGATGGAGGCCGAGTGCTGTATTCTTCGGGAGCTGCCCACCGAGAGCAGTGCGGACCGGTGCTGGAATGTTCTATCTCTGTGCATCTTCTGCCTGGAAGTGATGAGTCGGGGGCTGCAGCAGCTGGAAAGCCCGAGCTCAAATCTGTCCCATCTGGACGTTTGCCGTTGGGATTATTTAAAATATGCTGAGGCAACAGAGCTGCTTCAGGAAATTGGATTTCTGCCAGACTTATTTGATTTTGGTTTTCAAATTTTTCTTCCAGTTTATGAATTATTTTAAATTTTATTCCATTGTTTTTATCCCTATTGTTTTTATTTTATTAACTGAATTCTATTGTTTAACGGTTCCTCCCTTCTATTCCTTTTTACATATTACTTTAATTCATTTAGATATCATTTACATAGATGGTGCTCCTATCTAGGAAATATTCGACATGCTTCTCTCCTCTCCACTCCTTCCTGCCCTCCATAGTCCTCCCTACCCTCTTCTAACCCCTTCCTCTGTAATGTCGCCTAGAGCTTGTATAGGTATGTGCAATGCACAAATGGAAGAAATAAAATAAAATACATTTGCTTTAGAAGGAAAATAATGCAAGTTACTGTGTGTATTTATTTATTGGTATTTACATCCCATTCAGCCTCCTCTTCTTCCCTCTTCACTTTAGCTCACAGCACACAGACCGTAGGGAGTTTCCTCTCCAGGGAGCTTACGCCTTGATGGATATAAAATTAACAAGCAGGGACGTCATTGCGAGTCAGTGCCAAACAAAAATGATCAGATTTTGTGCTTTCTTGTGCAAAAAGAACGGTGCACACCTAGGCCCTGATTCCATAAATGGCGTCTAACTCCTAGGCGCCATTCGGCATGGCTGTCAATCGATCACTAGGCACCACATATAGAATCGCGTCTCGCGGTCCCTAAAAGATCTTAGGCACCTGTAGGCTTTGAACCTGAGGTGCACTGCCATTAAGGCCAGGTCTTCTTAAGCCTAAATGAGTGCGCCTAAGTTAATCCATACCCAAATTGCGCTCTGAATCTGCCCCTCATTACGCCTACTTACCAGTAGGCGCCTACCTCGAAGTTATAGGCGCCTACCGGCAAATGAATTTTTTAAAATTGTTTTTAAAATTCAATCAGCGCTGATTAAGCCAATTAAAACAATTAAGTGAGATGCTTAGGCGTGTTTCATAGAATTAAGGCCTAAGGGCCTGATTCTGTATAAAGTGCCCCAAAAATTGGCACCAACTAGAATGGCACTTAGCACGATTATATAAAAGGCAGACATTGAAGGGAATTGACTTAGTAGAGAAAGAGAGACTGTTCACCCTCTCCAAAGTGAAGACAACGAGAGGGCACTCGCTAAAGTTAGAAGGGAAAAAGATTCCGTACAAACGTAAAGAAGTTCTTCTTCACCCAGAGTGGTAGAAATCCGGAACGCTCTTCCGGAGGCTGTTATAGGGGAAAACACCTTAAGTTCCTACTGGAACAGAACATACGGAAGTAAGGCTAGTCTCAAATAGGGCACTGGTCTTTGACCTAAGGGCCGCTGCGTTAGCGGACTGCTGGGCACGATGGACCACTGGCAAATCTTATGTTCTTATCCTATATACAATTTTGCTTAGCAGCCGTATGTGGCATAACATTTAGACGCACCCATTTGGGCCTAAATACCTGTGCCTAAATTTTGCGCAGATCACGCACACTATATAACAGTACACTTAACTTTTAGAAATGCCCATGAGCCTTCCCTGGCCCCCTCTTCAGATTCAAGCGCTAGAAGACAAGAGGACATCCGTTGAAACTCAGGGGTGGGAGATTTCATAGCGACACCAGGAAGTATTTCTTCACCGAAAGGGTGGTTGATCACTGGAATGGTCTTCCACTGCAGGTAATTGAGGCCAGCAGCGTGCTGGATTTTAAGAGAAAATGGGATAAGCATGTGGGATCACTTCAAGGAAGAACTTAGGGGGGAGGGGCCATTAGAATGGGCAGACTTGTTGGGCTAGTAGCCCTTTTCTGCTGTCATCTTCTATGTTTCTAGAACTGACCTGCACCACCGACCCAAGTTATGCACGTAACTTCTAATTACTGCCAACTAGCATCAATTATGTGTTAATTGCCAATTATCAGCACCAATTGGTCTTGTTAAACGATTACGTTGTGTGTACTAATTGCCATGCGCAGCCGATGGCACTATATACAGAATTTGGAAGACAGTGGTCATGTGCTTAACTGATCTGTTCTTCAATAAACTGCTATCCACACCGTTTGCTGTGTGTGTGTTCTGCTTCTTGTTTATACCGCTCCAGCATTTGTAGACCCACACCTCTGATTGGTCGTCTGTCCAACGAGACAGGAAATGACCAAATGATAATTTTCTGGCTGCCCATCCCTAATAATAGAAACCCCACACTGTTACCTCTAAGCCCAGTGGAAGTCCTCCAACTGCATTGCTGCCAATAGGGGGTGATGCTAGGGACAGGCAGATTCCCTGCAGTCCTGCAGAGCTTACATGTCTCTCAATATTGAAAATGGGAGAGGGAAACAACATCCCTTAGTGGCAAGACTATAGGGGGAGGACTCCCGCTAAAGCTAGGGTTACCAGAGTTTCCCAAAGGAAAATCCAGACCCAAGGCCAGGCAAACAGGTCCGCCCAGTTCTGCCCCTAGCCCCGCCCCCAGACAGCATCCGTGCATGCGCGAATACCCTTCCCCGATGCAATTTTGATGGGAAGCTTTTCAAAACCCGGACAAAATTCCAGGTTTTGAAAAGCTGTCTGGACTCCCGGATATGTCCTTGAAAAGGAGGACATGTCCGGGGAAATCCGGACGTCTGGTAACCCTAGCTAAAGCTTAAGAGGGAACAGCGATCCTAGGAAGAGAAGTACAAAACACTCCCCCTACAAAAAAGAATCAAAACTGCTGAAAGTTAGGGTTACCAGATGTCCAGATTTACCCTCTTTTTAGAGGGCACGTCCGGAGAGCTTTTCAAAACCCGGCATTTTGTCCGGGTTTTGAAAAGCAGACCATATCGGGAGGGGCAACCGCGCATGTGCAGATGCAATGTGATGACGTCACACACACACAAAATGTTATCGCGTTGCATCCGTGCATGCGTGGTGAGGAATAGTGGCTTGTAGCCAGTAGGGGGCGATGTCTATGGGACGGTAATGGAATGGACATCAGCAGCTTGCCTGATACATAGACAAACTGTCTGAAATAAGTTTTAAGAAGGACAAAAAGAATATTGAATATGTTATAAAATGTTAATGTATATTCAAGGATGAATGTAAACAAACAAATATGATTTCTGAAACTTTTAAACATGTAAAGGAATTTTCTTTGTCCAGATTTCAGGACAGTCTCTGTTAGTGGATTGGCTGACAGCCAATGATGTCAAACTGGACTGAAGGTATATATTGGGGAGCTTCGAAATATCGGGTTGAGATCGTTATCAGAAGGCCAGCATTTTGGCAACTATAACGACCTCCCGCTAACGCAACTAGCCTTTTGAGTTCCATGATGGAAAAATAAAAGCAATAAATAATTATTTTGGTAAACCTTGCGTTATGTGTCATTTCCATGTTTTTGTTATTTTGCACACCTTGAGTGAAAGCTAGCAGCTTAATTGGCAACTGCAACTTTATGAGTGTGCTGGTGTCTCATTATCCATGCTCAGCGGATGCCCTCCCGACCGAGACAAGCAGATTCAGGGGGCGGGGATGAGTGGATCTGGGTCCGGATTTTACATGCCAAAAATCTGGTAACCCTACTGAAAGCACCCCATTCAGAAGCTGTTGGCACAACAAAGCATCCATAGGTTCCTGAAGCAGGAGACGAAACAAGGACCCTTGTTGGACCTCAACTGCAAGCCTGAAGTGCTATTCAGAGATGCAGTTAAGTGCATTTTACTGTTGTTTTAAAGACACAATTAGAGCTGTCACTTTGGGGACTGTGGACATTATTAGATTGCTTTTCGTTATGACTTTTATGTTCTGTGTGTGTGTGACTGAGGCATTCTGCTTGCATGATTTTTCTATGCCACACTTTGTAGTAATGTGGCTTGTTCCGTTGTCCCGATAGTGGAGGGGGTATCTGTGAGGGGGAGAGGAGGGGAGACCAGGGTTTTATTGATCCTTGTTCTGTATTTGCAATTTATAAAACGACAGTTGTACAGAATATTGTTTCTTTTTATACTTTAATACAATGATTTCAATACAAAATCAGAGCTATTCGAGGCTTTTGTGGATAGTATCAGACAGAGTTCGCGGGGACAGGGACAAACTTTGTTCATGTGTCATTTTCTAGGATAAAGGTGAACCGGTTGATATTGTGTATTGGGATTTTCAAAAGGCATTTGACAAAGAACCTCATGAAAGACTTCTGAGGAAATTAGAAAGTCGTGGGATAGGAGGTAATGTCCTTTTATGGACTGAAAACTGGTTGAAAGACAGAAAACAGAGAGTGGGTTTAAATGGTCAATATTGTCAATGGAGAAGGGTAAATAGCAGGGTTCACCAAAATACAGGCTCAGCGAGAGAAACAAACAAATCTGTATCAAAAATACTCTCTTCACTGGATATCTTATATTTATATCTTACTGTGGCATACTCTTTCCAAAAATACTAGGTCTAGGGGACATATGATGAAGCTACTTAAGTAGTGGATTTAAAACAAGCCAGAGAAAATATTTTTTCACAAAACATGTAATTAAAGTCTGAAATTTGTTGTCAGAGAATGTGATGAAAGAGAAGTCTATAGGCCATTAATGAGATGGCTCAGGGAAATCCAATGCTTATTCCTAGGATAAGCAGCATAAAATCTGTTTTGTTATTTGGGAGTCTCTGCCAGGTACTTGAGACCTGGGTTGGCCATTATTGGAAACAGGAGACTGGGCTTGATGGACTTTCAGTCTGTCCCAATATGACAATTCTTATGTTCTTTCACTAATATGAATATCATAAAAACATATTACATTGTGGTAATCATCAAAGAACTTGATGTCAAAATATATTCTAAAAGTAAAACACATCCTGAAAAAATGGGTTAATCAAATTATTAACTGTGAAATAAAAAATTGTATGCATTATAATATTTGAATGACATACAATTTAACTCTATTGGAGTTGGGACATTTTCACCAACTCCAAATTCAGTAACCCAGAAACATCTTCCGACTCCACAGCCCTGGTACGGGGGGGGGGGGGGGCTCAACTGGCAGGAAAGAGTTAGGGGGAGAACTATGCCATTGCTAACATAGTAAAATAACTTGTCTTAACAGTAGCCCACGTTAATAAATATGAGGGATCTTCAAAAAGTTAAAGCACTTTCATATTTTCATAGGGAAAGTGGTAAGAGGGTGAGAGGTGAGAGTGGTAAGAGGGTGAGAGGCACCCCTCCCCCACCCTCTTCTCCGCCCCACCTCCATATACTCCTTCCCTGCCCCCTCCTGCCATGCACGTGCCATTTTCCTTCCCTGTACCTCTGTAATGTTCCTGGCGTGAGCAGCAACCCCCAAAGCTAACATCACTTCCTAGGCGTGGGTCCAGGAAGTGACGTCAGAGGAAGAGCCGACGCTGATGCTTTTGGACCAGTTTGAAGAGAAACCACTTCCCTCACTGTATTGTTGGGTTTATTAGACCGTATTCTCTCTAATAATCGCCCACCCCCTGCTTCAATGACCTCAAAACACTCTAACATTTGATTTTAAAACCAACCCCAAATTCTCCCAATAATCACCCAGCCTCCCCTCGACATTTTTCTCCTCTACCCTCCATCTCCCCACAGGATGACCAGATCTCTCTTCTTACCTGGTCTTGAGCTTATGTGCTGATCCGTGAGGATCTGTGCATACTGAAGGCTTTGAACATGTGCTGATACTCAAAGTCTCACACCAGCCCAGCACAATAACAACAAGACGAGGTAAGAAGAGAGATCTAATGGTCATGGGGAGCAGAGGATGGACTGCAAGACCAGTTACTTCAGGAGACAGAATGGAAGACAGGAAAAAAAAATGGTGGTCATCACTGGGGAGCAGGAAGAAGATAAACGGTCAACACAGGGAAGAGAACCAGAGGAAAGAAATAGTACGTCCATTAATTGCCCACCCAAGACTTCAGAAGACCTGGTGTTTCTAATAGAAAGAATAAGGTGGTTTTGTCCAAACAATTTTATGTGCATCTGTAATTACAATAATGGTACTGACTTCAATGTTTTGTACACAGTCTATTCTGAGTAAAAATAAAAGCCATTGCAAACCTTTTCATAGATTATTACCTGAGAATCGATGACAAATATCAATGCCCCTGTAGCCCTGAAGATCATTTCATAGTCAAATGTTGGATCAAAGAAGTCAATCTGGCCAGGAAAGTCCCAGATCTGAAAATTAACAAAGGAGCTGTTGGAAACATCTTCTCTACAGATTTTGTTTGTGCTCTCCAAGAAGAGGGTTTCGTTCGGTGACATTTTGTGGAAGACCACTTTCTGGATGGAAGACTTGCCACTTCTCCTCAGACCCATCAAAAGAATCCTTGGCTTCACCTCAGTACTGAAGGGGTCGGTGAAATCCAGAACTGAAGAGATGAAACATTGAAGAGGCAGACATAAGATATACCATCCGCAGCTGCCCACTGAAACGCTACAATTACTGTACTTGCAGTTTGTGCTACTCTGCACCTGAGCTATTTCTCTATTTCTTTTTTTTTAATTTATAAATGTATAACAGAAAAGAGTACAATGCATAAGGAGGCCTCTAACCCATTACACAGATGGTAAGGGTCAAAACTAATCAGAAATTCTTACAGATAGGTACATCAGTTGCACTCCCCCCAAAAAAAACAGAAAACAACAGAGAAATATAACCCCTCCCTGTCCACCCTAACCCCCTTTGGGCTCTATAATATAGGTGTCAGGTCAAAAGTGCGCCGGGACAAAGGCACGCCCAGACAATTGAGAAAGTGAAGTTTTCAGTAAAATGTGGGGGGTTACAACCCCCCACAACGCGGCGCCCTAAAAACAGTAATTTAGAGCGGTGCACGCCTCCACGCTGCGCTAAATTGTCTGGGCGCGCCTTTGTCCCGGCGCGCTTTTGACCTGACACCTTCAATTTCACCAAAACTTCGTCTATAGAAGGGACTTTAGCTTTTTTTCAATATCTGACCACAACTACCTTGGCTGCCACAAAAAAGGAAATAGCAAACTTGTGGGTCATCCAGTGGCCTACTTCTCTATTTCTAAACAACTAAGCCATTTTGTTGCCAGGACAACAAATGTAGGAAGTAATGGGGAGGAAACAGCATCACCGTGACAAGTAATAATGGTTGTCTTGAAAGTGACTTATTTAATGAAAACTTTACAAGGAGAAAATAAAAAATCTCTGAATAAATTCCTGGCCACGTAAAATATACTAACAAGACATAAAGGGGGAAATTCTATATATGGTGCCTAAAAAAAATTGGCAAAGAAAAAGTGCTATTCTATAAACCATGCTTAAAGTTAGGCGTGGTTTATAGAATACTGCTTATACCTGGAAACCAGGTGCCATTTGCACCAACAAAAACAAAGATCCATGCCTAAATTTAGGTGCAGATGACTTTATTCTATAACTACATAGTAACTTTCTTTCTGTCTCTCTCTCTGGCCCCCTGTCTGTCTGTCTGTCTTTTTTTTTTCTTTCTGTCACTCTCCCCCTGTCTGTCTTTCTTTCTGTCTTTCTCCCTGCCTGTCTTTCTTTATGACTCTCTCCCTGGCCCCCTGTCTATCTGTCTTTCTTTCTTTCTCTCTCCCCCTGTCTTTCTTTCTGTCTCTCTCCCTGCCTGTCTTTCTTTATGTCTCTCTCCCTGGCCCCCTGTCTGTCTGTCTTTCTTTATTTCTGTGTATCCCACCTGTCCAGAAGCACCCCTTCCCTGCTCCCCCTGTCCAGCAGTAGCCCTTCTTCCTTACTTTAACTTCCCTCCTGTCCAGCAGTAGCCCTTTCCTGTGCCCCCTGTCCAGCAGTAGCCCTTCCCTGCTCCCCCTGTCCAGCAGTAGCCCTTCTCCCTTTCTTTTACCTCCCCCCTGTCCAGCAGTACCCCTTCCCTGGACCTCCTGTCCAGCAGTAGCCCTTCTCCCTTACTTTAACCTCCCCCCTGCCCAGCAGTATCCCTTCCCTGACCTCCTGTCCGTAGCCTTTCCCTTCCTTTTACTTCCCCCCTGTCCAGCAGCACCCCTTCTCTGCTCCCCTGTCCAGCAGTAGCCCTTTTCCCTTTCTTTTACCTCCCTCCTGTCCAGCAATACCCCTTCCCTGGTCCCCCCTGTCCAGCAGTACCCCTTCTCTTCTCCCCCTGTCCAGCAGTAGCCCTTCTCCCTTACTTTAACCTCCCCCCTGTCCAGCAGTACCCCTTCCCTGCTCCCCCTGTCCAGCAGTAGCCTTTCTCCCTTCCTTTTACCTCCCCCCTGTCCAGCAGCATCCCTTCCCTGATTCCCCTGTCCATCAGTAGCCCATATCCCTTCTTTACTTCCCCCCTGCCCAGCAGCACCCCTTATCTGCTCCCCCTGTCCAGCAGTAGCCCTTCTCCCTTCCTTTTACCTCCCCCCTGTCCAGCAGCACTCCTTCCCTGCACCCCATGTCCAGCAGTAGCCCTTCCCTGTTCCCCCTGTCCAGCAATAGCCCTTCCCTATTCCCCCAGTCCAGTGTCACAGAGGGAAGGCAATCTGTAGCACACGGAGAAATCTCCTGGTTTTCGCAGCGTCGCGGAGGGAAAGCAATGTTAAAACTGCCGCAGGCTCCAACGCTCGTTGTCAAGATGGGGAAACTGCTACATGCACCTTCTTCCCACTGCGCATGTGGAAACCGCTGCACGAGAACATGCTCCTTCTACTCCGCATGCGGGGGTACGGAGGCCCAGATCACGGACGCACGGAGTTTCAACTACGCATGCACGCTAAGGATTTTATTATTGCGGATACTACTTATATCCTAAGTGGTTTACATTCAGGTACTTTATCATAAATCCCTATCTGTCCCGATGGGATCAAACTCTATCTAGTGTACCTGGGGCAATGAGGGGATTAAGTGACTTGCCCAGGGTCACAAGGAGCAGTGAGGGATTTGAACCCACAACCTCAGGGTGCTGAGGTTGTAGCTCTAACCACTGCACTTGTGTACCTTGTGTCCTGTGTACAAGGAGTGAGCGGAGTGTCTTGGAAAGAGTTAACACGCTCTGGAATGCAGAACAGCTCCAACCAGTGCACCTGTGAGTCACATTTCGGATCTGCTTGAATAATTTCCAATCTCAAGCAACCTAAACCCAGAAGTAAAGCATCCAAGAAAAATAAAATCTCAGAGTGCGGTCGAGCTGATCCCAGCCTCGGTACTATATCACCTTGCGAATGTGGCAGCCAAGTCCCCAAGTTCCCACCTCCGCTTTATCCAGATCATCTCAGACTAGAGGTCTCCACGGGAACGGGGATCATGGGAATCCCGCGGGGGTCCCGTGGGAATCCCACCCTAACCCACGGGACTCCCTCAGGGACCCTTCTCTGGCCCACGGGACTCCCACAGGCCCCCCCCAGCCAACGGGACTCCCACAGGGATGGAAGGCTATGGAAGCAGGGTTCGTCCATATAATATAATGGACACGTCAGCCTTAGTAAAAGAGGGGGTTTATAAGTTAATTACCTGAACAGAAAACAATAAAAGGGTTCCACCAAAGAGATTCCACAAGGAAAACAGCAGCACAAACACAAAAGAAACTGTGGAATTGATGATCCTGTCAGAAGTAATTGCTTCTTTTTATGGGAACGGGCAGGGATGGAGGTAATTCTTTGTGGGGATGGGTGGGGAAGGAGAGGATCCTGGCGGGGACGGAGAGGATCCTGGCGGGGACAGGTGGGGATGGGTGGGATTTCTGTCCCCATGCAACTCTCTATTTCATACCCTACCAACTACCCAGTTGACCTTGGCTATTTTGCTACGATCCTATGCCTCATATGCCACTTTCACAAAGCATCTGATCTGCCCTCATTGAATTCATAATGTATTTATTTATTTATTTGGTTTTATATCCTGTCCTCCCCAAAGAGCTCAGAACGGGTTACAATATATCATTACATTAGGTTATTATGTGTGCTGCGAAGGGTTACAACTAAACTAATTTATGAAATTACATGATTGGATGAAGAAATTCTCTAGATATTGCACAGTTTTAGAGGAATCTTGGATAGGTCACGTTGGAATCAATCACTATAGACTCAACATTATATACAATCCACCTGACAATTGAAATATCGGGAGTCGTTATTGACCAACATTTGACTATGAAGAAACAGGTGGATTCCATGGTACAAAAGGGTTATTATACTTTATTGAAGCTCCGGACCATAAAACCATATTTGGAGTTTTCTGCTTTCAAACTTCTAGTTCAATCATTGCTATTGAGTCTTCTTGATTACTGTAATATAGTTTATTTAACATGTACTAAGAAAGAGATGGCTAGACTTAGATTAATTCAGAATACGGCAGGAAGATTGACCTATAGTTTCAAGAAGTATGACCATGTGACACCATTCTTTCGCGGGTTACACTGGCTTCTGATGGAGGCTCGGGTACTGTTTAAGTTGGGTTGTCTTTGCCATAAGGCTGTGAATGGCACTGCTCCTATCTATACGACTGAAAGATTTCTTATAGCATCTTACAAATACATTAGAAGATAATAATAAATAATAATAACAGTTTATATACCGCAGTACCGTGAAGTTCTATGCGGTTTACAAAAGATTAAAAGCCGTTACAATTTGATTGAACTTAAAAGAGGTGAAAGCAAGTGGTTAATAGGTCAAGAGAACCGATATTGAGGAGAGAGAAATGAATGGGTCAGCTGTCTAGATATTTCAGGAACAGATGTGTTTTTAGGCGCTTTCTGAATTTCTCATAAGTAGTGGGCGAAAGCAATTGTTCTAGATCTTTACCCCATAATGCTGCCTGATGTGAGAGAAGGTGTTCATGGTGTTTTTTTTAGTTTAAATCCTCTAACTAGGGGGGAAACAAAGTTCGAGTGTGAGCTTCTCTTTTGTCTGTTGGCTGAGAAGAAGAAAAGGTCAGTTATGTATTTAGGGGCAAGTCCGTATAGTACTTTAAAGCAGAGGCAAGCGAACTTAAACTTTACGCGTGCTTCCATCGGTAGCCAGTGGAACTGCCGGTAGTAAGGTGTCACGTGATCAAATTTCTTCAGTCCGAAGGTCAGTCTGACCGCTGCATTTTGCATTAATTGTAAACGTCGCATATCTCTTGCCCTGTTTATTTTTCCATCGTTTCAGGTTGTAAAAGTAAGAAATACTTGGGTCATACATTAGCATTTCAGGCAGCTTTTTATGACAAAGAATTTCGACCACTGTTACGTAGAGCATGTTCTTACGAACACTTTAGAACCCTGTTGAAAACCTATCTTTTCTCAAAGTATTTAGCCAAATAGTTTAAGGCGTTTTTCATGTTATTTTATTATTAATTTTTTGTTAACCACGTTGAACTTCTGGTTACGCGGTCTATAAGCATGATGTTATGTTATGTGAATGGTACAGAAAGAGTATAATAAGGGAAATATCAGTGTATCGCAAACTGTGTAGCCCCGGAAGATTCCAGGTGTTCCGCAAGATGTCGGCAAGGAGGAGAGGTGCTGGCACCAGCTGTCTGCTTACAGGATGTGCCTCTCGCGGCAAGAGTATGTCCTGTATTCAGAGTCAGCCAGTGCCTACTACTACTATTTATCATTTCCCTAGCGCCAGGGCAGGATTAACTCTTTGTTGGGCCCTAGGCAAACAGGTATGTTGGGGCCCCTCATTGTAATTTAAATATATTTTCAAGCTCCCACAAATGGAGCCTTGCATGATTCTGACTACAGAGGAAAACTGGCAGAGGAAGAAACAGCAGATAAGAGGACTTGCTCGCTGGCTCCCCCTGTTGATTAGAAGGCAGTACACAGGGAGTGAGGAAGAATAGACAGACCTCTGTGGTGAACAATGGCTCTGCACCCTCCCGATTCTCTTCTCTGTAGCAGCTGCTAACGTACCAGGGCAAAACTCTGCCTTGACTTACATATTTGACAGGGCCCCTCCTAAATATTGGGGCCCTAGGCCCAGGCCTAGTTTGCCTGTGCTTTAATCCTGCCCTGTACACAGCGCTGTACTGCACCTCTTCTCCTCGCCGGCGCCTCTGCTCCTTCTCCTCCTTTTGCATATAGGCAGTTAAGTCACTATGTGAAGTCCTTGCCTGCTTCTTCGTTATCATTAGACATAGCTCAACTTTTGGATGACCTTTTCGATCCTTCTACTGAGGAGTCGCTGTCTAGTGTGTATTTTCACTGGCAGTTGGTGCAGACTCTCCCAGCTAAATCTGTTGCGCCCATCCTTGCTCGCTGGGGAAGGGACTTGGCTATGGACTCTTGCGGCTTATTCCCTCAATGTTTGGTTCTGCAGAATTACGGGAGTGCCACTATCGTGTCCTGTGTCACGCTTATGTCTCCCAGCATGGTCTCTTTTTGATAGGAGGCATTTCTTCTAATCTTTGTTGTTGGTGTCATCAAGCCATAAAATACCTTCATATATTCTTTGTGGACCTGGCCCCAGACTGTTCAACATTGGCGGGCTCTTTTTCGGTACCTTATGGGTATCCATCAGCAACCGATTCAGCTTCATCCAGTGGGTGTTCTTCTGGGGCAGGTTTCTCTATTAGGGGTCAGGGGTAAGAGACCACGACTTTGGCTTCTTAAATCTTGCATTGTAGGGAAAAAGTGCATCTTGCAGCATTGGACTCACGAGGCAGCTCCTTCGTTCTGGCACTGGCGCAATCGTATTCACGAGTTATTACTATGGGAACTCAGGGAACTCCGTCTGACCTTTAAGAAAATGAAGCTCTTTTATTCCATATGGGGCCCCTAAATGCAATCTCTGCCTCATTGCTCTCTCCAAAATCGCTTGGGGGATGCACCCATTCCTCCTCTTGGAGGGTTCTGATATAGTGGTTCTGACTATTGCGCGCACACACACTTCCACTATTCTTTCTATTTCACTGCATGACCAGGGGAGGGGGTTAAGGGTCGGTGGGAGGGGGTACAGGATGATAGGGGATAAGTGGGTTTGAGGGAGGGGTTTTGCTGGGGCTCATAAGAGTCCAGGACCCTGGTGTGTTATGCTGTTGCTTTCTCGCCTCTGTCGCTTTGGGGGAGGGGGGTGTAGGATGGGTTGGGGGAGTGTTATTGCTCTTATTGGTAATTGTAGATGCAAGTCTCCCTGTAAAGCTGTGGTTCCCTTTCTTTTTGGGCTTGCCAGAGGGTTAGTTATTTTTTATGTATAGTCATGGTTCGAGCTATCTATTCTTCGCATCCACCTGAACCTACTGGGGTTGCGGGGGGTGGGGGTGGGGGGGGTTGTGTTGTTTTACTCTGATGTTCTCTCACCTGTTGCATTCCTATTCTAGTGCTTTTGTACTTCTTGAAGCATCATTTTTACCGTATTTTTCTGCTTTTCTTTTTTTTTACCGTTGGAAAATTTGATGCTGGCCTTTACATGGTTTTTGTATGCATGAGATGGATTTGCATGCACTGCCTCCTTGAGATGCAAATCTATCTCATGCATATTTATTGTGGATATCCTGAAAACTTGACCTGGCTCCGGCTCTCGAGGACTGGAATTGCCTACCCCTGGTATAGGTTAACGTGTTCAAGCTCTGCCCTGGCTGTGGATGCTGCACCTTACAAATATGCGGTATTCAAGACACACACATATTTACAGAATAGTGCTTAGGCAGAATATTGGCACATATGTACTTCATATTCTATAAAGAGCACTCAAATTTGCACACCCAAATTTTGGCTTTATCCTGAGATGTGTACGCAACAAAATTGGATAATGGGCCAATTAGCATCAATAATTAGGTGCTAACAATTAATTACTGCACACAGTTCTGGTTGCCATATCTCAAAAAAGATGTAGCGGAATTAGAAAAGGTGCACAGAAGAGTGACCAAGATGATAAAGGGGGCGGAACTTCTCTCGTATGGTTAGGGCTCTTCAGCTAGGAAAAGAGAAGCCCTCGGGGAGATACGATTGAGGTCTACAAAATCCTGAGTGGTGTACGAGAATGGGGAAGAGTGAATCGATATTTCATCCTTTCAAAAAGTACAAAATCCAGAGGATGAAATTACATGGGAATACTGTACTTTGAAAACAGACAGGAGAAAATTAATTTTTGCTCAAAGAATAGTTAAGCTCTGGAATAGAGAATGACATTGGGAAAACAAAGTATGTCCCCGTCCTCAACCCCGCTCTGTCCCCACGGGCACTGTCCTCATTTGCCCAAGCCTCAAACATTTATGATTTTATATTTACATTTTTTTAGTAAAGTTTAAAAAGGGACAATATTGCCTTTTAAGGTCTCTGCTCTCTATATTTCCTCTGAATATATCTGCTTATTGTATTTCGCTGAATGTCCAGCTCTCTTGATTATAAACCGCCTAGAAGTCGCAAGATTGTGGCGGTATAGAAGAATAAAGTTATTATTATTATTATTACAACAACTGTTTATAAATCACAAATAGAACCTTACATTTCTATCTTGTTTTGGTATAATCTTCCCAAAGATTCAGTTACCATATATACTCAAATATAAGACAATCCGAATATAAGCCGGGGGGGGGGGGAGGGGGTTAATATTCATCTGCCCTGCCCTGCCAGGATCTGCACCCTGCCCTTCTCTCCATCATGTCCCCCTCAATTTCTGAGTTGACCGGGACAGGAGATGGGAAGGATCCCTCCTGTCCCGGCCCACCAGGCCATATGACAGGCATGGTGGAGGCCTGCAAGTTCGGGAAGGGGGGCAGGTGGGCGCTGACCCGAATATAAGATAAGACCCACATTTTTGGGCCCCAAAATCTCATCTTATATTTGAGCATATAAGGTACATAGAAACAAGATAGCAGATGAAGGTCAAATGACCCATCCATTCTGCCCATCTACAATCTCCCCATTTGCCTGTCCCCCCACTTTTTAGCGTCCTCCACCATTCTTTCTGTAAAAAAAAAAAAGTATTTCCTTAGTTGCTTATGTTTTACATAATCTAAGAAGGTAATTGGATTGTCTTTCAGACATGGGTGTAGAAGAGAACTTAAATTGTGTAGTGGATGAACAGGAAAATAAGTGTCTAATAAATGTTAGAAATGTTCCTTGATGCCAGCAATGATCGATGAATCTGTTGAAGATGATTGAGCAGCTGGGCACACGATGGAAGGACTTTGCAGATGGCAGACAAGACACAAATGATGTCATTTGACAGTAGTTCATTCAAATCCAAAAACAGCTTCTGCAGTTTATTTAATCATTGAATTCAGTTGCCAATTGTCTAAGATGTATTAAGTTTTTATATATTGATAGAAGGCTCAGGTTTTTAGAGAACGACACAGCGACAAAGTTTGTCCCTGACCCTGTGGGCTCAGTCCCTATCCCCACCCCATGGACTCTATCCCCCTGTAATTTTTTACTCTGGAACTCATTGCCAGAGGACGTGGTAACAACATTTAGCATAGCTGAATTGAAAAAAGGTTTGGACAATTTTCTGCCACTGCTTGCCCTGGGAATGTTGCTACTTTAGTATAATCCCGTTATAACGGACTTCAAGGGACCTGGAAAAACAGTCCATTATATCCAGAGTTGCATTTTTAAAAAATTTTATTTAGGGCAACTTGAAACAACGTAAATCGATGAACAACAGTCACTTCACAACCATATCAGCAACATCAATAACAAAACTCAGCAAAACATTGGTATGGCATGCAATGATTGCAAACTGAAACACTGTACTGGAAAGAAAAATACTCTTGTCATTTTTTTTCTAGTCTGCATTTTGATACTATATCACCAGCATGCCACTTGCCTTGTAGGCGGAGCCTGCATGTCCGTTATAGCTGAATAAAACTACAGCTAAAAGCGGCTCTGGGGACCAAAATAGTTGTCCGGTATATCCGAAAGTCTGTTATATGTGAGTTCGCTGTATCCGACGATTTTCTGTATGTTTATAACGGCGCTCGGCCGGGACCAGCGGACCTTGTCCGCTATAGGCAAGGTTCTGTTATAAGCGAGTCCAGTATAATGGGATTATACTGTATTTGGGTTTCTGACACGTACTTGTCCTGGATTGGCCACTGTTGGTCTGACCCAGTTCTCACATTCTTACCGATGTTAATTGACACCAATTTGGATTTGCACACATATCTTGCTATGCAATATTCTATACAACTGCACACCAAATCTTATAGTGTGCAACTCAAAGGGAGGGGAATGGGCAGGTGAGTGGCATTCACAAGATTAGGCGAAGTGTTATAGAATAACGGAGATCCACACCCAACTTGCGCAGCCGGATTCAAAGTTGGACGCAGACATCCGCGCTAAGCGCTACTCAATAAATGGCGCTCATCCCAAAGCACTCTAAGAGCTGCACCAAGCGCAGATTTTTCTCCTGGGGCCTAATTTTCCAACACCATTTACAGAATCCGGTGCCAACATTCTAAACATCTGCATGCCTAATGCACTTGTAAGTGCTACTGCCTCTAGAATTGCTTCCTAAATGGAGAAGGTATCTGTTCAATTTAGCAGACCTAAATCCTGCTCAGCCACTTAAATGGGCCTGTGTATGAAAAGGAACCCCCAAAGCCAGTGTAACTTTAAACAGTGGTTGCCCTGGCTGGGTATTGAACCCAAGGCATCCAAAATGTACTTGTTAACATTTGTAAAACAAAAAAACATTTCCATTATAAATGCCTGTTGCATAGTAACATAGTAACATAGTAGATGACGGCAGATAAAGACCCGAATGGTCCATCCAGTCTGCCCAACCTGAATCAATTTAAATTTTTTTTTTTTTTTTTAATTTTTTCTTCTTAGCTATTTCTGGGCAAGAATCCATAGCTTTACCCGGTACTGTGCTTGGGTATATTCTAAATGCTGCAACTATACTGCTCCATGGATCTAAAGGCGAGGCACACTAGCAGTGTTTATAAAGACTTCCAAAAATAGCAGCAAGTGGCATGAGAAGTTCATGCAAAGTCTCATGACGGTGCCAGGCACACGCGGGAGGGGGGTTGGGGGGAATACGGTTTCTCCAGCAGCCCAGCCCCCCCCCCCCCCGGAACTGCGTCTACTGGGACCAACTGGAAAGCAGGTATTCAGAGCAGCCCCACATGGGCAAAAGGGGGAGGGGGAGGGGAGCGCCCCTGACAGCTGCCCCGCGGAAAGGTCACAGGGAAGCGTCCGCCTCGCTCCTACCTTCTTCCACCCCTCTCTCCGGGTCTCCATCCCCGTATTCGGTCACTCCCACTAGATCGTCCTCGTCTTCCTCTTCCCCATCCTCCTCCTCCTGGCTTTTCCCGGGCACCGTCTGGCTCATCATAGCTTTCTGCCTTGGGTCTTTCACTTCCCCTCCGCGGCTGTGGCTCTCTCTCTCTCTCCTTTTTTTTATTTCCTGCCGATCTTGGCCATGATCCTCCCCGCTCCTTCCTCCCCCCTCCTTCCACGCCCGAGTCCCTGCTGGAGCCGAGAGGCAGCGTGACCCGAGTCACCTGACAAGAGCCAGCGCTGGGGATGCACCACACACACAGTGCCTGAGGGGGTCTCAAGTCACCAGCAGGGCGTCCGCCTAGGGTGCTAAGGTGCCACCAGTCTGCCTCTGAACACAGCCACCTGCCCAGGTCCTGCTTTCATTTTTAATGCCTGGTCAAATTTCAGCAAATAATAATAAACTTTTGCTAATACTGATGGGGGTTGCCATTCAACATATTACTGGAAATTGGAAGGACTATACTAAACTTACTTATACCTTTTGGTGGAATCCAGTTTGTCATATTTATAAAATGGAGAGAGTGCTTGCTATACAGCAAGGAAATTATAATAGTTTCCAAAAGATTTGGGGGCCATTGATTGCATAGTCTAATGATTAGACACCTTGGATACCTTTTTATTACATAGGACTATATTTAATGTGGGGATGGGGAGGTATGTTATGTGATTTAATGGGTTTATTCCTGATGAATGGGATGGGTGGGGGAGGGGTCTTTTTTATATGCAGTTGACAATAATTGTTAGAATGTCAAGTGATTTGTACGAATTATCTGATTGAATATTGTACACTTGTTGCAAGAGTTAAAACTGAATAAAGAATTAAAAAAAAAAATGCCTGGCCTTGGGGGGGGGGGGTGCTGCAGTGGTTAGAGCGACAGCCCCCTGGGGTTGTGAGTTCCAATCCCCCACTGCTCCTTGTGACCCTGGGCAAGTCACTTAATCCCCCAGTAAATTAGATAGAGTGTGAGCCCGCCGGGACAGATAGGGAAAAATGCTTTGAGTCCCTGAAAATTTGTAATCCGCAAAGAATTGTAGAATATGCAGAATATAAATAAACTAGCTGATGCCCCGGCGTTGCACGGGTATTTAATTATAGCAATAACACTGTAAATGGATTCAAATAAAGATACTTTATAGTGGTGAATGAAAATATTTTTTTACAGCTTTATAAAAAGTACAATAATCAAATTATAATGTGAAATATTTGACAAAATGAATACAATACAACTAACACAAAACTTGCTTATAAACAACATTTTTAGTTTCACCTCCAGGAGCAAGAACATATACATTCTTGGGTGAACCCACCCTTCCCACGTGTGCAGGTGGGCCGCGAGACCCCCAGAACATATCACCCCAGGTAGTGAGGGATCTGCATACCAAGTTTCGTTCAAATCGGGCAAGCCGTTTTTGCGTTGGCAGCTTTTTACATTTTTTCCATTGACATGAATGGGTGAAATCTGATTTTCTGTTTGTAGCTCCGCCCACGTGTGCAGGTGGGCCGCGAGACCCCCAGAACATATCATCCCAGGTAGTGAGGGATCTGCATACCAAGTTTCGTTCAAATCGGTCAAGCCGTTTTTGCGTGATCGCGGCACATACACACATACACACACACATACACACATACATACCTCCGATTTTATATATATAGATAAAGATAACTAAAAAAAAAAAAAAAAATCCTGGCTGGAGGCAAGTTTACTTCCCTGTGGCATTCGCAATCTCAGGTGTAACAAGTAATGGAAGGTCAAGCAGGTTCCCAAGGTCACATGGAGGAGAAGCAGAGTTTGAATTGCTTTCCGGTGGTTCTCAGTCTGCTCTTCTGGCCATTAGGCTAGAGAAACAATCCAAGCAACTCTATCTCATGCCTATTCGTTATGGATATCCTGAAATCCTGATCAACTATGGTCCCCACCAGCCACCACCAGCACCAAGGGCTGATTTAAGGGAGTTTAAGTTGTCCCTGCTCTAGATTTGTTGTTTTCAGGTGCCATCCCTTCGTGTTTGAGTCCTAGCAACTTGGTGAATTGCAGATCAAAAAAGAAATCAGTTTTGTGTTAGTCCGATAAAGTTCTCCAGCATCATCCCCATGGTTGTTTTCAACGTGTCCAGCCATCTGATTGCAGGTCGCCCTCTTCGCCTGGTTCCAAATAAACCTCTTCAATCAACTCACTCAGTTTTTTTAGGTGACATGGTGACTATTTACTGCCTTTTTTTTTTTACTCATTCCTACTCGTATATACCAGAATGCTGAAGTGATTTCCTGCAGCTGAAGAGGCAGGATGTAACTCTGGAAACACCTACTCCCAATGTAGTTCTTTATCTATTCTAGGTTTACCAGTCATCCGGAAAAACCCAGACATGTCCTCTTTTTAGAGGACTATCTGAGTGGCCTGAGGGATTTCCCCAAACCTGGCACTTTGTCTGGGTTTTGGAAGTCCCTGAGCTTGGAGCTGCGTCTGGAGGCCCTCTGTGGATGCGATGACATCACACGTGCGTGCACGTGACATCATTATGTCAACATCTGCACATGTGCAGAGGCCCTCCAGCTGCGGCCACGAGCTCAGGGAAGGAGACCAGAGGTTTGGGTAGGGGGTGAAAACAGGGGCGAAACAGGGCAGAGCTGGAGGCGGGATGAGGCGGAGGAGATCTGGCAGCCCTATCACTAGGGCCCAGATTCACTAAAGATAGCGATTCAGTCACTGTTGGCCAATTTGGAAACAGCAATTGATTCACTATCTTTTTTGCATGCAATTGAGTCAGGTCAGAGCCCTGACAGTAGTGACAGGAGAAGCATCCTCCTGTCACTTCTGTCAGGGCTTCTGCTGTGTGTGTGTGTGTGTGGGGGGGGTGTTTCTGGTTTTTTTTTTAATGGCACAGATATTTTGCGTATATTACACATGCAAAATATCTGTCCAATAAAAAAAATGAAAAGAAATGCCTCCCTCCGACAGCGCCCTCCCACCAACCCCCAAAAAATGGCAGGAGGGATGCCCACTTCCTCTTGCCACCAGCCGCTCTGCCGGATGCTGCCCTCCCCACCCACGTGAATATGGCAGGAGGGATGCCAACTCCCTCCTACTGTCAGGACCCCCCCTGAACTTACCCAACGCTGCCTCCCTCCCTGCTCGCATGAATATGGCAGAAGGGATGCTAACTCCCACCTGGCATCGGGACCCCCTCCCGAACTTACCCAATGCTGCCTTCCCTCTCCGCCCGTGCAAATATGGCAGAAGGGTTGCCAACTCGTTCCTGCCATCAGAACCCCCCTACCACCATCAGCCCGTGCCCACTCCCTTCCCCATACCTTTCAAAGTTGGAAGCAGGACGGGTGCTCAGTCCCTCCTGCTCCTCCAGCCTCCAGCGAGCAATGTCGGCCTTAGGCCCCACCCCAGGAGGGGCCTAAGGCCCTAATTGGCTCAGGCGTCTTGGGCTCCTCCCTAAGGCAGTCCCTGATTGGCTCAGATGCCTCAGACCCCTCCTAAGGCCGACATTACTTGCTGGAGGCCGGAGCAGCAGGAGGGACTGAGCACCCGTCCTGCTCCCAACTTTGAAAGGTATGGGTAGGGGAGTGGGCATGGGCTGATAGCGGTGGGGAGGGGTTGGGATGGCAGGACAGAATTGGCATCCCTCCTGCCATATTTGCACAAGTAAGGAGGGGGGCAGTGTCGGGTAAATTCGGGGGGGGGGGGGAGTGTCCAGACAGCAGGAGGGAGTGGGCATCCTTCCTGCCATGTTGGGGGAGGGGGCGCTGTCAGAGGGTGGCCATATTTTCTCTTTTCTTTTTTTTGGGCAAGATATTTTGTATGTGTAATACACAATGGTAAAACCCAGTACAAAATAGCCAAGCAATTTGTTAGTGAATCAATCACTTGGTTATTTTGCATGGGGTTTTACTCATTTGCATGAGTGGATCAGATTGAAGATTCATCAGACAGCAGTTTAGTGAATCAGGTCAGGGTACAGGATCGGTAAGTAAAGTGAATCTTGCCTTAGGTGCCTCAGTAAGAGCAGAGCTCATATCAAACCTCCCTGTCTAGGCCCTGCATGCTTTCCTATCGGAACTCCAACTGTTAGCTCAACCATTCCCTACCTGAGAAGATAGCCCAACACAGTAGAAGGCAACAAACCATTGGCTACTTGGTCCAAGTTTCTTTTGTTTTATTTTTAAGTTTAAATCTAAGCATTTAACATATGTTCAGCTTTTGTATTCAGGGCCATAACAAGGGATGGGTGAGGGAGGAAGCCAGCAAGGGTGCAAAGCCTCTTTGGGGTGAGGGGCACAAAATAGTGACTGAAATTCAAGCATGGGCTGGCAGGAGGCACGGGATGAAGAACTGGGCAGAGTGGCACTTTTCTCCTGCCACCAAGTTGAAGGGAAAAAAAAGCTACCTTTAAGAAACATTAGTTAGAATGTCCCCCTATTTATTGAGAAAATCAGTTTATGGAAAAGAAGTATAGATGATATATTCATGTTGTGATCTGGAAATAAAAGTGAATTAGTATCTCTTCAAGATTGGTTAAATACTTGTGATGAGCATTTAATGTTTATTATGTAATTCAGTTATGGAATGGGATCCATATATGACCGATTGACTCCTAGCAGTAATACAGCAAGACTACCACTAGAGGTCATTGATGCCATCTTGAACCCAAAGCAGTTCTTGCCTGATCCTTTAGATCAGTGGTTCCCAACCCTGTCCTGGAGGGTTGTACATTTTTCAAACCCTACCATGGGTGTTAGTGTTGGTAGCCATTAACACAGATCCATGCTAACAGCTATTACATACTAAATTCAGTCAGCATGGTAAAGATGGGATCGGGCCGGTGTTAATTGCAATTGTGCTATTAGCAGTCAGGTAGTGCAGCCACAACCCTTGCTAAAATGAAACCCAACTCCCCCAAACAGCATCCTCTACCCTCCTGGACTGCATCTTTCCTCAAGAGATTCACCCAACATTTAACTCCTCCTCAAGGGATCACTAGAGGCCTCTTTTCCCTCAACAATTCCAATCTTTATTTCCCCCTCCCCCCACCAGGACTTACCCAGGATTCTCCATGGTAATCTAGAGCAGTGGTTCCCAACCCTGTCCTGGAGGACGATCAGGCCAATCGGGTTTTCAGGCTAGCCCTAATGAATATGCATGAGAGAGATTTGCATATAATGGAAGTGATAGGCATGCAAATCTGCTCCATGCATATTCATTAGGGCTAGCCTGAAAACCCGATTGGCCTGATCGTCCTCCAGGACAGGGTTGGGAACCACTGCTCTAGATTACCATGGAGAATCCTGGGTAAGTCCTGGTGGGGGGAGGGGGAAATAAAGATTGGAATTGTTGAGGGAAAAGAGGCCTCTAGTGATCCCTTGAGGAGGAGTTAAATGTTGGGTGAATCTCTTGAGGAAAGATGCAGTCCAGGAGGGTAGAGGATGCTGTTTGGGGGAGTTGGGTTTCATTTTAGCAAGGGTTGTGGCTGCACTACCTGACTGCTAATAGCACAATTGCAATTAACACCGTCCCGATCCCATCTTTACCATGCTGACTGAATTTAGTATGTAATAGCTGTTAGCATGGATCTGTGTTAATGGCTACCAACACTAACACCCATGGTAGGGTTTGAAAAATGTACAACTCGAGGTCACAAGCCATAGAGCATTTTATTTTTTATCCCCAGCCACTTGGAACAATCTTCAAATATCCATTCGTAGCATCTCCTAACACCGAACAAACTAACACTGCAAGACTCATCCCAATTCTCTGAAGCAACTTGCTCTTCTCTTCAATTCCTCTGGAAATGGCCAGATAACTTCTTTTGTAGTCCGCCTTGAACCGCAAGGTATTGGCGGAATAGAAATCACTAATGCAATGTAATCTCCTCTTTTAAAGGCTTCAAAGCTGCAGTAAAAAAACATGGCTTTTTGCCCAGGCCTACAATACTTAATCCAGTTTGATGACCAACACATTTTCCTGCCAAAATTCAAATTTGTGACCAATAAATTTTCCTGACAAAATTATTCATGACCAACAGACTTTCCTGCCTCAATCACCTCAAATTCCAGGTTTCAGGACCCACTATATATAAAACCAAACCGCAGACCTCACAGCACACCCTGAAGAAAGCCACAACATGATGGCTGAAACGTCAGTTGTACCTACCCAGACGTGGAAAGAGTCGGACAACTGCAACAATTATGATGCCAGCCGTGGAAGCCTAAGAAAACGTTTAGATAATTTCCTAAAAGAAAAGTCCATAAGTCATAATTAAGATGAACTTGGGGAAATCCACTGCTTATTCCTAGGATAAGCAGCAAAACATCTGTTTTACTTCTTGGGATTTTTCCAGGCACTTGTGGTTGGCTACTGTTGGAAACAGGATATTGGGCTTGATGGACCTTCGATCTGTCCCAGTATAGCAGTTCTTATGTTCTTATGTGAGCCAAGTAAAGGACAATCAAGCCATTGTGACATCACTAATGAGGTTGGCTTTAGGCATTGGTGGAATGAGGCATTATGACATCACAATCTTGGCTCTGGAATGTTGGGTTTCTGCCAGGTACTTGGGACCTGGGTTGGCCACTGTTGGAAACGAGATATTGGGCTTGATGGATCTTTGGTCTGTCCTAGTATGACGATTATTATGTTGTTATGACGAACTCCGACACTGGATCACTCTATAATATAGTCCCTTTCTGATTGATTTGTCACTTTGCTGTTTTCTCCTTTTCTTTTGTATGGTTAATTGTTTGGTGTGAATGCGTAGCTTTCCTATTAAGTTGGATTTCTTTTCTCTCTTTTGTTTAGTCTGTAAACCGCTTAGCTCTGCATTGTTCAGTTTTAGTGGTATAGCAAGTTCTTAAATAAATAAATAAAATATAGAGGTCATACCCAGGTTTTCAGACATTGATGAAACAGATGATAATCCTCATGTTTTGGTTTTTTTTAAAGATTTAGCTGTAACAAATTCCAACACGTTAGTAGCACAGTAGTAAAAGACATCTTCCATGTCAAAAGACGAAAGGATGACCAACTGCTTCTGATTCAGCCTAAGAAGTCTAGACTTCTCATACCAAGCCACCTTGCTTGTCAAATAGTTTGAAGATAATTCTTCAAGTCTAACCAAGATAGGTCTTACGAGAGGGATGCTGAAAAGTTCTCAAACGAAAGAACTTCCTAAATTCTGAGCATTATTTTGCCACTGTAGTTGAAAAGGGTGTTATTTTATTTTGTAAAATGCCAATTTGCTTTGTTTTAACATTGTTTCAGATCATTGAACCACATCAACAAAAAAGTGTGGAATTTTCAAGTGTGGAATTCCGAGCTGTCATGAAGTTCCTATTCCTCAGAAGAAAACTCCAAAGGAAATCCATGAATGTATGATGCAAACATTTAGTAGTCCTTTTCCTAAGGGTCTGTTTTACAAAGCCGCGCGGCAACAGCCCCAAAGCCATTTAAATCTCTATGGGCTTCGGGACCGTTACTGCTCAGCAGCCACTAGCGCGGCTTTGTAAAACAGGCCCTAAGGTGTTGTAGCCGATTTAGCGTGCGCTAAATGCTAACGCTTGCTGACGCATCCATAGGATATAATGGACACATTCGCACGTGTTAGCGTTTAGCGTGCACTAATTTTTAGCGCGTGCTGAAACGGCTAGCGCCCCTTAGTACAAGAACCCCTAAGTGACAAATGCCCATCATACTCCACAGCGAAAAAGGTGGTGTGCAAACTTTCAGCGTGGAGATTTCAAGATCGAAGATGCAGCAAAGTCTGGGAGGCCTCAAACAGTGCCAACTCCTCACATTGTTGACAATGTCTGTGACCTGATTTTGACAGATCAGCAAATAGCTAAAATAATTGCTGAGATGTTACAGATATCCAGGAAATGGATTGGGCGTATATTCCACGAGCAGCTGGGTATGAAAGGTTGTCTGCCAAGTGGGTGTCCAAATGTTTGAATGCTGAAGAGAATCAACGTTGAGTGGACACTTCCAAGTTGACTTTGTAGCATTTTCAGCGAGCTGATGCCAACCTTTTCGAACTAGTTACTGTTGATCAAACATGGTAACACCACTATGGGCTCCTTTTACGAAGGCGCGGAAGTGGTTTAACTCATGTAATACTGCACACAAAACCACCGGACGTGCTAGCCGCTACCGTCTCCTCTTGAGCAGATGGTAGTTTTTGGGCTAGCGCCGGGGTTAGTGCGTGATTAAACATCACGTGCGTTAAAGCCGCTACCACGGCTTCATAAAAGGAGCCCTATGTTTCTAAGAGAAAACAACAGTCCATGCAATTGCGGCACTCAGATTCTCCAAGGCCAAGGAAATTCAAGACCCAAAAGTCAGCAGGAAAGGTCATGGCTACAGTGTTTTGGGATCAGGAAGGTGTAATGACTGACTGTCTTCCAAAAATCCAAACAGTTAATACAGAATACTACTGTGACTTTCTGTGCCGATTAAAGGAGACATTGAAAGAAAAAAAGGAGAGGGAGGCTGTGGGAAGGAGTTCTCTTATTGCAAGACAATGCACCTGCACAGAAAACGATGGACGTTTTGACGCATTTGGGGTTTCAGTGCATAGACCCTACTCACCAGATTTTTCTCCATCTATTTTCTGTTTCCCAAACCTTAAGAAAGAGTTTGAAAGGGCAATAATGTCTGACTAATTCGGAAGTGCAGCAATGGAGCAGTATTTCGGTAACCAGACATCAGAGTACTTTTTGGAAGGGTTATAGACCCTTCAGACATAATCTGACAAGTGTTTGAACTTAGGGGTGAATGTATGTGGTATAACTTGTAAGTTCAGGGCAGGATTAATTCTTCAGTGGGCCATAGGCACCCAAGCACACTGGGCCCCCTGGACCTGCCCGTCCAAGTCCCTGTCCCCTCCCTGCCTCTGCCCTCCTATGTCCCCCCCCCCCAGCTCCAGAAGTCCAAGTAGCAACTTCTTCCTTCTTCATTATTCAGTGCAGCCAAAATGCCAGTCTTTAAAAGCCCACAGCTGCCCCAGAGGCCTTTCCTCTAATGCAAAATCCCAGCATCAAAGGAATGGCTTCTGGGTCAGCTGCGGGCAGCATGTAGGAACCGCTGACTGCGACCTTTTGAAGACTGCGAGTTCAGCTGTGTTGAATAATGAAGAAGGCAGGAGGAGGCAATACTTGGACGCCTGAAGCCAGACACAGAGGCAGGTACACTGACGTCATCAGAGCAGGCAGCATTCTGGGGCCCCCTGAACTCTTTGGGCCCGAGGCACGTACCTACTTGGCCTACCCTTTAATCCTGCCCTGTGTAAGATTCATGGCTCGTCATTCCCTTCTTGATTTAGCTGAGAACTTTTTAGCACCCCCTTGTACTTCTATTTGCCCAGAAATAGCTAAGAAGAAAAAATGTAAAAAATTTAAATTGAATCAGATTGGGCAGACTGGATGGACCATTCGGGTCGTTATCGGCCGTCATCTACTATGTATGTTACTATGTTACTATTTTTTTAGAGAAAAGGAATAGGACAAGGGGAAGCAGTAGGCAAAGGTGTGCTTAGATTTCTTCCTCCTGGTTGGATCAGTCTTGCCTCTCGTGTAAACAATGATCAAGATCGGTGGACTGGTGCTGAAGCTCTGATGAATGAGAAATAGGGCTCATAGGTTCTAACATGCTCCCAATGAGTGAGATATGGCATCTTTGCATTTATTTTGGGTAGGTTACCATAAAAACAGGGATAGTCAGAAGCCCATTAGGAAGCACAAGAAGTCCCCCTGCGAAAAACCCCAGTGAAGAATTGGGAGAGGATCCCTAGCTATTTTCAAAGAGATTGGGAGGGGCGAGCTTACCCAGAAAAAAGAGAGGCCAGCACAGGAAAGCAGAGTACCTGTCCCCAAGAGCTTAATCAATACGTCTGTCAAGCACTTAAAGGGAGGTGGATGCCCAGGGAGGGGGGAGTGAGGCAGCCAATGGATATGCAAATTGCCAGCAGATCGCCTAGTGATTTTATTTGATATTTTTTTGTTGTTAGCAGAGAAAGGGAAGGAATAACAGAACCTGAAACTGGGACGTGGGTAGTGCAGGCTCCAGCCACTTATTCCCTGAAGGGGAGCGGAAACAAGAGAGGAGGGGCTGCGATGGGGACTTGTGATAGCTTATCTGACTCAGGCAGGTTCCAAAAGACGTAAAGTCTTGCTACTTGAACCGTGCCAATGTAAAGTGGTTTTAGTGTTTTAGAACCAGCAAGAAGCAGGAAGTGCAAGGAATATTATTATCCCTTCTGCTGAAAGAAAGAAGCTGTGCTGAACTGAATCTCACTCATTTAAAGGGACAAAGCCAGGAGGGATGAATGTGAATGAAAGCACATATTTCTGTTTTAAGGCAGTCAAAACGCTCACGGATACTGGAGGAGAGAAATATTGGGAAACAAAAGTGGTCCTGTGATTGAATCCCGGAAGTTCAGTGAACATCCTACATACAACCTGGTCCGGGCACAGTTCTACCAGCAGGTGGCGGAAGTATTTGCCAGAGTCTGTGTGACTAACTTGATGCCTGATCAAAGAGAGTTGCCACCTATTCACTAAGATGAGTAGCTGTTTAACAGTGCATGGTAAGTCCCTTGTTAACCCTTTATCTGGCATTGTTGCTCAGAAGCAACATGTGTTTTCTATCACTCTTATGAGAGATCTGCATCTCCAAATGCCTGTTCCATGGCACTGTTGCTCTCCTTCAGCATCAAGTTATGTAAAGCCAATTAAAGGGTTAAACAGGTAACACCATAGGGGACGTGTAATGGGGCAGGGATTGCACCTTGACTATTAACTAGATGGCATATAAAGGAGCAGATCACAATTAATAGGGTTACCTTATGGCTCCAGAAAAAAAAAAAAAAAAAAAAAAGAGGACAGATCGAGACGTGTGGGTTTTAACTCCAGTGCTTTCAATGGAAGTAAAACCCAGATGTCTCAATCCGTCCTCATTTTTCTGGAGCCATATGGTGACCCTAATAATTAACCTCACCTGAAGAGATGTAGGTAACTGCCCTGCAGTTAATTAATGACCACAATTTCTCTGCCTTATATGCACAAACAAAATGCACTATAGTAAACCAGATTGTGAATGTGAGATTAGATATGTAAATCCCAAGACATTTCAAACAGGATTACTAAAAATGTGATGCAGAGTCGTGCAAGGTTCCATGCTTTTCATATTTTGTGCCTCCTTTTTTTTGTAGGGAGCTTAGACAGGCCGGGATTTAGCAACTACATTTTTGCAGATGAGAATCCAAATGTTTATCCCTGTGGGTTTGCATTGGAAGAATAGTCATGTAATATTGGAGGGGGTAACCCGTGTTCCCTCTAAGGCAGTGTATCGCAAACTGTGTGCCTCCTGAGATTTTAGATGTGCCGTGACACACTGTGGAGGAGGCGAGGTGCCAGCTGATTGCCTAAAGGATGTGCCTCTCGTGGTGGGAGGCTTTACCTGTAGGCAATCGGCCAGCGCCATCACCTTTCCCCCTCTCTGGTCCTCTTCCCTGCTGGCACCCCCCCACACACACACACACTGGCGGCTCAAGGCCCGTCTGGAGGGTCTTCGTGCATGCGTGGATGTGATGATGCGGTGTGATGATGTCACGCATATGCATGACATCCTCAAGGCGATGTCTGCACACTTCCAGCTGCCTCGAGCCCCGGCCATTACATTTAGCATGCTGCAGCTTGACAAAATTTGCAGGACACTGCTCTAAGGATTGGCTGGGTGTGTGCAAATCCTTTTTTGTGTGTGTGTGTGTGTGTGTGTATTTGAGCAACAAATTCTAAAAACCAACATTTTTCCAGATTTACAAGTATTTTTTGTGAGCAACGCTGCTAGAATGTATGGGCGATTGCTCACGTCCTCCACTTAGAGCAGGGGTGTCAAAGTCCCTCCTCGAGGGCCGCAATCCAGTCAGGTTTTCAGGATTTCCCCATGAATATGCATGAGCTCTATTAGTATACAATGAAAGCAGTGCATGCAAATAGATCTCATGCATATTCATTGGGGAAATCCTGAAAACCCCACTGGATTGCGGCCCTCGAGGAGGGACTTTGACACTCCTGACTTAGAGGGAACATAGGTGGTAATTAGTTAGTTAATGGAAGGAAGGTTAACTTTAAATGTGAATAAACCAAGAGTTCTTTGAGAAAAAAAAGCAACGGAAGCAGATTTAAAAGTTGGTTTGGTTTTGTTTTTTTGAAATAATGTGTATGAGCGATGGCAACAATACAGTTATGAATTTCACTGTACATATAAAAGCAGGCACGAAGAAAGAAACACTGTAGAAAATTAGAGCACGTTGCAACAAACGATGGCATTTAGATAATTATGGCCTGGATTCTGTATAGTTCAACCCAAGTTGCAAGTTCAACTTAGGGCTAGATTCACTAAGCCCACCAAAACAACTTCCGACCACTTAGCGACCCGATTCACTAACCTCTGTCCCAATCATCCTCCAATCTGTGCATGCAAATGAGGGGGAACGGCATTCAAATGTAGGCAGGCAGCGATTCACTAAAAAAAAAAAAAAGAGGGACACCGACTGGGCTGACCAATCCAAAAATAAGCCACTGCTGAGGACAACTCGCTCAGGTCATTTCTGACTGCCCTGCTTCTCTGCTCTCAGCCCCGATCTCCTGCCCGCGCCCCGAAGATCTCCTGCTATTCTGAATCTCTCCTGCCACCCCCAACTCTTCTGCCCTTCCCTGCAGTGCAAGCCTATGATTTTAACCCGCGGACTTAAAGCGGGTTAAGACCAGTGGCGTACCAAGGGGGGGGGAGGTCCGCCCCGGGTGCAGCCTTAGGAGGGGTGCACAGTCGGACAGGTCCGGAAAATGGTCCATCACCAAGGCAAAGTGAATTGATCACGGAGCCCATCCCGGGCTCTGTGATAGACTCACTTTGCCTTGGCGATCGACCATTTTCCGGACCTGGTCGGCTGTGCACCCCCCCCTAAGGCTGCTGTCGGAGAGGAAGTTCGGGCCAGCCAAATGCTGCCTGGCTGGGCGGAACTTCCTCTCTGTCGGCCCGACGCTGGGAAGCAGAGAGAGCTTGGGGCAGCCGCGGCGGCGGCTTTGGGGCCTGTTTCCCGATGATGGTGGCAGCAGCGGCTTGGTGGAGGGCAGGGAGAAAGAAAGAAAGGGGGCAGGCAGAGAGACAGAAGGGAAACAAAAAAAAAGAAAGGGGGGCATGAAGAGAGAAAAAAGAAAGGGAGGCAGGGAGAAAGAAAGGGCAGGGAGAGAGGAAGAAAATGTTGGGGGAGGGAATGAGGTCTGGAGGAGAGGAAGCATACAGGCTGAAAGAAGGGAAGAAAGATTGGATGCACAGTCAGAAGAAGAAAGTCCAACCAGAGACTCATGAAATCACCAGACAAGGTAGGAAAAATGATTTTATTTTCAATTTAGTGATCAAAATGTGTCTGAATTTATATCTGCTGTCTATGGCCTCCTTTTACTAAACCGCAATAGCTATTTTTAGCGCAGGGAGCCTATGAATGTCCAGAACAGCGCTGGACATTCAGTGCAGCTCCCTGTGCTAAAAACTGCTATTGTGGTTTAGTAAAAAGGGAGTGGAGTATATTTGTCTATTTTTGTATGGTTGTTACTGAGGTGACAGTGCATAGAGTCATCTGCCTTGACCTCTTTGAAAAAAACCCAGAATAGGAATGTTAATTAAAATTTTCTATGCGTACAGTGTGCTTTGTGTTTTTTTTTTAATTTTATTGTTGGTAGATCATTTTGACTTGGTCATTTTAAAAGTAGCTCGCAAACCCAAAAAGTGTGGGCCACCCCTGAGCTAGAGCGTTGAAGCTGCGTGTGGCTGCCGTAAAGGTCATCTCTGACACAACCGGAAGTTGCATCAGAGATGACCTTTACGGCAGCCATATGCAACTACAATGCTCCGGATGCAGTAAGAAGGCAGTTTAGACATCGCTGGCCACAGGCAGGGAGGTTTGTCAGACCGGGCCTGTTGTACGAGGGGGGGGGGGCATTGCAGATCTTGTTGCCAAAATCGGAAAGGTGAGGAAGGGAGAAAGATGGGCCTGTGGTGGATGGAGAGATTGAGAGAAGGGGGCAGATGATGGAAATGGGTAGAAAGGGGAGAGAGAAGAGGTCAGATGATGGAAGTGGGGAGAAGGGAGAGCAAATGCTGAATGGAAGTGGAGAAAGAGAACACATACTGGATGGAAGGAGGGATAAAGAAAAATGACATGCTGGATGGGGTAAGAAGATAAGTTAGTGAGATAGTGGAGGGGTGAAGGAAAGGGGTGGCATGTTGTGGGTAGACATAGTGAAAAGAGGGAAACTGAGGACTGCATAGTAAGAAAGAATTTGATTTAAACGGAGTCAGAAAATAAAGAAGGAAGACCAGAGAAGGAAAGGGAAGAGAGAGAGGAGAGAGAGATGCTAGAGAATGGGGAAGGAGACAGAGATACCAGATCTGAGCAGAGGAAATGAGAAGAGAGAGATGCTAAAAACCACAGGGGGGAGGGAAAGAGAGATGAAAGGAGAAAGATGCCAGACCACGAGGGAACAGAGGGAAGATCATGGATGCCAGACCAAAGGGGGGGTGTCTAGAGGAGAGATGGAAGGGGGAGGCATACAGTTTCTGGAAGGGGTATAGAAGGAGAGAAGATGCCATATAGGGAGGGGCAGAGAGATAGCAGACAGTGGATGGAAGGAAGACAGTAACAAGAAGATGAGGAAAGCAGAAACCAGAGAAGACAAATGTGGAACAAAAATTTTCTATTTATTTATTGCTTTAGGAGACATATGTCACTGTTTCTGTGGTATTGCATATTATGCAGAGTCCAGCTTCTTGCTGGTTCAATTTAACCTTTGTCTATGTATTTCTATTTTATCCCCCCTTTTACAAAACTGTGGAGCGTTTTTTAGCGCCAGCCGTGGTGGTAGCAGCTCTGATGCTCAGAATTCTATGAGCGTCAGAGCTGTTACCACCGTGGCTAAAATCCACACTACAGTTTTGTAAAAGGGAGAGGGGTTAGTTTGTGATGACATATTCCATACTAGGCGAAGATGTTTTCTGTGTTCTGTGTGTTCGAAAGACATGGTTTTCTGTTAGGATTGACGGTGTAGGATTGATCTGTACTGGTCTGGCTTGTTTAGTTTTACAATGGGTGTATTGATGTTGTACTGCTCACTGCAGTGTGTAAGATGCTGCCTTTTCCTAGGTACTCATGTGTGACATGTGGCTTGTTACTAAAAATCATATTTTTTGTACAGATGGGGGGGGGGGGTGCCAAGAAATGATGGGTCCCGGTTGTCACATATGCTAGGTACGCCACTGGTTAAGACCATGGGCTTGCGAAGAAAAAAAAAGCAAAAAAAAGAGAAGTTTCCTGCTCTGTTGGACACGGAGACCAGTGCATGCACAGACCATCTATAGATGGTCTCCGCATGCGTCGGGATCGCTATAGAGCAATCTGGGCACTCGGAGAGGGGGGTGATTCCAATCACCCTCATTTGCTTGAGGGCGATTTCGTGAATCAGCCCCCCGGACACGGATCGGATCAGATCCCTCACGGATCCGATCCGATCCGTGCCTTAGTGAATCTAGCCCTTAATTGTTTAGCAAACTAATCAGCATGATAATTGGCAGGTAACACCTAATTGATGCAAAGAATACTTAAAATCTGGAACACATCATCAGAAGATGTGGTAAGAGCAGTTAACACCAAACCTTTTTTTAAAACCAGCTACAAGTTCCTGGAGTAAAAAAGTCCATAGTCTGCTATTGAGACAGCCATGGGGGAAGCCACTACTTGCCCTGGGATCAGTAGCATATAATGTTGTTGCTATTTGGGTTTTTGCCAGTCTTCTATAAGCTGGATTGGCCACTGGAAATAGGATACTGGGCTACGAGATGGACCTTCGGTCTGACTCGGCATTCTTAAGTTCTTGGCACTAATTATAAGTAGCGTTCACAACTTTTGAAGCACATTCTAGCAACATATAGTAACGTAGTAAATGACGGCAGGTAAAGACCCAAATGGTCCATTCAGTCTGCCCAACCTATAAAGTAGTGGACATAAATTCCTAATGTGCGAGTCTCAAAAGGTGTGGCCAGGGGAGGAGCAAAGGCAGATCGAGAGCGTTCCTAAAAGTTAATTTCACTGTTATAGAATACACCTGATCTGTGAACAACTTAGACATAGGTATTTAGGCTTGCTTTTCCTTGGCTTAAATGGGTGGCTTTTATAGAAACACTCTAAGCGCTGTTCTGACTGGCGCTGATTTTTTTTTAGGTGCCACATATAGAATTTGGGGATATGAGCATAAACAGTTTATTTTATTTATTTATTTAAAAAAATTTATCAATCACCTATATCTAGGCGGCATTACAGTAATAACATGCACATAATATGACAAACATGTTGGATTACAGGTGAATAATCACATTTTAAATAAATCTTTACAGTACAATTCATCTTAAAACCAGCATTCAGCGTTTCGATGGAGGTCGTCTAAGTCAGCGGTTCCCAACCCAGTCCTGGAGGACCACCAGGCCAGTCGGGGTTTTGGGATAGCCATGATGAATATGCATGAGAGAGATTTACATATAATGGAGGTGACAGGCATGCAAATCTGTACCATGCATATTCATTAGAGCTATCCCAAAAACCCGATTGGCCTAGTGGTCCTCCAGGACAGGGTTGAGAACCACTGGTCTAAGTAGTTTACATCCAGGTACTGAAGCATTTTCCCCTAACTGTCCTGACAGGCTCACAATCTGTGTAAAGTGCCTGGGGCAATGTAGGATTGAGTTATGATGTGATGTGTACCTGGGACCTTTTGAGTGAAATTCTCTACAGCACCCTCTAGGTTGCCTCACTGCTCTGCCGGGATGTCTTGTGTGGCCAGTCTAGTAAGACCGCGGTCCCCTAGACTTTCCAGTGACTCATTTTTTGTTCATGTTTCCCTTGGATGTGGTTTTGTTCAAAAATGACCCATAAAGAAAGACACACTGAGCACAAAAACATCTAAAATAAAGTGATTTTCAAACCAAAAGGATAACCCCTCCCCCCACTTTTACAAAATCGCACAAGAGGTTCTTAGCGTTGGCCAGCACGCTGAATGTTCTGCGCTGCTCTGACGCTCATAGGAACTCTATGACTGTCAGAGCAGAACAGAGCATTCAGCGTGCTGGCTGGCGCTAAAAACCTCTTGCACGGTTTTGTACAAGGAGGAGGGGGGAACATAAGAAGTTACCTCCGCTGGGTCAGACCAGAGGTCCATCACGCCCAGCAGTCCGCTCCCGTGGCGGCCCATCAGGTCCATGACCTGTAAGGTGATCCTTGTCTAAAACCCTTTATTCCCCTTTATGCTTCTATCTATATCCTTTCATAATCCTCTCTCTACCTCTATCTGTATCCCTCAATCCCCATATCCTTCAGGAATTTATCCAATCCTTCTTTAAAACCCCGTAGTGTACTCTGTCCTATCACAACCTCCGGAAGCGCATTCCAGATGCCCACCACCCTCTGGGTGAAAAAGAATTTCCTAACATTGGTTCTAAACCTGTCCCCTTTCAGCTTCTCTGAGTGCCCCCTTGTTCTTGTGGTTCCCAATAGGCTGAAGAATCTGTCCCTCTCTACTCGGTCACAAGGGGGCACCCGCTTAAACTTAGAGGAGGGAAATTTAGTAGTGACACCAGGAAGTACTTCTTCACAGAAAGGGTGGTGGATCAATGGAACAGACTTCCGGTGCAGGTGATCAAGGCCACCAGCGTGCTCGACTTTAAGAATAAATGGGACATCCACGTGGGATCCCTACGAAGGTCGAGCTAAGGAACTAAGTCATATGCACTCAGACTTAATGGGGTGGGTCAGTAGAGTGGGCAGACTTGATTAATAATCTTGGATTAAAAGGAGTGGCCTAGTGGTTAGAGCAAATGTCTCAGCAGCCTGAGGTTGTGAGTTCAATTCCCACTGGAGCTCCTTGTGACTCTGGGCAAATTACTTAACACTTCATTGCTTCCATGACAAAATAAGTATCTGTCTATGTAAACCATACAGAAAAAGATGTTTACAAGTCCCATCCCCTTTACCAATAAGTGACACACACCATCATCAGGCTCCTTCCTACATGTGTGTTTAAAGTGCACTAATTTTGTGCCAGTGAATGTATGAAAAAAAGAAATAAAACACACATTCACACTAACATAAGAATAGCCTTACTGGGTCAGACCAATGGTCCATCTAACCCAGTATCCCATCTTCACAGTGGCCAATTCAGGTCACTAGTACCTGGCAAAAACCCAAATAGTAGCAACATTCCATGCTACCGATGTAGGACAAGACCATGGACTTTTCCTCCAGGAACTTATACAAACCATGTTTAAAACCAGCTATGTTAACATCACATAGTATTTTATTTATATACCGCAATGCGTCAAACAGTTCCATGCAGTTAATTAAAAAAACAAACCCGAACATAATGAATGCAAATAGAAAAATACACGTGCAAGCATAAAATTCAATGTTCTTCCATAAATTTACTATACAAATAAGTCTTCAAACTACGCCTAAAGTCCATATACGATGAAGATGACCACATCCTCTGGCAGTGCGTTTCAGACCTTAACTATTCCCTGAGTGAAAAAATATTTCCTCCTATTGATTTTAAAGGTATTTCCCTGTAATGATGTCAAGTGTCCTCTAGTCTTTGTAATTTTTGAGGGCGTAAAACATCAATCCACGGACCTGTTCTATACCACTCAGGATTTTGGTAGACTTCAATCCTATCTCCCCTCAGCCGTCTCTTTTCCAAGATGAAGAGCTCTGACCTCTTTAGTCTTTCCTCATACAAGAGGAGTTCCATCCCTTTTATTATCATCCTGGTCACTCTTTGAACCTGTTCCGCTGTATCTTTTTTGAGATAAGGTGATCAGATCTGAATGCAATACTCAAGGTGAGGTTGCACCATGGAGAGCTACAGAAGCATTATGACATTCTTAGTCTTGTTTACCACCCCTTTTAAAATAATTTCTACTTTACATTTCATTTCTAGACCGTAAAACCTCATGGATCGATGCGGTTCACAAAGAATAAGAAACTGGACAATCCAGCGACCTACAGAGTAATCATAATCATAAAGCCCTTTTCAATTTTCTAAAAATCTTACAAATAGAGATGACTTTAATAATTTTTTTAAATGTGTGTATGAGCAAGACCTTGTAAACAAAGTATGTAACTCCTTATCCCAACTAGCTGCCTGATAGGCAAGCAGGCGCTGGAAAGACTTTATGCATACAACCTTGAATGGGAGGAAAAACAAATAGAAATGTGGTACGTAATGGACGATTCACTTTGAACAAAGTGAACCATTCCAATAAGACTTTGTAACAAAGTGTCCCGAATTTAAACAGTACACGGGCCTTGAATGGGAGCCAGTGGAGTTTTCTATAGTAGGATGTACTATGATCCGATTTCTTCAAATCGAAAATCAAACGCCCTACTTTTTTGGCTACCGCCACACATTGGATAGAAGGTTTCAGCATATTATCTACAATGTCATCCATATCTTTTTCTTGGGTGCTGACCTCCAAGGTAGAGGTCTGCATGGGAACGGGGATCGCGGGAATCCCGCGGATCCCACGGGGGTCCCACGGGAATTCCCCCCTAACCCACGGGACTCCCATGGGGACCCCCCTCTGGCCCACAGGACTCCCACGGGGACCCCCCTCTAGCCAACGGGACTCCCATGGGGATGGAAGGCTTTGGAAGCAGGGTTTGTCTATATAATATAAGGACACGTCAGCCTTAGTAAAAGAGGGGGTTTATAAGTTAATTACCTGAACAGAAAACAAAAAAAGGGTTCCACCAAAGAGATTCCACAAGGAAAACAGCAGCGCAAACAGAAAAGAAACTGTGGAATTGATGATCCTGTCAGAAGTAATTGCTGCTTTTTATGGGGATGGGTGGGGATGGAGAGGATCCTGGCGGGGATAGGTGGGATTTCTGTCCCCGTGCAACTCTCTACTCCAAGGTGGATCCTTACATCAGGTAACTATAATAATCTTAAATATTAAAATGCTAGCCCACGCATGCGCACTCGCGAAGCGTGTTCCCTGATCCCTTTTCTGTCGGGATGTGGCCGCACGAGTGTGCATGCGCACTTACTAGGTCACTGGCAGAAGACGAACCGTCACAGAGAGAGTGAACGCGGAGTCCTGCCGTCCCTCAAACGTAAGTCTCCTCCTTTGCCCGACTCCGGCCTCTGCTCCTCACCAGTCCTGCCTTCGGTCCTGTCCCTGTTAAACCGGCTGCAAATAACAAAGCCAGTTGCCATGGGTTTTTCACTTTTGCCAAATTGCTAAAGGCTCTGCCGGTCTCGATCCTGCCCATCTCTGAAGTTACTTCCTGATTTTGAGGGGCGGGATCGAGACCGGCAGAGCCTATAGCGATTTAGCAAGAGGGAAAGACCCCGTGATGTCTGGCAGAGTTTTCCGTCGTCGCTCCCCCCCCCCCCCCGGCGCACCCAAACCCCTGTTGACCTTCCCATCCAACCCTCCCACCGCTGAGTCGGCAATGAGAGGTTTCCTCAACAAGAAGCGTCGGGTCAAATTCAAATGTTCCCGTCAGGTCGGGAGAGGGCAGAGCAGGCTTGCACACCCGGCGGGGACAGGGCAGGAATGAGGCTCCCTGCAGGAGCAGGCCCGATGGCTGGAGTTCTCCGCTGACTCCGGTAGGAGTGGTTTCCTCAACAGGAAGCGAATTCAAATACTCCTGGCAGGTTGGGAGGGGGCAGAGCAGGCTTGCACGCCCAGAGGGGACAGGGCAGGAACGAGACTCCCTGCAGGAGCCGGCCCGATGGCTGGAGATTGCGGGACTGGACAGGGGAGCAGGTAAGGGGTGCTGGGAGGGGGAGCAGGGAAGAGGTTGTGCTGGACAGGGGTGAGGTAACAGGAAGGGAAGCCTACTGCTGGACAGGGGGAACAGGCAAGGGGTGGTAGTGGACAGCCGAGGAAAGAGAGAGAAAGAAAGTGGCCAGGGAGAGAAAAAGAAAGAAAGAAAGACAGACACACACATATTCTAGCACCCGTTAATGTAACGGGCTTAAACACTAGTAATAATAATAATAACTTTATTCTTCTATACCGCCATAGTCGAGAGACTTCTAAGCGGTTTACATTCAAAGAAGGCTGAACAATCAGCGAATTACAGGAGGCAAGAAGTGAGGGTTACATAAGAAATAGATAGAGGTACTATGATAACATTGCCCTCAAAGTAAATATCCAATGAATCAGATCAATCAAGAAAAAGTCTCGCCACCGTGTACAAAAATTGTGTAATTGCCGCCTGTAGAGTTATTCAGAAATCAAATGGTACATTATATCCAAAAAGAACTTATCTCAAATCTAAAGGATCTTCAGTCCAATGGCAGATTAAGCAGCTAGGTTCTACTGAGCTTGATTTCAGAAAAAGATATCTATCGAGGTTTACGATGCCTGTGTAATTCAAAATGGCCGGATGACGGAACTCTCAAGGCATTATTTTGCCAGTGAAATTTGAATGTAGCACTGTTTGGACTTGTATACCCGGTGCCACCTATATTAAACTTTGGGCCCCTTCCCAAAAATCATTTCTGGCTACAGTACCGGATAAGCGGGATTTATTTTATACTTTGCTCCTAATCGATTGACTTTCCTATTGAGCAGTTTTTCACAAGAAACTAGTTTTCTACAAAGTACTTGGTAAATAAAGGATCTTGTGGGATGGTGTTTGAGCTGAAACCTCAGTTCGCATGCACCTTTCACTAAACCTTTGCAGTGTAAAAACAGCCTTTATTGTTGGTTTTTTTTTTTTAATATTCTACAATTATGGCTTTTCTAATTTGAAAATTGTAATAAGAGCTTCCCTGGGCCCCAGGTCTTGGTGCTGGCAGACAAAGGCCGTGCTGTTCCTGAGTGCAGGCCTCTGTGAAGCAGTGACAGATGGAGAGACAAACTAGGCTTCAAGCACAGTGCAGAATTTAGCTGCAGAAGGCGCTCTTAAACAGACGCCGTGGGTAGAGAGGATTTTTTATTTTGTGTTTGTACATTTTTTTTTAGTCTGCTGTCTACCCTAGTGCTTGCTACTCTCCATTGGGTATTGTGCTGTTAAACTTTTGAACTCGGTTGTACGCTCTGATTTGCAAGATCGGGATCACGTTCGCCCACCGTAGGCCTCGGCGCTGTCATGTCTTGCTGTTCAAGGCTACTGTAGATCTGAGTGCTCTGAGAGCAGCAATAAGCTCTCCTGACGAAAACGGTTGCACACAGTATGACAGGCTGTCAGCAGCACTCATTGAATTAAAATATACATAAACAGGGATCCTTTAACTAGGCCGTGTCAAAATCTTGAGTTTAGCACATTGTACTACTACTAGTACTACACTTCTCCCTCCGTATTCGCGGTTTCAGCATTCGCAGTTTCGATTATTCACGGTTTTTAGCTTGCTGGCTCCTCCTCCCAAATTACATCAGCTTGCATTAGAGAAATCGCTGATTCCAAGTGTTTACAGATAAAATCGCTGATTCCCAGCACTTTCTTCACTGTGTTTTGCCTCTCCTTCAGGAACAGACCAGGTCTCCCACCATGTTATTTGCGGTTTCACTATATTCACGATGGTTTTTAATAGAAAATAGAAAATAACATATGAAAAAGTTATTCGCGGTTTTTCTGTATTTGTGGTTCTGTTAATCCCCTATCACAGCGAATACGGAGGGAGAAGTGTATTTATTATTTCTATAGCGCTACCAGATGCACACAACGCTGTACAATAAACATGCAAGACACGGTCCCTGCTCGGAAGAGCTTACAATCTAATTATTAATAATAATTATAATTTTATTCTTATATACCGCCAAAGCCATAGTAGTTCGAGGCAGTTTACAACAAGAAGAGCTGGACAATCAGCGAAATAGTCACAATGAAAGTCGCTGAATACAGTAAGCGGGTTATAGAGCTAGTCAGAGAAAAGGAGATAGAGAAATAGTCACAATGTAGAGTCATCGAGTACATGTAAGTAGAATATAGAGATATGACTGGTGTTGCCATTCAGCAAATTACATATAATTGGAAGGATTAGAGGAGATTAAATTACAACTTCTGGTGGAATTCTTTATGCCAAATCTATAAAATGGAAAAGTTTATTGTATTACAATGGGGATATTTTAAGAAGTTTCAGGATGTGTGGAAACCATTGACAAAGTATTGTAAAGATTAATTTGAATTTGTTTCCCTTATATTTATCAACTTAAGGTATAGGGAGGGGGGGAAGTTTATTATTATATGTTTTATATGATAATGGAATATATGGGAGGGAGGGATGGGAAAGGGGAAGGGATAAGAATTTATGAAATATATCAATGATTGTTTGTAAGTGATGTATTTATTGTTAATATGAATGAATATATTTAACACTTAATGTATTTTTGAAAATGAATAAAGAATTAATAAAAAAAAACCCCAGAGTTCTTAGGTTACAAATCGGTTAAGCAAGTTTGATTTTACTAGTTTTCTAAAACTAAGATAGGATGAGGAGTGCCAATTGTTCTGTCGACCTGCTTGGAAAGCAAGAGTTCTGTCCAGGTATCTTTTGTATCGGCAAGCTTTTATTGTTGGGTGGCTAAACATATGAACTCTGCGTGTAGGCCTGAGCCCATTTGTATCGCAGCCCCACAAAAGGGCTTTTTTTCTTTTGAAATCTTTAGGTCCCGTGGGACTTGCGAAACAATTAACACAAGTACACCGACCGCCTCGTGCTTAGGATGCGCTAAGTGCTCCCACGCTAACCCCGTGTTAACCAGTTAGTGAATGCTAATGTCAGTGCACTGGCCAGTTATTGCTTTGACCTCCACTCTCTGTCCATAACATGACACCTCAAAATATTTAAAAACCTAGTTGACGTCTGCTTAGCATTGGCAAATAGGAAAATTATTCCAAGATGCTTTAGCGCATCCTGCTATAAGCCTTTTTCAATGCCCGCGTTAGGGCTTAGTCACCTTAGTGAAAGGGTCCCTTAATATTTTGATCGGTATTTATATTTTTGAAATATACGCTGAAAATAAGAAGAGCCTTACTGGGTCAGACCAATGGTCCATCTAGCCCAGTATCCTGTTTCCACAGTGGCCAACCCAAATCGCAAGTACCTGACTGAAACCCAAAGAGTAGCAACATTCCAGAGCTGTGATGTCATAATGCCTCATTCCACCAATGCCTACGAGCCAACCTCAGCAGTGATGTCACAATGGCTTGATTGTCCTATACTTGGCTCACATAAGAAGAGCCTTACTGGGTCAGACCAATGGTCCATCTAGCCCACTATCCCGTCTTCACAAAGGCCAATCCAAATACCTGGCAAAACCCCAAATAGTAACAGCATTCCATGCTACCGTCCCATGTCTGTCTCAACAGCATTACCCCCAAGTGCTCTTCAACTGCAGGTGATGAAATGGTACTATTTGCACAACAATCTTAATAGCCTCAATGATTTACCAACCACTTATCAATTAGTAACACCCAATTTGACAACTGCCATATAGGGCAGAGAGGTATTACCAAAGCTGGCTTATTGTAATTAAGTGGGAGAAAGAGCAGCTCTGCTTCAATGCATGAGCAGTACGACCAGAAGGAAACAGAAGGTAAACTTTTTCTCTTGTTTTGATTACCCCACGTTAAATACTCTATTCCTCTTACACCTCCTATCAAGGGGTCAATATCTCTCTCTATCTCTCTTCCTCCTTCTCCTAGCCCACTATCACTCTCTCTCAGGTTCAGTGTCTTTTTTTTCCTCTTCTCCAGTCTGTCTTTCTTTTCCTACCTTCTACCCTCCCTTCCTCACTGGTCCAGCATCTGTCCATCTCCCTCCAACTCCTGAGTCTAAAAGCTCTCCCTTTCTGTTTGTCCCTCCCACCTCCAGCAGAGCAGCACCTCCTGAGTTCTGCATCTACCTCTCTTTTCCCCCCCCCCACCTCACAGGTATATGGTGTTCCTCCCCACACGCCCTCTAACTTGTTTCAATCACTACTGGTAGTGACACTACATAAACTAAATCAGCCTGCCTCAGGCCTTCGGTCTTCCCTGTGAAGTGTGCCACTCTCACAGAAACAGGAAGTTGGATCAGAGAGGGCGGGATGTGTCACAGGGAAGGCCAAGGGCCTAAGGCAGGCCTTTAGTTGATGTAGCATCACTACCCGCAGCAACTGAAAGTGACCACAGGGATGAAGAGGGACACGGACAGACCCTGGAACTGAGAGGAGAGGGAAGGAAAGGGGAGAGATGGAGGCACCTATAGAAGCCCTGACCTGGCAACTCAGTGAGAGTCAAGGGCTTGGGGCTGGGGAAGCTTAGCCTCCCCAGCTCTCTTATTCCAGATGCCTATTAGAAGGAGCAAGAAATTTGATAGAAGATGAATGGTTAAAATATATTTAAGGACTGGAGGGTGAGTAGGAGGGTGAAATTTGAGTGGACAGAGAGACAAAGAAATGGAGGAAAGATTTGAAAAGAAGGATATAAAACTGCTGGAGAGGGTGCAGAGACGAGCAACTAAACTAGTGAAGGGTATGGAGAAACTGGAATATGAGGATCGACTTAAAACACTGGGATTGTTCTCCCTTGAGAAAAGGAGACTGTGTGGGGATATGATCGAGACCTTCAAAATACTGAAAGGAATTGACAAAATAGAGCAGAGAAGATTATTTACAATGTCCAATTTGACACGGACAAGAGGACATGAAATGAAGCTAAGGGGGGACAAGTTCAGGACTAATGTCAGGAAGTTCTGCTTCACACAGAGAGTGGTGGACATCTGGAATACTCTCCCAGGGGAGATTATTGCGGAATCGACAGTCCTAGGCTTCAAAAGCAAACTAGATGCATATCTCCTTGAGAGAGGCATATAAAGATATGGTTGGCTATAAAATAAGCCAGGTGAATACCTAGCAGGGCCTCCGCGTGTGCGGATCGCCGGACTTGATGGACCGAAGGTCTGATCCGGAGATGGCGCTTCTTATATTCTTATGTTCTTAAATAAATGTAGAAAAGGAATGAATAAGACAGGTGGAGAAATGGCAAAAAGATAGCAGACATTGGAATAGAATTATAAGAAGATGAAATGCTAAGACAAAGGCAGAAATTTATTCTGAATTTTGGATAATGTGCCTCTCTGCTGTTTTTTATGTGTTCAGTCCAAGAGGAAATGATTGTATTTATTTTTCCAGTGTTGGCAAGGCAAACACAATTTAGCTTCTTGCTTTCTGTAGTTCAGTTTTTGTCTGCATATTTGTTTCTAATTTTGTGATCTCTTGTTCTGTAGTTGATGGGGCTTGTGAATGGGTCAATTAGCCTCCTCCCATCACCACCCGGTTCCTCTGGTTGTTTTGAGTATCATCTTAAATTTTTGCATGTCCAAAAGTAATTTCAACAGTCCCTTCAAATTGTTCCATAGGGATACCCCTGCTATTGAAATTACTTATTTATTCAAAGCTTTTATAATCCACTTTAAACCAAACCGGCTCACAATTGACATACACAACTTTCAACGTATACAGTTGTAACAAACCGAATATAAAACAAACAAAAGGCCAGGGCAAGGGTTACAAACACTTTACTGTATTCGTCATAAAGAGAGGTATATAATCATAACTGGAAGCATGGAGCTAGCTGAAAAATACCTGTGCAAATAAAGAACATAAGAACATAAGAAGTGCCATCTCCGGAACAGACCCTAGGTCTATCAAGTCCGGCGATCCGCACACGCGGAGGCCCCGCCAGGTGTACCCTGGCATAGTATTAGTCCCCATGTCACTCTAAGCTTCTCATAAGAGATGCACATCTAGCTTACCCTTACCTATATCACCTTAAGCCACTCATAAGGAGATGTACATCTAATTTACCCTTAAACCCTAGAACGGTGGATTCTGCAATTACCTCTTCTGGGAGAGCATTCCAGGTGTCCACCACTCATTGCGTGAAGCAGAACTTCCTGATATTTGTCCTGAACCTGTCCCCCCTTAGCTTTAGTCCATATCCTCTTGTCTGTGTCACATTGGACATTGTAAATAGTTTTTTATCATGCTCTATTTGGTCAATTCCTTTCAGTAAATAGATGGGGTTTAAGCAGTTTTCTAAATTATATCAAGTTACCACAAAACCTCAAAGTACTGGTCATAGCATTCCATAGGACCGTCCCAGACATCGAGAAACACGATTTACAGTTGTTTTCGTATTTTAATGAAGTAGCGTTATTCCTATAAGTTGGGATTCAGCTATCTGTGATACCAGGATCCTGCAGGTTGCTGAATCCCATAGAGCAGGGTAGGCAATTCCAGTCCTCAAGAGCTGGAGCCAGGTCAGGTTTTCAGGATATCCACAATAAATATGCATGAGATAGATTTGCATCTCAAGGAGGCAGTGCATGCAAATCCATCTCATACATATTCATTGTGGATATCCTGAAAACCTGACCTGGCTCCGGCTTTCGAGGACCGGAATTGCCTACCCCTGCCATAGAGCAAGCATCAAGGTGCAGTAAAGGGAAAAACTTCACCACACCTTGATGAATTCCCTCCCTTATTGTCATCTGCCATTTGGATGTCAAGTCTCCAAGTCTCGTAAATCCTCTGGCAATTTTTTTCCGAACCCTCTTGTGATTTTGCAACTCTAAACAACTTTGTGTCACCAGCGAATGTAATCACTTCATTCATTTTTGCTAGTTCCAGATCATTTATAAATATGTTCAAGAACAGCAGGGGTCACAGCACAGACCCCCGGGGAACCCCACTATTTACCCTTCTCCATTATGAATATTGACCATTGAACCCTACTCTCCGTTTTCTATCTTTTAACCAGTTCTTCATCCACTATAGAACATGGCCTCCTCTACCATGACTTTCTGATTTTCTCAGGAGTCATTCATGAGGTACTTCCTCAAACTCTTTGTGAAAATCATTTACACAAAATCAACTGGCACTCCTCTGTCCACGTATTTATTCATCCCTTGAAAGAAATACAGCAGATTGGTGAGGCAAGATTTCCCTTGGCTAAATTCATGTTGGGTTTGTCCTATGAATCAATGCCTGTGCATATATACTGTGCCTGCAGGTTGTACATAACAAAAATCAATTAAATTAGTCTGTCAAAACCTATGAATTGTGGGTAGAAAATGATAAGTTTGTCTCTCCAGTCTGTTCCATTGCCTTTGCTGGAAATCCTACTAATTGCCCTTCCCACCACCTTCTGTAGCTGTCCTGAGCGTTAGGGGGGGGACAGGGGCATAGTAAAGGGAGGAAGGGGCGGACCGCCCAAGGTGTCATCTTGGTGGGGGGCAGTTCTCTGCCTCCCATGCCATGCTCGCATCTTCCCTTCCCCATACCTCTTTAAAATCTTTGCCAGCACGAGCCACTACTTGAGCCTGCGGCTTACGCAGGTCTGGCTCCCTCTGAAATCACTTCCGGGCCAGGAAATGACATCGGAGGGAATGCTAGCTCATGCTGATGAAGATTTAAAGAGGTACAAGGGTGGAAAGGGAGGGTGCAAGTGGGTGTGGAGAGGATGGGAGGGAAGCAATTTGACGAGGAAGGAGCCGGGGACGGAGAGTAGGGCATGGGGGAGTGCCACTGGCCTGGGTACCTTCTACCCTTGCTATGCCACTAGGTGGCCAGTCTGGTCATGGTATTATGCAGTGGCATTCCCCTGTTAATATTTAATAAAGTGCTCCACGAATGTCAATTTCGGGTTATCCATCGAGGCTATCTTACTTACGTGCAATTATGCAGAATCTTCCCTTTGTCAGAAGTGTACTTTACAGCCACATTCTTCTTTCATGCTTTTTGGGGATGTCCTAAAGTTAAGCCTTTTTGGAGACGGCTCTTGCTGTATGTGGAAACCCTCTTTGCTCATCCAGTGCCACTGTCGGCGGCAGGTTTTCTGCTAGATAAATATGAAGCTTTTCGGCTTCCGTCAGTTTATTCGGAAGGTTGGGGGTCCCTATTTTGGTTTGGTTTTGTTTTTTCCTCTTCATCTTCAACTTTCTCTTTCTCCTTTTTTCTCTTCTCCTTCTTTGAGGTTGGGGGTGAGGGCTGGGGGAATGGGGTATCATCTGTTGTGATAGTATATGCTGTCTGGGGTCCAGGGTTGCTTGGGAGGAGGGTTACTCCTGGAGAGCTTCTTTTGGTTTTGGCATGGGGGGGTTAAGAGTACCACCCTCTCATGCCATTTGTTTCTTTGGATTCTCTGTTGAAGGCTTTCCTTCCTTGAGTGAGGGGAAGTATTTACTGGGTTCTGGGGTTAGAGGGATTGTTGGGGGGGGGGGGGAGGTTGCTCAGTATATTGCTCTTTTTGTAAATGCTCTGTATTCTTTGTTGTTTGTTTGCTGTCGCTTAATAAAAATTGTTTCAGATTAATAAAGTAAATTTTCATCACTGCATTTTTTTCCTCTAATCGACAAGTAATATTACTTACCTCAGATTTTCAAGCATCGGTGTATCAGGCTTAACAATGCTGCAGTTACGTTGCAACATTTTGAAATTAAGTGTTTCTTGAAGGCACAAATGCTACATCAGTAACCAGGCACGTCAAATATGCTTAAACACCTTTTTCCCTCCCATAAAGGAACTATTTGAACCTCTTCACATTCCACTGTGTCAGTTTTTACCTCAGAGCTTGACATTCTCTCTTAGCTGAATTGCTGTTGTTATAGGATGGCTACCGAACCGTGACTCTAAAAGCAATTAACTAAGCCCTAACAATTTAAAAAAACATTATGTCTCTCCAACAACACTTCCCTCAGCTGACTCAAATCCGATTGCCAAGTTAACTTTCCTTCCTATTGAGAAAAACAATTGTGACGTGGAAAATGTGGGGGAAAAAAAGTGCATTCTTCTCGGGCTCTAATATCGCCGGTAATATCCAATAGGCCACTGTATTGATTAAAAAAAGCCGAGTGATTAAAAAAAAAAAAAGTGCATGCAAATGAGGTTCGTGGAAGGTCACAGAATTTGCATGAGACGAGTCGCTGGTGATAGCGATCAGCACATGTGCACAATAGACCACGGAAAGAGACGTAAACATGCGCATGTGCTGGGAAAAACTATGTCGCAGACACACACATACTGTGCATGCCTTATTGGAGTACAATATATGCACACATTATAGGCGTGTGTCAGATCTTTCCCCCCAAAAAACTATAATTTATGTGAATGGTGTATTTTTTTTACTTTGCTTTTAATTTTATGAGGAGCCACAGCCAGAAATGCACGCCTGAGACGCATTTTGCACAGTACTGGCACCCACAGACCAGCTGGTAATTTTTGGTTGTCAAAAGCTGGTGCTACCTGGCGATGATAGAGAATCATACGGAGTGCTCGTTTAAATATCGATGAACTCATTTTACTGTGACTTTAATATTAATAACCTTGTTGTAATACATTTGCATGGCAGAGCCAGAGTCTGCCAGGGAGCTCAGAAAAGACCACAGTGAGCCGTTTTGGAAAATCAGCCAGTAAAATACCGCCACGCTAAACTGGCTGCAGCCGGTTTAGCCACCTTCATTAAAGGCACAGTAAGGGCTCCTTTTACTAAGCCGTGATAGCGGTTTTAGCGTGCGCTTAGTGCGCCCTAAATTGCCACGCACTAGAAGCTAATGCCAGCATTGAGCTGGCGTTAGTTCAGGCCGCATAGCGTGGGTTTAGCGCACGCTAAAATTCTGCGTGCACTAAAAACGCTATTGCAGCTTAGTAAAAGGAGCCCTAAGTTTTTTGAGAATCCTCAGGACTCTTCAGCTTGGAAAAGAGATGGCAGAGGGGAGATATGATTGAAGTCTACAAAATCCGGAGTGGTGTAGAATGGCTGCAAGTGGATTGATTATTATTATTATTTTTTTTTTTTTTCCTGCATCAACATTTACAAAGACTAGGGGACACTCAATGAAGTTGCAGAGTAATACTTTTAAAACCAATAGGAGGAAATATTTGTTCACTCAGAGAATAGTTAAGCTCTGGAACGTGTTTCCAGCAGATGTGGTAAGAGCAGTTAATGCAGCTGGTTTTAAAAAAGGTTTGGACAAGTTCCTGGAGGAAAAGTCCATAGTCTGTTATTGAGACAGACATGGGATGGTAGCATGGAATGATGCTACTATTTGGGTTTTTGCCAGGTACTTGTGACTTAGATTGGCCTCCATGAAGACAGGATACTGGGCTAAATGGACCATTAGTCTGTCCCAGTAAGGCTATTCTTATGTTCTTCCTTATGCATATTCATTGTGGATATCCTGAAAATCTGAGTTTCTAGGTATAGCTAGAAATAGCTTGAGAACCCCTGATTTAGAGGAATAAATCAAAGAATGTGGTATAAATATGTCGCTCGTATCAGGGGCCAGTGACATACCAAGTGTCTGGAGATGTGTTAGTGGAGTACTGGAGTTGGATCCTCAGCATGGGAGCTCAGTTCTCGGTGCAGGTTGGAGTTGGGAGCTAAGGACCAGGTTTTGGATGAGAGGTGGAAGTTCAAATGAAGATCAGCCCTGAGCCCGGCTAGTTTTTGGATAGTGACTCAAGCAGTTCTACTACCAAAGACAGAACTGGTCAAAGCAGTCTAAGTTCTTTGTGGAGAGAAACAATGTCAAATGGCTTTGGAAACATTAAGAACATAACATAAGAAATGCCTCTACTGGGTCAGACCCGAGGTCCATCGTGCCCAGCAGTCCACTCATGCGGTGGCCCAACAGGTCCAGGACCTGTGCAGTAATCATCTATCTATACCCCTCTGTACCGTACTCTGCCCTATCACGTCCTCTGGAAGTGCATTCCAGGTGTCCACCACACGTTGGGTAAAAAAGAACTTCCTAGTATTCATTTTGAATCCGTCCCCTATCAAGTTTTACGAGTGTCCTCTGGATCAATTTCAGTATCACTAAGGATGAAAGATGTGCTTTACAATCCTTACAGAGGAATGAGGGGCTTGTGATTCGGAGAGCTGACAAAGGTAGGGCCATTGTGATACAGAATAGGATTGATTATATGAAGGAAGCTTATTGTCAAATAAATGATACTGCCAACTATGTACAATTGAATGAAGATCCATTGGATATGATCTGTGGTCTTATTGCACAGATTTCCTCTAAGGGACTAAAAGATGGCTTTCTCACTACATCCGAATGTCAGTTAAAAAAAAAATCACAGTATTTTACTTGTTACCTAAAATATACACAAATATATTGCCCCCCCCCCCCCCGCCTGGTAGCCCCATTGTGTAAGCTAGGGGATCCCTGCTGGAGCGTGTGGGAAAGTATGTGTACGTGTTTTTGTAACCTTGGACTCAATTGATAAAATCCTACATTAAAGACAGTACCCGTTTCCTTAGACTGTGGGGACTTTGTCTCTTCTTGGCCCTACTTCATTGTCTGCTTTCTTGCTGGTAACCATGGACGTTGTATTGTTATATATGAACATTCCTTTGGACAAAGCATTAGAGACAGCAGAACATTTTTTAAAATTTGGCTCCTAACCCACAACAGATACCTAGTGAATTCATTTTGGCCTTATTAGATGTGGCTTGAAGACACAACTACTTTGTTTTTGATGGAAAAATGTTTCTTCAGACTAAAGGAATGGCGATGGAAGCAGATTTTTCCCCTTCCTTTGCTTTATTATAGATGGCTCTATTTGAAGACAAATTCATGTCTTCTTCAAGATGGTCTCCAAATATTCATTGTTGGTGGTGATTTTATTGATGATGCGTTTCTAATTTGGAAGGGATTGGTTGACACACTTCTTAAGATTTCTTAAAATCCTTTTTGCATAATTGTCATCCAACCATACAGTATGTTTTGAAATTACATGGCATAGGAAGCAAATATCTTTTTTTGGATATGATGGTACAAGTGGAGTATTGGAGGTTTTCTACTTCGGTGTTTACAAAACCCACAGATCGCAATGCGCTGCTGAAGTATTCCAGTATGCATCCTCACCATTTGATCAAAAATATACCTACAGCACAATTCTTATGATATCATTGAATTTGCTCATCCCAAAAAGATTATAAGGAGAAATCTGATGCCTTAAAGGAGGAATTTTCTGAAAAAGGTTATCCTAGAGACATTATAAAAAAAAAAGCCGCCAAACGGGCTTTGTTTCAACCATGAGACTGTCTATTGGAATATGGCCAGAAGGATTCTGAGGAGAAGGTCTCATATGTTCTTCAGTACAGTCAAACCTTGGTTTACGAGCATAATTCATTCTGAAAACATGCTTGAAATCCAAAACACTGGTATATCAAAGTGAATTTCCCCATAAGAAATGATGGAAATTCAGACGATTCGTTCCACAACCCCAAAACTTTAATACTAAATACTATACATACTTATATTGCAAGACCTCGCTCATTTAGAACAGTCACTACACTCCCGCAGCGTCAGAGAGAGAACCACCATTGGCTCAGTTGTGATAATGTGCCGTGTATATACTGTATGTACTTGTATTGCAAGACCTTGCTTGTATATCAAGTTAAAATTTAATCAAATGTTTTGCTTGTCGTGCAAAACACTTGCATACCAAGTTACTTGCAATCCAAGGTTTTACTTGTATTCCAATCACACTAAATACCGTACATTGTACAGAATATCAAGAAACATTTACATGTGTTACAAGTACACCCTTGCTTTCAGGAAACAGAATTTGATTTTTCATATAGACGCTCTCGCAACCCTTGTGATCAACTGTGTGTGGCTGAAGTGTGAAACCAGCAGAAGGATGGAGGGGATGAAGTGGTCGGCCACAGGAGAAGTGGTGCGTGCTCTGTTTGCCCACCTGATGCTTGAATCCAGTGTTGCAATGCCCTAGTGATATGTTGAAAACCCAACTTATTGAGCATCGCCATTGTGTTCGAGCACAGAAAATGATGGAGCTGCTGGTGGCACATTGCACACAGGCTAACTGTATCTTTGAAACATTTCAGTGTATTGTAGTGGAGAAGCTTTTTCCATCTGGCTGTAGAGGAGACATGAGACGCTGGCTGCGTCAGCATGAACAAAAATGGATTTTTAAATTGAACATGGTTGCTTCTTGTGGCTTAAATGTTGCTATTGAATGGAAAGCGTTTTTATGACGCAATTGTGTGTACTAAATGATTCTTGTATGGATGGGTTGTCTGAAGAAGACTGACACTTTTGTATTAAAAGTAGTTGATGTGGGGAATAGGATAGCAAGGTGAATTGAAGCATTTAAGCATGAGAGTAAGAATAGTGGTGTTGTGAGTCCTCAGTTTAATCTTTTTTTTCCCAACACTTATAACTATCAAATAATAAGGTACTTATTAATAAGGTATCACCTCCCCTCCCCCTCCCTCCCACCCTGGATATGTATAAAACTTATTCGGAAATCAAAAGGTAATACTAATGATCAAGTCTTACAAAATTTCGATAATGGACCCCAAATCTCTTTGAATTTATTATAGTGTCCCAACTGTATTGAGTTCATTCGTTCAAACCTATTAAACTGGCACAAGGTTTTCTTTTTTTTTTTTTTTAAATAAAACTTTTATTGAAAAATAAACTGAAGGATACAGCAAGTACACATAGCCACAGCCAAGCGCAAAGGCAAAGATCAACATTGCTGTCAGCAAATACACAGTAATCATAACCCCAACATAGCAAAAACCCACCACAAATCCAGCAATACCACAGCAAAATCCCCCCCCTACCCCCCCACAGGGATATCACCATGCCCACACCACCCTAATGGGTACAGGATCACCACACCCCACCTAGAAAAGTAACCATAATACGGTCTCTCCAGTCCCAGGCTCCCAATTAAACACCCGATCCAACCCCCCACTCCCCTCTCCCACTAAGCCCTATAGAAGTCCTGAACCGACGCCAAATATGAGCATAGCCATGGTATTTGCCATGGCGTAAAGCCGTCAACTGATAAAGAAGCTGCCAGTTAGTTAAGCGCTGTTCCACCATCAGCCAAGTGGGGGATCGCCCCTGATTCCACAAAGATGCTAGGGCCAGCCTGGCAGCAGTAAAAGCCAACTTACAAAATAAAGAGTCTCCCCAATCGAGATCCAATTGATGCCAAAATAACAGGGCATGTCTCCAGTCTTCCGGAACCTGTAAGGCGAGAATCTGGGAAACTCGAGAGAACACCTCAATCCAAAAACCTCTCACCCTCCCACAATACCACCACATATGCAGGTAAATGCCCACCTCCCCACATCCCCTCCAACAAAGAGCACTCGTCCCCCCGCGCCAACGCGCCAGAACCTGAGGAGTATAATACCACCGGAATAGAACTTTATACCCATTTTCAACCAACAAAGCTGCAATGCCCGCCGACGCCACTTCCCTCCAAATATCCCCCCAAATATCCAAAGAAATAGCAGACTCCCAATCCCCTTCCCAAGCTAACATGTAAGGCAAGAGCCGAGCCCCCCGACCATTAAGGCACCGATATATAGCAGATAAAGCACCCTTCCTGATAGTCGGGCCCAGCAACAACTCAAAGGGGGTCTTACCCGCCCGCAAGTCTCGTAGGGCCCCTGAGGCCCGCAAATAGTGAACAGCCTGCAAGTAGGAAAAAAAATCCCGAGCCAGAAGACCATAACGGTCCTGAAGCTCAGCAAAGGACCTAATATTGCCCAATATCGGATCCCACAGTTGACCCACACATACCAATCCACGAGACTCCCATCTAGCAAACGCACCCTCTCCCCGACCAGGCTCAAAGGCCACATTATGGCGCAGTGGCGTATACCAAGAATGGCGCCTACCCAGCAACAAACTACTCCGGGTTATATTCCAGACCCTCAGGGCTGTGTCTACTGAGGATAAGACGCGCCCGGGCCGAATCCTCTCAGGCACCCAGGGCCGATGTAACAGGGGCACCCCAGCAGATACGCATTGTTCAAGCTCCACCCACGGCTTCGGGTCTTGCGCTTGCCACTCCAACAGGGCTCGCAACTGAGCAGCCTGATAATACTTCACCACATTGGGGACAGCCAAACCCCCATCACTCCGACCCAAGCACATTACCGACCTACTCACGCGAGGCCTCTGACCAGCCCAAATAAAATAAAAAATGTGCCGCTGCACCCCCTCTAACGTACGCCTGTTCACCCAGAGAGGCAACACCTGGAATACGAACAAAAGACGAGGCAAAATCATCATCTTCACTTTTTCCACCCTCCCTAACCAGGAAAAAAATTGATCCTTCCAACTTGTCAAATCTCGCTGGATACGACGAAAAAGTGGGGGAAAATTAAGATCATAGATCTCCGTTCCCGGTGGGCCAAAATAGACCCCAAGATAACGCATAGACTGTTGTACCCAACGAAACGGAAACTGTGCCTGAAGTGAATTCACTCTGTCCGGGGGTAAATTAACATTAAGCAGCTCAGATTTCCCGACATTAACCCGGAACCCCGACACCCTACCAAACTCCTCTAACTCCCGCAAGATAGTAGACAGGGAGGTCTCCGGATCCTCCACCGTGAAGAGAAGATCATCCGCGAACAGGGACAACTTATAGTTGCTACCCGGAACCGTTATCCCCCTGATTTCCCGATTCAACCGCACCCTCTGTGCTAAAGGTTCCACTGTCAATGCAAAGAGTAGCGGGGAAAGAGGGCATCCCTGCCTCGTCCCCCTGCCCAACGAGAAAATATCGGAATAACCCCCATTCACTTTAATACATCCAACAGGACTAGTGTATAGGATGCGAATCCATTCCTGCATACGAGGTCCCAAACCAACAAAATCTAAAACCTGAAACAAAAAAGGCCAGGAAACCCTGTCAAAAGCCTTTTCGGCATCTACTGACAAGAATACTGCTTCCCGCCCCCCACCCCTAGCCCTCTCGAATAGGTTACAAATCCGACGAGTATTATACCCCACCTGCTTCCCCACCACAAAGCCCGATTGATCCGGATGTATCAATCGAGGAATCCAGCTCATCAGTCTATCCGCTAAAATCCGCGTAAAGATCTTCGTATCCACCCCCAACAATGAAATCGGTCAATTGGCACAAGGTTTTCCACCAAAAATTATGATTTATTCTATCCCAATTTTTCATAATTAGCTGCATAACAACTGCTGTCATGGTAAGGAGTAATTTATTCTTACTTGCATTAATTGGACTCCTGCGAGTTCCAAATAACACTATGTCATATGACAATGACAGTGAAACTTCCAATATCATATTGATTTTACCCCATATAGATCTCCAAAATTTAAGTATCAAGAGACAATAGAACAGCAGATGATCCAGTGTCCCTATATCAAGATGACAGTGCCAGCATCTATTAGACTTAGAATTATCTAACTTTTGCAAACGAACAAGGGTCCAGAAAATTATATACAACAAAAAAACAACCAAGGGCTCCTTTTACTAAGCTGCGTTAGCAGTTTTAGCGTGCGCTACATTGCCCTGCACGCTACACGCTAATGACTCCCATAGAGCTGGCGTTAGTATTTTCTGTGTAGCGCGGGGTTAGCGCGTGCTAATCTTCAGCGTGCGCTAAAAACGCTAGCGCAGCTTAATAAAAGGAGCCCCAAGTCTGTCTCATAGATGCCGACGCTGTACATCTCATCCTCCAAGTCCAAATCCATGGCCATTGAGTAGCAGAAATCTGCTGCTTTGTCTCAGTGCTTCAAATATTTTTTAGACTTGTTTTGGGGTTTTTGTTCAAATATTCAGATATTAATTTGTACCACTTGGCAGCCTGGTGCCCTTGCAAATCCACCTGGAAACTTAGGCCCGGCAAGCTATACTGATTTTTTAAGTTGCGCCAATCAGGGAAACCCTTCTGAATGGCCTGCTTCAACTGCAACCATTTATAAGCTTGGTCCTCAGTTTAATTTAATTGTACTTATTAGTATCTTAAAGAGTCTAAGCATGGTCTTATTGTTAGTACGACTATATTTGTTGAGAGGGTTTTGAACTCTTGTGGACACCGTAGTGAAGTGATGAAGTCATGACATTGGCATCAGGACTGAGCATTTTTAGCACCGAATTAGGAAGATCGGTGCGCTGATGCTTAATGTAGCGGCCAGTGAAGTGCAAAGTACTAGAATTTTCCTGATGCAGCAGTGGAGATCGCGAAACGGGAGAACAGTTGGGAACTGGACTATTTTGCCACCTTTGGGGAGAGCTGTGAGATGTCAAGATAAGTACTTCGGTGAATTACTTGACTGTATTTTTGTCCCGGGTGGGGTGCATTTCAGACGGTGCTTGAATGGAAGCGTTCAGTTTTTGAAGTAACCTTTCACTAGTTCAATACAGGATATTTATACATGAGACTTTCAGTGAATGATTATATTGGCACATGGACTTTGTGTTTGATGAGTATAAGAAAAATATTATTGTAATCTTGGATAGTTTAATTATTGAAAGTGTTTATAATGGAGTTTTTTCTGCCAATGACCGAGGATGAGCCTACCTGTTTTACATTCCCCGTTGAGGTTCAACAGGGTGGGGCTCCTTTATATCTGAGGCTTTTTCTCCACTATTTAATCTGTAAAAAGTGCTGCGTGTTTGGATTCTTGGTGTGATTAGAGAAAAAGGGGTTGGAGGAGCTGCCGTACAGTGAGAGATTAGAGAAACTGTGCCTCTTCTTCCTCGAACAGAGGAGATTGAGAGGGGACATGATCAAAACATTCAAGGTACTGAAGGGAATAGACTTAGTAGATAAGGACAGGTTGTTCACCCTCTCCAAGGTAGGGAGAACAAGAGGGCACTCTTTAAAATTGAAAGGGGATAGATTCCGTACAAACGTAAGGAAGTTCTTCTTCACCCAGAAAGTGGTAGAAAATTGGAATGCTCTTATAGGGGAAAACACCCTCCAGGGATTCAAGACAGTTAGACAAGTTCCTGGTGACCAGAACGTACGCAGGTAGGGCTAGTTTCAGTTAGGGCACTGGTCTTTGACCAGAGGGCCGCCGCGTGAGCGGACTGCTGGGCACAATGGACCACTGGTCTGACCCAGCAGTAGCAATTCTAATATTCTTATGTACCTGGATCCCACTGCCAGACATATGGTTTTTGGGCATTTTTTTGGCATTCGTATTTTGGATATTTTCGATATTGTCATCACAAGAACGTCATCCTCATATGGCCAGATATTGAATTTCTGATTTACTGCTGGCTGAATATTGGACCCACAGAAATAAATAAAACCAAATTTAAAAAAAGATCCCTTTAGACTTAATACATTTTTGACTAGCTTTCAAAAGCAGAATCACCACCTTTAGGTCTGAAGTGAACAGAAGATGAGAATACATAAGTAAAACATGAAAGTATTCCAATGACAGTCTCATGGGGAGAGATGGGGGGAGGGCTGGTGCATAACAGGAGAGATGGATAGGTAATCAGAAGGTGAGAACACGTTATAATTTTATGCTTTAGAATAATAATAATAACAGTTTATATACTGCAGGACCGTGAAGTTCTATGCGGTTTACAATGATTAGAAAGATACTACAAATAGAGTAGAACTTACATAGTTGAAGAATAGTGGCTAGCAGTTTAAGGGAACAGTTGTGATGGGAGGGGATTGAGGTGGGAGATTGTGCTGGGAGAGATTGTGCAGATTCGCTACCTAGGTATTTCAAGAACGGGTATGTCTTTAGGTGTTTCCTAAATTCACCATAGTTATTTGCGTTTATAATTAGTTTTTCCAAGTCTTTGACCCATAATGCCGCCTGGTAAGAGAGATGTTGATGGTGTCTTTTAAATTTACATCCTCTAACTGGTGGGGAGATGAACTTTGGGTGTGTACCTCTCGTGTCTATTGGTTGAGAAGTGGAAGAGGTCAATTATATATTTAGGGGCTAAACCGGATAGTACCTTAAAGCAAAAGCATCCCAGCTTGAACTTCGCAAGTGCCTCCATCGGCAGCCAGTGCAGGGGTCGGTAGGAAGGGGTTATGTGATCGGACTTCTTCAACCCAAGGATCAACCTGACTGCCGCATTCTGCACTAGTTGCAGTCTCTGCATATTCTTCTGGGAGATTGCCAGATGGGCGATGTTACAATAATCGAGATGGCTTAGTATTAGGGATTGTACCAGAATTCTGAATGATGAAGCGTTAAAATATGCTCTAATACACTGTTCTTCAACCGCCGGTCCGCAGGAAATTTCTGCCGGTCCGTGCAGGGCCGGCGAGATTAACTTCAATTTCCTATTAGTATGTGTAGAGCTGGCGTGATCAATGAGATATTTCCAGCTGGTCCGCGCCGTGCCAGAGAGATCATGGGGAGCTTTCGACAGTGGCTTTCTCCCTTCTCAACAGCTCTCCTTACTTACCAGTGCAGCGATTCAGGAAGCCTTGGGGCTTTTGCTGAGTCACAGCCTTCTCTGATGATACAACCTCCTCTTTCCTCAGAGGCGGCGTGACCCAACTAAGGACCTGAGGCTGCCTTCCTGAATCGCTGCACTGGCAAGTAAGGAGAGCTGCTGGGAGAGGAGAAAGCTACTGTTTGAGGCTGGGAAGCTGCTGGGCAAGAGAAAAAAAGGGACAGCTGCTACTGGACCTGGAGGGAAGGAAGGGAAGGGAGTCTGGGAAGCTGCTGGACAAGGGGGGGAAAAAGGGACAGCTGCTACTGGACCTGGAGGGAAGGAAGGGAAAGGAGTCTGGGAAGCTGCTGGACAAGGGAAAAAAAGGGACAACTGCTATTGGACCTGGAGGGAAGGAAGGGAAAGGAGTCTGGGAAGCTGCTGGACAAGGGAAAAAAGGGACAACTGCTACTGGACCTGGAGGGAAGAAGAAGGAGAGATGCTGCTGGGAGGGGAGGAAGGGAAGAGAATTACTGCTGGACAGGAGGAGGACGGAAAGGAGAAGGAAAAAAAGGAAAGAAACAGCTAGCAGGGTGATTAAAGGAGGGGAAGGGGAGAGACAAGCATGAGAAAGTAGAGAGATTGATGATGGGAAGGGGTCAGCAGAGAAATAAGCAGAGAGGGACAACGATGCTAGATCTAGTATAGGAGAGATAAAAATGAAGAAAGTAGTGAAGCTGGAATGAATGATGTAAAAAGGAGAGAGGAGGCACAGGCTGGATGGAAAGGGGAGAGGGGCATAGAAAGAACTCAGATACATATGGAAGGGGAGAGGGCAGACAGTGGATGGAACGGGCAGATGCTGAATTGAAGAGACAGGGCAGATGCTGGAAGGAAAAGAGTGAAAAGAAGATGAAAGCAGAAATCAGAGACAACAAAAGGTAGAAAAAAATAATTTTATTTCTATTTTGTCATTAGAATATATCAGATTTGAAATACAGTGGTACCTTGGTTTACGAATATAATTCGTTCCAGAAGCATGCTCATAAACCAAATTACTCGTATATCAAAGCGAGTTTCCCCATAGAAAGTAAGGGAAACTCGCTTGATTCGTTACCCCCCCCCCCGAGGCCAGTGGCACTGCTCTACCCCCCTAAGAACCGACATTGCTCCCCTCCCCTGCATGATCTGCCACTCCCCGTGATCCGGAATCCCCCCCACTCGCATCGCCCTCCCTGCCACGATCCGATATCCTCCCCGGACCCATCACCCACCCGAACGCATCACTTACCCCCCATTGGCACCCGGCACCAAGGCACACAGGATATGTCAGTGCCGGTCCCCGAAGATCTCTTGTCCTTTTTGCTGAGCCTTGAGCATCTGCGCATGCTCAAGGCCTTAGTTCCTACTCTTTCCGAGATTCTCAGAGATCTCGAGAATCTCAGAGAGAGCAGGAACTAAGGCCTTGAGCATGCGCAGATGCTCAAGGCCCAGCAAAAAGGACGAGAGATCGTCGGGCACTGGCACCGGCATGTCCTGTGCCTTGGTGCCGGATTCCAGATGGGGGGGGGGGGTAAGTGATGTGTTCGGGTGGGTGATGGATACGGAGGATGTCGGATTACGGCGGAGGGGCGACGCGAGCGGAGGGGGTGCCGGATCGCAGGGGGGAGGTGCTCGTACAGCGAGGTAAGCTCGGTTTACGAGGCACCAATATTGCGAATGTTTTGCAAAACAGTGCACTCGTAAACCGAGGTACCACTGTATATATCCTGCTAGAGACATAACTGGGGACTGCAAAGCCCAGGGCTCTCTCTGACTGGGGGGCACTCCCCTAACACTATTCCTGTCATGTGTGACTTCAGTATACTGTTAGCATGATATTTTTGTGTAGCATTCTGTAATAACTTGGCTTGTTCAGTTTTCTTGATAGTAGAGGGGATATATGTGAAGGGGAGGGGAGACAAGAGTTCTGTTGGTCCTTGCTCTGTATATATCTGTATTTATAAAATGACAATTGTACAGAATATTGTTCTTTTTATACTTTAATAAAATATGTTCAATGTAAAATAATAACTGCGGCTTGTGCAGATGGGATCAGATGGTTTGCGGGGACTGAGCTCATAGAGAGAGGGCAGAAATGGGTTTTTTTTAAAGTTTCAGTCTTAGTAGTTTGCCGGTCCACAAAATAATTCTTTTATTTCTGCTGGTCCACGGGTGTAAAAAGGTTGAAGAACACTGCTCTAATAGACCTTAGCTTCTAGAGAGTAAAAAAACCCCTTTCTGACTAGGGAGCTCACTTGGTCTTTCATGATTAGGCCTTGGTCCAGTATTATCCCCAGAATCTTCATTGTAGGTTGAATAGGGTAGCTGAGTTTGTTGATACATAGTGATGTTGTGGTGACAAGTGGGTGTGGCGAGGTCGCGAAGAATTTAGTTTTTTATGGATTAAGCTTCCCTCTGAATTCTGTTGTCCATTGTTCCATCAAGTTTAGTACTTCTGTAGCCATGGGAGTAGCTTCAGAGAGAGAAGTAGTGAATGGGATAATGATTGTAAAGTCGTCTGCGTAACTGAATAATTTTATACCTTGCTGGGCCATGATAGAAAATCCAGATCCTTGTTAAGTCCTGCCAGGTGAGAATCAAATATTTCATCATCTTAACTTCAAAAGTCAGATTTTTTTTTTAAAGTATCCTCTTAGTATTCTGACTCAGAATACTAAGAGGAAACTTAAAAAAAATATCTGACTTTTGAAGTTAAGATGATGAAATATTTGACTCACCTGACAGGACTTAACTGACCATACAATCTCTTTGAAAAAGAGAATTTAAAAACAATCCAGGAACGTAAGACCTTTTGAAGTTAAGTTGATAAAATATTTTGATATCAACAAAAGAGGTCTTATAGAGATTTGGGATTTTCTATCACATCATAAACTGTAAAATTGTACTGCTTTGTCACTTTCCGATCACCCGTCTATCTCTCGCTGTTTCTCACCCCCCCCTTTCCCCATTAAACTATCATTGGACTACTTTGTTTCACTTAAATATTCTAATATTGTCTTTTGCTCATTTTGGATTTGCAGCAGGTGGTTTTGCTTTTGAAACCTAATAAAAAAGTATTGCTTATCCAATAAATAAGTTATTTTTTTGTTGTTTAAATGTCTTTATAAAATACATAACATTTCATAAAATACAATAATTCAACACAATTAATCAAATGACATTTAAGCCCTTCCCTCTCCCCCAACAAAATGTTTTTGAAACCTAATAAAAAATGTATTGCTTATCCAATAAATAAGTTATCATCTTATATTTGTTTCTATTTTTTTACCCTAATACAACAACCACACTATTTCACGGTCAGAGCCTACTTCTCTAGGTCCCCCCCTCCCTCCCCAGTACATCCCTAAGGAAAAGGCTATTGACATGTAAATTTGGACTGTCCCTTAGTGAGTGTGACTGGGGCACAGTGCTGTGCTTACCCTCAGATGTCCCTGTATGCTTGAAGACCTGCATTCTATTTAGTCTTTCCTACAGGAGGATTTGTGTGTGTGTGTGAAAGTGCAGGAAACAAATTTATGTTGGAAGCTTCAGGATCCATTGCTGCGACCCATCCCTGTAAGTACTGCTGTTGTACATGGTGCTTCCATCATTCTTTGCCTTGCAACTTCCGTGCGTGGTTGGTTGTTTTTCAGTAGGCTAATGGTGAACATTTGATTGATCAAGTAGCAAACTGTATGTGTCACATACAGTCCGATTCATTTTTGGTGACCTTTTTGACCCGGTAACCAATTGCGTCTGTGGTTATATATTTTAAAATTATATTATACATAAATTGGCTTTTAGGCCTTCATGGTAAATAATATTGCATTCTTCTCATCTCCTTTTATTTTTTTTCTTTAGTGTTGGTTGACTTATATCTTAAATTTAAATATCTCTTCACCTATCATTCGGTATTTGGCAAAATGATAAATATATTTCTGAGGCTTCAAATATAGTTGTTCTTTGATGCCTGGTTACATAAAGAAACTGCCAAATCCTAGAATTTGTTCAGGACACAGGACTGTAGAATGAGCCCTTTGTGACACTTGGGGGCCTGCTTTCCATAGGAGTTCCCTTCGCTTTGTTTTGCAAATGGGACCCTTTGTCTGTTAAGTCTTGGGCGTTACTGTAGGAGGCCAAGTCATAGTGAAGAGAATTGCTTGTAATTATTACAGGGGGTCCCCATTCGTACATACACCCTTTCTAATGAGGGATGAGGCCTATGAGGTGATTATATTTTGATGGTTTTCTAACCAAATCCTGTTCTGTTCATGTGCTCTTGTGTACGAGTTATCACTTTTGCAAGTTGATAGGTTTTAGATATATCATAACACCAGAAGAAGGGTTAAGAAGTAAATAATCATATATGAGTAAATTAAAACAAATTCAATTCTATGTCTAAATATGCAAAAACTCAAAAGTAAAAAATCATGTCTTATATAAACGAAGGGCTCCTTTTACTAAGGTGCGCTAGTGTTTTTAGCACACGCACTAAATTACCGCGCATTAAACCATGTGGTATGTTTATCGCTCTTTGAACCTTTTCCAATTCTGCTATATCTTTTTTGAGATACGGTACTCAAGGTGAGGTTGCACTGTGGAGCAGTACAGAGGCATTATAACATTCTTACCCCGCTGAATGTGTGTGCTGCTCCCGACACTCATAGGAGCAGAGTGGAGCATTCAGAGCGGCTCCCTGTGCTAAAAACCACGATCACGGTTTAGGAAAAGGGGGTGTGGGGGGTTAGTCTTATTTACTTTTCTAATAATTCCTAGCATTTTGTTTGGGCTTTTTTAAAAATAATTTTGTCTTTATTGAATTTCAATTTTTTATATGACAACACAATCATATTGAAATGAAACAGTACCCATCATATATTAATTGTATAAGAAAATATAAAGGAAAATGAAATCATTCTATCAACTGTTAGTTAGTCCACAATCATTGAGGGAGGAGTGTCCAAAAATCAAAGATTATATTAACTCCTTAATTTCTCTGAAGTGATGGGGTACTTGCAGTTGTTACCTACTTATCCAAAATAAATCTAGATAACTGTGTAGAGTCAAAAAAAAAATATCTTGCTCCAAACATTTACATGGAAATCTTAATATAAATGTTGCTCCCAATTTTAAGTCCTGAGGTCTCAAGAGCAGAAACTGTTTTCTCTTTTTTTGTGTAATCCTAGAAACATCTGGATACATTCTTATTTTTTGATTCAGAAACAAAGCATCTTTATATTTAAAAAATAACTTTAGGAGCCAATCTCTATCTAAAGCTAATTAGTGAATCTAAAGCTAATTAAAGAAAAAGTATGGCAGTCGTTAACTGTTTTGATTCTGACTTCTCTAATAAGTTAGTCAAATCCAAAACATCTATTGCAGGCTCCTGATGATCCTCCGGAGATTTCTTCTTTCCCAAGGGAATATAGTAAATTTTAGAAATTTTTGTTTGTTTTTTTAGTCATGGCTGCACATTGGGCAGAGGGATTCAGTGTATTGTCTAAAATAACACCTAACTGTTTTTCTTGGGTGCTGACCCTCCAAGGTGGACGCTAGTATCTGTAACTATAATTTGGATTTGCTCACATTAAATTTTATCTGCCATTTGGATGCCCAGTCTTCCAATTTCCTAAGGTCTGTTTGCAATTTTTCACAGTCCGCATGTGTTTTAACAACTTTGAACAGTTTAGTGTCATCTGCAAATGTAATCACCTTACTCATCGTTCCAATTTCCAGATCACTATATGTTAAATAGCACTGGTCCCAGTACAAATCCCTGCAATACTCTATTATTTATTCTCCTTCATTGAGAAAAATGGCTATTTAACCCTACCCTCTGTTTTCTGTCCAATAACCAATTCCTAATCCACAACAAAACATTGCCTTCTATCCCATGACTCTAATTTTCTCAGGAGCTTCTCATGAGGAATTTTAAGAACATAAGTACAGTATAGCCTTACTGGGTCAGACCAATGGTCCATCTAGCCCTCTTCACAGAGGCCATTCCAAGTCACAAGTACCTGGCAAAAACCCAAATAGTAGCCGTATTCCATGCCACCGATCCAGGGCAAGCAGTGTTTTGGAATGCTGCTACTATTTGGTTTTTTGCCAGGTACCGTACTTTTGTTGAAAGTTTTCTGAAAATCTAGATACACTATGTCAACTAGCTCTCCTTTATCCACATGATTACCGTATTCACACTTTCAAAGAAATATCGAATGTATTCACCTGCTGGCTGCAGTCTATGAAGCCCTTTTACAAAGGTGCGTTAAGAAGTGGCCAGTCAGGGGTGGGGAACGAAGGCCGCAATCCAGTTGGGTTTTCAGGATTTCCTACCAAAGAAACTGACTCAATGAACTCAATTGTTCATTGAGTTAGTCCTATAAAAGTTCCTAACAAAGAAACTGACTAGCTCACATTTTTGCATTTTGTTATATTGTTTGAGTTTTCAGGATTTTCCCAATGAATATGCATGAGATCTATTTGCATACAGTGGAGGCAGTGCACGCAAATAGATCTCATGCACACTTGTTCGGTAAATCGTGAAAACTTGACTGGATTGTGGCCTTCATTCCCCACCCCTGGCGTTACTGTGGGAGTTACCATCTCTAGCATGGAGTGCCATCTAGGCATAGGGCTTTCCTGCTCGCTGAGGACACTTTTAGCATGGTGGTAAAATGGCCTTCCATTTCCCATTTTAGTGGCAAGAGCTCTTATCATAACTCAATACTTAGATGATAAGGGCTCCCATGCTAACTACATGCTAATTGGCATGCTTACTCTCTACCCCCAGACCTACTACCAACACTAAAAAAGCACACCCCGTGGTAGACATGCATTAGCTCTTACTGCAACTCAGTAAAAAGAGCCCCTATATCTCTAATCATAACTTTTATGGTACACACTCTTGACCATTACATATGGCTAGCTAGTGCCTTGTAAACAATATAATTAACCACAAACCTCTTAAACACAGACCAGCCAATATCAGCATTTAAGCCCTCTGATGAAGTAATTTGGAGCTTATATGTCCATCTGTGTTCACAACATAAGAGATGTTGATTTATAATCTCCACCACTAAACACTTAAGATCTTCAAAGATATGATGTCAGGTAATAGGATGAGTCACCAAGGAGCCTTCTGCCAGCTGACAAGGCAAATGATGTTCACTAATCCTTTTCTTTACAGTTCACTTTTTAGATCTTGCCTATATAAAACATTATTTTTGGCAAGGAAACCAACGAGTATAAGTAGCTGTGACACATATCAAATTGATTGCAACTTTGATGCCAGGGCTATATGTTCAGACAGCCAATAAACAGGTGTACAAAACAATATGGAAGTAATTCTGTAAGTGGGCACCTCCCTTCAGGCACCTTGCCACCATGTAGTGAGAGTTTATTCTATAATAACATAGTAACATAGTAAATGACAGCAGATAAAGACCTGAACGGTCCATCCAGTCTGCCCATTAGTTTTTCTTATTAAAAATACATGATTAAATTAACTTGTCTCTTCTTTGATATTTCTGGGTCATAGACTAAAGTCCACTTGGTATTGTCCTAGGTTCCAACTGCTGAAGTTGCCATCTAAGCTCACTCCAGCCTATTCTACCATCCCATTGTTTGCAGGATATCTGCTGTAAAGTCTGGCTAGTAACGTCCTCATATTCCAAGTTAGTGGAGTTCCCATTGATGCCCTCCCCAGCCCATCCTATACCAAATCACCATATATGGTTCAAAGAAGAGCAACCAAGATGATAAAGGGGATGGAACTCCTCTCATATGAGGAAAGACTAAAAAGGTTAAGGGCTTTTCAGCTTGAAAAGGGATAGCTGAGGGGAGATATGATTGAACTCTACAAAATCCTGAGTGGTGTAAAACGGGTACAAGTAGATCGATTTTTTTTACTGCATCAAGACTAGGGGGCCACTCGATGAAGTTAACGAGTAATACTTTTAAAACCAATAGGAGGAATTTTTTTTTCACTCAGAGAATAGTTAAGCTCTGGAACATGTTGCCAGAGGATGTGGTAAGAGCAGTTAATGTAGCTGGTTTAAAAAAAAGGTTTGGACAAATTCCTGGAGGAAAGTTTCGTAGTCTGAATCTTGAGCTTATGATTTTGTAGTGCTCAATTACTTTACAACATTGATCAAGACTCAAAACACGTGTTTCGGTCACTATAGCCTTCCTCAGGAGTCTGAATCTTGAGCTTATGATTCTGTGGTGCTCAATTACTTTACAACATTGATCAAGACTCAACATGTACATATCATAAGCTTAAGATTCAGACTCCTGAGTCAGGCCATAGTGGCTGAAACACATACATGTCGAGTCTTGATCGATGCAATAAAGTCATTGAGCACTATTGTTGTTCTTCTTGTCAATATAGATTGCATAACACACAAAAATCACCACCACATAAAGACACAGTAACACAGTAAATGACAGAAGAAAAAGGCCTGCACAGTTCATCTAGTCTGTCCAACAAAGTGGCCAGAGCCATGCCCGTCACTCTGCGTGGGCCCCAGTTACTCATGTTTAAATGCTGGGTATCAAGTCTCCACCATGCCAACCATATAGGCAGCCAAACACGATGGGGATCACGCACGCACATACAAAGTACAAATAAAGTCCTAGAATTGGTTCCAATCTTATCTAACTGTGAGGACAAATATTATTTACTGGCAATATATTCAAGCTGATCTATACACCTTAACTTGTGGTATCCCCCAGGGTTCTATACTGGTTCCAATGCTTTTCAGTATATTTGTTCCTCCCCTCCCCCATTAATTTGAGTGACTGTATGAGAATTAACTTCCTATGTATATGCTGATGACATCCAGATACTCACCAGTTTTAACAGCAACAGCCCTACTTTTAATTTAATTTTAATTCTTATATACCGCTAATAACCGTGAGGTTTCTAAGCGGTTTACAAAAATGATGCATTAAAGATACAATAAATAAAAACTAAATAAATAAGATAGGTACTTGGAAATTCCCTAACTGTCCCAAAGGCTCACAATCTAACTAAAGTACCTGAAGAAATAATATAAAAAATAAAAATAAAAAGACAGAGGTAGAGATAGAGATAGAAATGAAATATTCCAACAAGTAATGAATAAATAATTTAAAGATAGAATTAAAATAATAATTAAAGTAAACAAAATAGAGATAAAAATAAGCATAGAGAGAAACAAAAACACATTCCAAAAAAGCATCAAGATCTTTGACTTGTAATTATTATGATCATTTAACACCAGATCTTAAATGCCTTTCCGGAATACATCATATCCCTATCCCTCTCCATACCCACCTCCATCTCCACCCCAATTCACTTCAACCACCATTCCCATTCTATTCTTTAACTACCGTCAACCCCAGTTCCGATGGCTATCATCTGGGTCCCGAGTTTCCTCCAAGAACAGGTGACATCTCTGGCAAGGTAATCTTCTCCGCTGCCGCACATGATGCGAGATCCTCAGAGGTAGACCCTTCGGAATGGGGGAGGAGTGAAGATGGTGTCGGGTACCTGCTGGAACGGGCTCTTGAACCGACCGTTGGTCTGAGCGTCGGACTGCAGCTCTCCTCTGTTGGCTCTCCCCTGCTGGAACAGGGGAGGGGTGTAGATGATGCTAGGTGCCCTGCTGGAAAGGGCTCCCGATCTGGCCAATAATAACAAATTCATTCAATTTTCTATACTGCTCTCCCAGGGGAGCTCAGAATGGTTTACTTTAATTTATTCAGGTATTTCAGCATTTTCCCCTTACCTCAGATCATAGCTGGCTTTGAACTCATAACCTAAAATTAAATCCAGAAAAATCTGACAGGATGCACAGGACCTCCTATACTTTCTTTCCCTGTTCTAGTGGCAGGTGCCCAAGCCCCCTTCGAATCATCCATAAAAATTCTGGGAGTGCTACTGATCCAAACTATGAGCTTTCAACCACAAATTTCCAATGTGTTGCATCTTTGAGCTCAGGATAAATTATTCTGTATGCCATTTTTTTCACTAAGGCTGCCTTTTGTGACTTCACTTATTCACTACCTCTAGTTTGGATTATTGCAATACTCTTCTACGCAGTACTCATGCCAGTGATACCTGACACTTTCAAATAGTACAAAATATGGCCGTAAAGTTAGTGACTGGATGAAGTAAATTTGATCATGCAAACCTACTCCTTTTAAGAACACTGGCTATCAGTTCGACACAGTTTTACCTTCAAAATCTCACTACCATACAAGTTATACAGCTTTGGAGCTCCTCGATATCTCTCATGATTACTGAAACCATATCTCTCATCTAGAACTCTGTGATCGTTACAACATAACTGCCTTGTAGTCCCGTCATTCAGACACATCTTTATAACATAACTGCCTTATAGTCCCGTCATTCAGACACGTTTATTTCAACATTATCAGGACCAAGATGTTCAGTGTAGTAGGCTCTTCACTTTGGAACGCTCTCCCTCTTTATCTTCACCTCGAATGGTTCTTTAAGAAATTCAGAACTGGGTTAAAAGACCTATGAAGCTTTTAGCTGAGTGATTGTAGCAGATTTCCGGGTCTTGCTACGTCTGTGTAGAAAGAACCGATGTTTCAATCAGGTCAACCTACAAACTTTCACGCCAAAAATTCACATTTCCCGACCCACTATTAGAGAATGACATGAGGACAAATTTTTCCCCGTCCCCGTGGGAACTCATTTTCCCATCCCATCGAGTTCTTTTCCTGTCCCTGCTCCATTCCTGCAAGTTCCATCCTCATCTGCACAAGCATCAAACACTTTAAAATCATAAGTATCGAGGCATGTGCAGTTAAGGCAAAGCTTACAGGAACGGGACAGGGATAGCAACAAAACTCATGGGGATGGGATGGGGAAATTGAGTTCCCGGGGGACGGGGGACACACTGCAGACCTCGCAGCATACCCTGAAGAAAGCCACAGCATGATGGCTGAAACGGTGGTTCTTTCTACACAGACATGACAAGTCCCGGAAACCTGCTACAATCATGATGCCAGCCGTGGAAGCCTATTAAAACTTTTAGCTAAAGTTCTGTCTCATTTCAGACTATGCTGATTTTTGAGAGAACATCTGGGGGATACAGCAGTGGCTCTTGCTACTTCTTCCCTCTACACTCATATTCTGCTTTCATTTCAATATTTTTTCATTCTATTAGTGATTGTGTTTCTTTTCCTTTCTGGATACCAATGTCATTTAATGTATATAAGCCACTCTGAAAACCATTCTTATGGATGGTATATCAAATATAAATAAACTTGAACTTGAATTTCTAAGCTTCTTCAGACGAGGCGTTAAAGAACAGGCATTGTGCTCAGCCTTTGTCTTCTGCGTGCTTCCCTGCATTGGCGCAGAATAACTAATTAGATTTATTTACCATGTTTTCAGATATGTTGTACACTAGTGACTAAGGCAAGGTTTGTACAGGATTAGCTTTTGTGCAAAATGCCTTTCTGCATGATGCGTTCGTGAAATGGTACGCTAAGACTGCACTAACCCTACACAAAGCCCGAGTGTGCATTATTGTACCTACCCCAAAGAAAGGAAAATTCCTCTTTCAGGGCCAAAGTCTAAATAACGGTCTCTGAAGTGGTGGTGGTGGCTAAGGGGATCTGGGGTGACATGTCTGGTGGAACGAAGGGCATCTCCGGAATCATTCCCGGCCTGTGGGATTTCATTCTGCAGTGGACTCTGCTGGTTTCCATGGAAATCAAGCTTTGAGCAAGAACCGAGGTATCTGTTCTGAACTAGTCTGCAACAGAGGTGCTGCTTGATAAATTTTGCCAAAAGTTTCTGAGTTTGTATTTATTTCATTCATTTTCTATTCCATTGTCCCCAAAGAGCTCAGAACGGGTTACAGGTTAAGCATACATAGTATACAGTAAACAGGTTACGATTTGCACTGGATTTGCCATAATTTCAGTACAAGTTTGATACAATTTTTTACCCTAATAGGGGTAAATTTTTTTTTACATAATAGGGGTCTAATACTAATTATGTAAAAAATTTTTACATAATAGGGGTCTAATACAGTTTTACAGGTTACAATTTGCCATAGTTATCCTTACAGTTCAAGATTTTACAATACAATTTTATTCTAACTTGACATACATAGACAGTTTACAGGCCAAATTTACAATACAAGTTTTCCTTACGTGATACTAAACTAAACTAAAACTTAACCTTCTATATCGGGTCTTTAACCAAAGGTAGCTTTGACGCGGTTAACAATAAATTAAAAAAATAATAAAGTAAACTGAAATCAAGAGAGTTAGTTTTCAAACTACATACTGGGTTCTGTTACCATGCACCAAAGTCATCTTGCATTCTTTTCCCACTTTTTAAGGGTAAAGTGGATATGACTTGATGTAATGCCTTTCTTTGGTTACAATCAAAGCAGTTTACATATTATTTACAGGTACAGGCAGTCCTCGAGTTACATATGTAGTTTTGTTACACATGTATGTAAAGAGCAATTTCAGAAAATGACTATCGACATGATGCCTTGGATGTGACTTAAGTGTGGTTTGCATAGGTTTCCAGTAGAAACACACATGGATGCCAATTTCCCGGCCAGCTTGTGTACCTGCTCTGAAGTGAGTGCAGCTTTGTTTCAACCAGGGCTTTGTACAAGGGACCAAGAGAGTTAATGCTCTACGGGGCCATTTTACTAAGAAACGCATAACAAGTGGGTTACGCTTTCCCCAGTGTGGGTCTTTCCCACACGCCAAGGCAAATTTTAGCGCTGCTGAGAAATGGCCAGCAATAATGGCCATATGCTAATTTTCCCCTGAACACGTAGGCACATTCCAAGACCTATTTTGTAAGCGGTAAGGGCTCACATGTTAATCAGTTAGCATGTGGCAATGTAACTGTGCTAACTGATTAGTACAGAACACACCTAATTTCCGCCCCAGTACTAAAAATTAAAAACTATTTTTTAGTATATGGGTATTGCATGCACATGCAAAACTACCGTAGGCTGCCTGAGTGCACCCCATGGTAGTGCATTTTAATCTGTGGTAAGCATAGGTTAGTGCTCACTGCAGTTTAGTAAAAGCACCCCTAAATCATCCTTGCATTACTTTAGAATATATAAAAATAAAATCTTGCGCAGCTTTGCTTGTTATACATGCATTTTTAAAAATCATGTCACGATGATGGTAATTTTGATAGTAGGGTAGCAATAGGTGCCTTCTTGCTGTCTAGATGACCTTTTATATAAAGAGACAAAAGTGCTTATGGTGGTCATTTTCGAAGCAGATGGCCATCTTAAAATGCCTGAGAAAAGGTCCACTACAAATACTTCCAAATCCTGATTTTGGAAAGTCAGAATTTGGATGTTTCATATTTCAGTTCATCCAAATAGCAAGGGGAAGGGGCATGTTGTGGGTGTATTTTGTGTGTGGGGGGCCTAGGAAAGGCCCATAGGTAGGACATCCAACAAGGATTTTTGAGTGGGAATAAATTCCATGTCTAAAAAGAAGATATGGTGAGGAGTATCCTTGAAAGATACTATTGAAACAGGCTATTTCTTCTTTAGGTGCCATCGACTTGTGCTTGAGTCCTAGCGACTTGATGAATTAAAAAGAAAATCAATTTTGTACTAGTCTAGTAAGGTCCTCCAACATCATCCCCATGGTTGTTTTCAATATATCCAGCCATCTGATTACAGGTCGCCCTCTTTGCCTGGATCCTTTGATCTTTCCAAACATGATGTCCTTCTCCAATGATTTTTCTCTTCTGACAATATGACCAAATAAGACAGTTGTAACTTCATCATTTGGGCTTCTAGTGCCATAGATGGTTTGATTTCTTCCAAAATTGATTTGTTAATTCTTCTGGCGGTCCAAGGCACGCATAAAATCCTTCTTCAACACCAAAGCTCAAATGAGTCAGTCTTCTGTCTTGTTTTTCTAGTGTCCAGCTTTTGCATCCATAATTCACCACTGAGAAAATGAGTGCATGGACAAGTCTTATCTGTTTGGAATGTTATTTTTTTGCCTTTGAATACTTTGTCAAGAGCCTTCATTGAAGAGCGACTAAATGCTATTCTGCGGAATATTTTTTCCCTGCTAGTTGCATCTTTGTTTATAAAAGAGCTCAGGAGATAGAAGTTATAGAAGATTTAATCACCTTCAAGCTCAAAATCATCATCATTTTCCGTGTTCATGATCTTCATCTTGATTATGTTCAATTCTAATCCCATGTTATGACTTTCAGCTTTGACTTTTCTCAGTAGATACAGCATGTCTTTTTTGCTGCTGGTGATGAGTGTTGTATCATCTGCATAGCACAGGTTGTTTATATCTCAGCCACTAACTTTTAAACCAAAGCTCTCTTCTTCCAAATTTGTTTTTCTGAAGAATATTTAAGGAGTCCCAATAGCGAGGTTATTGAATGGTGAAAGACCATCTACACTATGCGTCAACTGCAACTCACAAGATCATACTTCCACCAACACCACTTTGCTCTGATCGTTCAGATGATGGACCTACCTCAACTGGACTATTGCAACTCCGCCTACCTTGGCATCAATACTACTCTTCTGCAAACTGCAACTCATCCAGAACACAGCTATTAGACTAATCTACAAATTAAAGAAATTTGATTCAATCACAACCTTCCTCTGCCGCATCCCTGATGACATCATCAGAGACAGAGACGCGGCAGAGGAAATCGGCAGTAGAAGGCCATGAAGCAGTGTGTTTAAAGTGCTGGGGACGCTGTTGGTGCCAGGAGGTTTGTAGATCGTCTCGCGGTGGGAGGGTCAATGGGGTCGGCTGCACGGTGCGGTAGTGGTGGTGGGGGGGGGGTGCTGCTTACCGGTTCTAATGCACAGGGTGGATAGGAGGAAGGGAGGGAAAGAAAAATGCCGGCTTCTATTGTACAGGGGGAATGGGGGGGAGGTAGAAATTGAAAGATGCAGCTCAATGGTTCTACTGCACGGGGCGATGGGAGGCAGGCAGACAGTCTGGCTTTGGGGGTGGGGGTGGGTCAAAGTCTGGAAGGCAGTGAGGGGGACATAGGAAGGAGGCACTGGGGGCACTAAGGACATAGGAAGGGGCACTGAGGGCATTAAGGACACGGGAAGGAGGCACTGGGGGCACTAAGGACACAGGAAGGAGGCACTGAGGGCACTAAGGACACGGGAAGGAGGCACTGGGGGCACTAAGAACATGGGAAGGAGGCACTGGGGGCACTAAGGACATAGGAAAGGGCACTAAGGATATAAAAGACACTGATGGCACTAAGAACATAGGAAGGGGCACTAAGGACATAGGAAGATGACACTGGGGGCACTAAGGACATAGGAAGGAGGCACCGAGGGCACTAAGGACATAGGATGGGACACTATGGACATAGGAAGGGGGCCACGGAGAGACAGGCCTGCATGGCGCAACAGAGAAATACAGGCAGGGGGCCAGGTAGACAGAGACAGAAAGAAAAATAGATAGACAGGGGGCCAAGGAGAGACATAGACAGAAATAATGACAGTCAGACAGCATCCAAGGAGAGAGAGACAAAGAAAAAAAACCCAGACATCTACTCTAGCACCCGTTAATGTAACGGGCTTAAACACTAGTAGCTAATATTCCTTTGGCCACTAAGTTATTGGAGGAGTTGGTCGATTTTGAACTGGTTACACATTTGAACAAGTTTCATATTTTGCATGACAATCAATCGGGTTTTCGGACAGGTTTTAGTACCGAAACTGTCATGGCTTTGTTGTTAGATTACCTACATTTACTATTTAGCCAGGGTACAAGTGCTCTTATCCTCCAGCTTGATTTGAGCAGCGCATTTGATTTGGTTGATCACATTATACTTTTGGACTGTCTAGAATCCATCGGAATTTCAGGAATGTCTTGAACTGGTTTCGCGGTTTCCTGGGTAAAAGATCGTATCAGGTGTGCAAGGATGATATTTTATCAGTTCATTGGGCAAACGCCTGTGGGGTTCCTCAGGGTTCCCCCCTCTCCCCTACTTTGTTTAATATTTATCTTGTTTCTCTGGGAAATTTGTTGCAAAGCTTAAACCTTAAATTCTATATTTATGCAGACGATATTACCATAGTCATCCCACTTATTTGTCATCTGAATTTACAAACTTTCTTGAAACTATTATAAACCAGATTGAGCTTTGGATGACGGTGTTCAAATTGAAATTGAATAAGGAAAAAACTAAATTCTTTCTGGCAAAACCTAATGATAAGCTCAGAGAAACAATATGTGTGAATGGGTTGGATTACAATATTGAACAATCCATTAAAATATTAGGGGTAACATTGGATAAACACCTTACATTGGAGAAACACAACGATTTACTTATTAAGAAATGTTTTTCAGTGCTCTTGAAGCTTCGTACCATCAATAAATATTTTGATGAAGTCTCCTTTCGGTTGTTGGTGAAATTTTAAGTATACTGGACTACTGTAACATGTAGGGTCTTATTTGAAAATTCTTAAGAGATTAAGGGTAGTCCAGAATACTGCGGTTCGCCTCATTTTTAGCTTAAAAAAATGGGAGCATATCACTCCCTTCTATCACAAACTACCGCTGGAGTCTAGAGTACTATTCAAATTTTCTTGCATTTGTTACAAAATAGCATTTGGTCTGGCACTAGGTTATCTCCTTTCTCATTTTTCCTGGAGTCATTTTAACAAAAATACATGGAGAGTGCAGATATTTACTTATCTTTCTATAAAATCTTGCCGCTACAAGAGGTTCCTCAAGAAAACTTTTCTTTTCAGGTCGCCAAAATGGATACATGGTTCGGAAAAATCATGCTAGAAGCTTCTTATTTAGATTTTAGGAAATTACTAGACTCAATTATTTAACAGGCTGACATCGTAATGGTTTTACTTTTTCTCTTATTTTAATCATGTTTCCATTTGATTTTTATGTTTCTTACTTGCATGGTTTGTCTTTTTATCTTGATCAATTTTATGGTAATTTTTTTGTACAAAATGGATACATGGTTCGGAAAAATCATGCTAGAAGCTTCTTATTTAGATTTTAGGAAATTACTAGACTCGATTATTTAACAGGCTGACATCGTAATGGTTTTACTTTTTCTCTTATTTTAATCATGTTTCCATTTGATTTTCATGTTTCTTACTTGCATGGTTTGTCTTATTATCTTGATCAATTTTATGGTAATTTTTTTGTACTTTTTATTCCGATCAATTTTATTGAAATGTATGAATTGCCTTTTTATTGAATTTTATTGTGATTCTCATTGAAAATGTATGTATGTATTGTTTTTTTCTCATGCTGTGAGCTGCTTAGAACCTCCCCAGTATGGCGGCATATAAATAAATTATTATTATTAGATTAGAGTGAAAGAAAGCCAGGAGTGTTTAAGAGGAAGGCAGAGTAAAGGACTCAAATGATCCCTTCTCAGCAGCCTGTAAGATACAAGGAAAAAAACACACAATTTGAAGTGTCTGTATGTAAATGTTAAAAGCCTAAAAAATGATAGGAGTTAAAAGTATGTAGTATTGAATGAAGAGGTAGATATAATAGGCATCTCAGAGATTTGGTGGAAAGAGGTCAATCAATGGGACACTGTGTTAGCTGGGTACAAATTATATCGCAATGATAGAGTAGATCAAATTGGAGGGGGGGGGGGGTTGCACTATATGTTAGAGGGAATTGAATCAAACAAACAAAACATTCTGCATGACATAGATATAGCAGTGCGGAATCCATACATTCCATGAGTGAAGGGAAGGAATATATGGGTAGGGTTAAACTACCGTCCCCTAGGACAGAATGATCAGACAGATGAAGAAATGTTTTCAGAGATTAGGAAAGCTGGCAAATTGGGCAACAGTATACCGTAATAATGGGTGATTTCAATTACCACATTCAATATATGGAGAGAGCATGATTCAACAGCGGTCTAATAGGTACATACACTGAACATTTCCTCACCAACTCAGTCCAATCTCCCTTAACAGCAAACAAATAATAATAGAGTGGAGAAAATAAACACCTCATGATTAACCCCCCCCCAAAAAAACCCCCCAAAAACAACAACCCCAAAACAAAAACTCCACTTCATTACAAAGTCCTAAGTCCACAATCTTCTATTCTAGCTTGTAAATATAAAGAAAGGGAGAAAACCATATTGGCTATCACAGAGAAATAGATGTTGCATAAATCTTCTCAGTGGACACAATGCAGTGAGAAAAAGAAAGGACTTAGCTGTGCCCCACACAAGGCTCCTTCATGCCAGCCATACAATTAAATCTCCATCATGCAGTGCTGGAATCCAGTTGTCCATTCTCATCCCGACGGAGTCCCTGTTTCGCTACAAGTTTGCATCAGGGGTTCGCATGTCACTATTCACTGCTACTCTTCAAAATCCACTGTCCTTCACAAAATGGTGCTGGCAATCACAGTCACCCGGAGAGAGCTGCTTCATATCAAATTCAAGCCCCACTTCCTCCAAAAATCAACCAATCAGTATATGGCCAGCATTACCTCAGAAGCACGCCACTCACTCAGTATGTGCATTCAGGCCCCTAGGCTGTACAGAATCCAAAATATATATCTAACGTTGTTCCCTTTGCTGCAAGAGACATTGCCAGTCTCCTCTCCTTATTGACAGAATATATTGTTCTAAGATAACTTATCGCAATGATGAAAAATCTTATTGATAATCCAAATAATGAGACACCAGAGGCTCTTCCATTCTACATGTATTAACACAAGAACAATGTTTCTCAGAACATTAGCTTATCAAACAACAACAAACCTTCAGAGTTATATACCGAGTGTATCAGGTTTAACTTCTTTGTCACTTAAGAAAACGTTTCTAAAAGGAGGAAAAAGGCCTCAGGAGCTATAGAGAGCAAATGCTACATCGTAGCTATGAAGGGAAGAGCTGTACAACTTTTACTGGCTCCCCTCCAACACTATCATCGGCCATAAAAAACCTCCTTATGTATACGCAAATTAGAAACGTGACTTAGAAATGCAGATTTCAGGCGTAGTATCTAAATGTAGATTTTAAATGTTTCTACTTCAAACAGGTGGGCAAAACAATAGGTAGGCAAAAAAAAATAATAAGTGCTTATCTCAAAGGTTCCTGCCAGAACCTGTCCTCGCTCATTGTCCCCGCAATTTCAGTGCTTTCCATAAATCCAAATGTAGCCATCATTTCACTATTAAATCACTGCTTTAGGGCTCTACATATTGAGAAAACATTGTTAAAAAAATCATAGTCCAAAAGGGCACAGAGATGCATCCAAAGAATTAATCTCCTACCTGAAAGACGTTAGCTCTACATGAGTTCTTATCAGGAACAGGACAAAAAATGGCACCTTGGCGTCCTTTAAATAAACAACTGTAACCAAACCCAGTTCTTTTCGTTGCATGATTGGATTAAAAAAAAAAAAAAACTAGCCCAGCGTTGCCCATTGGACCATTAAACTGATGTATATACTATCAGACTTTATAATGATATACATGATGTACATAAAGGGCCATAAGTACCTAATAGAAATAAATCCAGTCTATAGACATGTTTAGTCCAGTTGGCTCGACCATGTTTAAAGATCCATTGGTTTTGGGGTTTTGTTTTTTTTTATTAACCAATCACGCTACGAAAAGAACTGGGATTGGTTACAGCTGTTTATTTAAAGGACGCCAAGGTGCCATTTTTTGTCCTGTTCCTGATAAGAACTCATGTAGAGATAATGTCTTTCAGGTAGATGAATTCTTTGGATGCATTTCTGTGCCCTTTTGGACTCTGATTTTTTAACAGTGTTTTCTCAACTACGTAGAGTCCTAAAGCAGTGATTTAATCGTGAAATGATGGCCACAGTAGGCTACAGCTACATTTGGATTTATGGAAAGCACTGAATTGCGGGGACAATGAGCGAGGACAGGTTGTGGCAGGAACCTTTGAGATAAGCACTTATTACTTTTATTTGCTTATCTGCTGTTTTGCATTAATGAACAGGATGGTTGGTGGTGGGTTTTAATGCTTCAGAAATGGCATTGAACTGCAGGTGTAAATATTGCCGTGCATTTTATAATGTATGCGCATAAATCATGACTCCACCTGCATTTCACCCAAACTCTGCTTTAGAAGTTGCTTACATGTACTGTATATTTGTAATTTTGTGAGGCATTTTATACAATTATGCTGACATATACACATGAGATATGCCTTTAATTATCCTTTACTTGCACAACTGCTGGCACATACATGGAGGCTGTGATTGTGAAAGCACCCTTCTACGTGTAATTGCTGGCACTTATACACAGGGGCTGTTGAGTAATGCTGCTTTTCATTGCTATGTAAACTTTGGCAAAATTGCTCATCCCGTGTATTTGCCAGCATCCTTACACATATTTTACAGAAGACTCCACATTTAGCAGAGCCTTTTGTAAAATACCAGGGAATAGTGAATGCCCCAACCTGGACATCTCATTCCTACATGAAGCCCCAGTGCAAACCAAGGCGTCAATTGTCTCTCAGGGCTATTGAAAAACAATATGTTACCCCCCACAAGGACATGAAATCTTTTTTCTGTTTTATTCAGTGAGCAGCAGAAAGCAGACCAAAGAGCAGAATCCCCAGAAATTCCTTTTTTTCTGCAACAATCCTTTAATCTTCTAGATAAATAAGCAGCCTCTTCCCCCCCTCCCCTCTACCTAATTTGCATGCTAAAGAGCAGTCCTATCTGGCTCTTAGATAAAGCACAGGCAGAGCCCAGGTCTGGTTCTCGCTTTCTTTGAACTGCTTAAACTTGCCTAAACATTCCTTGTAAATAAATCCCTTTGAAACTATCCCTGGTCCCAAGACCTTCCTGCTAAGTCATACTCCTAACGGGAGCCTCTATCCATCCATACCTCACTGGCTCTGTCAAGCAAGTGAAATGGCCTTAGGGCACTGGCTAACATTTGCTGTTCAGTAAGCAGAAGGGAAAAACATAATTACTTCATGGAGACAGTGGCTTAGTAAGTGGGGCTGGGAGCGGGGGGTCCGCCCCAGGCGCTGTCTTCCTCTTCACTCCCTCCTGCTCCCTCAACTGCCATGTGTGCACACTGCTTCCCTTGCCCCGTACCTCTGTAACGTTCCTGGCGTGAGCAGCAACCCCCAGTGTCGGCTCTTCCTCTGACATCATTTCCTGATCCTGCACTTAGAAAGTGACGTCAAAAGAAGAGTTGACGCTGGAAGGGAAGCTGCATGCGCGTGGCAGGAGGGGGCGGGGAATTACATTCAAAAGTGTGTGAATTACATTCAAAATATCCTTATTAACTTATAAAGTATTATCCTGTAAATCTCCCCCTATTCCTAGAGAGAATGTGTAGGGAATGATCACATCTTTTCAATTGTAGCCCCACAAACTTGGAATTACCTGCCAAAACAATTGAGGGAAGAGAAGTCATTAGATAAATTCAAAGGATCACTACAAAGCTTTCTGTATAAAGACACTTTCGACAGATAAGATTTCTAAGAGGCTTTGATTATTCTCTTTTTCTCTGTCTTTATGTTTTGTCCTATAATTGTTTTCTTTCCTATCACAATTCTAATTATCCCCCATCCCTTTTCATATCTAATAAGTCATGTTTGTCCATGTCTATGTTCCTAATTGTTTTGCCTGTCTTCCCCACATTTTACTGTACATCGCTTTGAATTTTTTTGACATTGCGATTTGATCAAAATTTTTATTAAACTTGAAACTTGGAGGTGGGGGGGGCGGGAACACCACTGCCGCAGATGCCTCTCATCCACGCTACGCCACTGCATGGAGACATCTGTTGTGGATGGGAAAGGGGAAGATGACAGTATAAAAAAAGAAATTTAAATAAATCAACTGCCAGAGAACAGAACAGGGCATAGAAGGAGCTGATACATATGCCAAGGAAAGTTCCTAGGGTGTGCAGCTTGGGTGTTCCTAGCTTGTGCAGATAGAGAATGATACGGTGATAAAATTTATCACTGTTCTCGTCCCCCGTGGATAACCACAGGAAACCATCCCGTGTCATCCTTTAATGTCTATCTCAACCCCTCAGTCCTTCTACACCAGCATTCTTCAATGTAAGGCTTGAGGATCAGTGGGTGGGCCCATTCATACTCTGATTCTTATGTGAGCCAAGTATAGGATAATGAAGCCATTGTGACATCACTGATGAAGTTGGCTCATAGGCATTGGTTGAATGAGGCTTTATAACATTACAATCTCAGCTCTGGAATATTGCTACTCTTTGGGTTTCTGCCTGGTACTTGGGATCTGGGTTGGCCACTGTTAGAAACAGGATACTGGGCTTGATGGACCTTCAGTCTGTCCCAGTATGGCAACGCTTATGGTCTTATGTTCTAACCATCCGGTGTCATTCTTTAGTGTCTATCTCAACTTCAGTCCTTCTACACCAGCATTCTTCAATGCAAGGCTTGAGGGTCAGTGGTTGTGACCATTCATCCTCTGATTCTTATGTGAGCCAAATATAGGATAATGAAGTCATTGTGACATCACTGATGAGGTTGGCTCTTAGGCACTGGTGGAATAAGGCATTATGACATCACAATATCACCAAGTCTTCTGGATGGAGGAGGAGATATGAGGCTTTTTCCTACCTCACGGTAATTTTCACAGTAATGACCCTGAAAGCAGATGCTTGATAATCCCCACTTGCCCCAATTTTAGGGATTCAAGGTATAGTTGTGATCAGCTCTGTAGGTTTTATACAGTTTTTGTGTCTGCTGTGCTATAAACTTTTTGAGATGTGGTTTGATATTATTATTTTTCTCATATAGGCTTGTGTGTGTTGGGAAGCATGCTGTAAGAACAGCCATGCTGGGTCAGACCAATGGTCCATCTAGCCCAGTTTCCTGTTTCCAAAGTGGCCAATCCAGGTCAGAAGAACCTGGCAGAAATCCAAACAGCAGCAACATTTTATGATACCAATCCCATGGCAAGTAGTGGCTTTCCCCATGTCTGTTTCAATAGCAGACTATGGACTTTTCCTCCAGAAACTTGTCCAAACTTTTCTTAAATCCAGCTATACTAATCGCTATAACCAGTGGCATAATGTGGGGGTGAGGTGGACCAGCCCGGAAACCATCTTCACGAAGGGCCCTGGTGCCTCTCCTCCTCTCCAACCGCCCCCCTCCAGTGTACCTCTTTAAATGTTCACCGGAGCAACATCTTCTGCTTGCGTTCGCCTTGGCTCCCTTCTCAGAAATTGTAACCTTTTTGCATACCCGAGCATCACTGGCTGTAAATACAAATCCTTCTTAGATAGAACCTTCATGTATCAAGCAAGTAAACAGCAGTCTTGGTTAGGTAACTATATTAATGAAGCTAGGTTGACTTACGGCGCCTTCAGGAAAGAAATTAAAACTGCATTGTTTGATAGATTTATCTCCTAAACAGAAGCTACACACAAAAAAAATACCAACAATTGTATTATATCTATTCTTGTATAACATGTCGTACTCTTAAGTCGTACTCTTATAATCTTACAATCTTATAATGTGCACAATGTAATTCGCTGACTGTCCAGCTCTCGGTGTGAACCGCCTAGAAGTCATCTGACTATGGCGGCATAGAAGAATAAAGTTATTATTATTATTATGTCACATCCTGGTCGCAGTACCAAGATGTGACATCAGGAGGGAGCCGAGGCCAGCGTGAGTAGCAGGTGGAAGGTGCTGGTTACGCTGGCGAACATTTCAAGAGGTATGTGGGGGATGCGGCGGGGAAAGAGTGGGGGGCACCACCCCGAGTGCCAACTTCCCTCGCTACACCAGTGGTAATGATTTACACTTCTTCCTCCGTATTCGCTGTGATAGGGGATTAACAGAACCGCAAATACAGAAAAATCACAAATAACTTTTTCATGTGTTATGCGCTGTTTTCTATTAAAAACCATCGTGACTAGGGTGAAACCGTGAAAAACATGGTGGGAGACCTGGTCTGTTCCTGAAGGAGAGGCAAAAACACGGTGAAGAAAGTGCTGGGAATCTGCGATTTTTCTCTGTAAACGCTTGGAATCGGTGATTTCGCTAGGCAAGCTGATGTAATTGGGGGGAGGAGCCAGCAAACTAAAAACCGTGAATAATCAAACCGCGACTGCTGAAACAGCGAATACGGAGGGAGAAGTGTACTTTATTCAGAGAGCCCCCTGTTTTTTGCACTTTTTTTTTTTTTTTTTTGAAAGGGTGAAAAATCGATCCACTCAGGATTTTGTATGCCTCAGTCACATCCCCCCCACCCCCCTCAATCATCTCTTTTCCAAGCTGAAGAGCTCCAACCTCTTTCATCTTTCCTCATAGGAGTCTATTGAGCCAATGTGGCACATTTATCAATAAAGTGACTTGGTTGATCTACAGTCGACTCCACCTAAGTGCACATTGGTTAAGCGCACGCTCTGGTTGTCCGCACCCTAGCACTACGGTCCCGTTGTTTTTGGGTTGGTTTTTTTTTACATTAAAGTCAATGGACGTACATTCCGGATATTTGCAATCTGGACGAGCACACAATCCGCTTATGCGCACTGAGGTCATAGGTCTCACCTCTATTCTTTCACGTTACCTTCACTCCGGTTAAATGCAATCACGTTCTGACTGAGAGGAAAGCCAGTTGGCAGAACAGATTGGCCACAATGGCTAGGCTTCGCATAGCGCTGGGACAGCTGGGAAAGGGAGCGCTCCGCTTCCACTCAAGATGTAGGGGATAGCTTTCCTGTATTTTAGGCTCCAGCAGCCCATGCGCCCCTCCCCCCACTCCTATTAAGTGCACACTCCATTTAAGCGTCCGAAGGCCGTGCACTTAAGTGGAGTCGACTGTATTGACATGAGCTGGCTTATGATGCCACACATCCTGCCAGGACTGGGCAGCAGCGTAAGGGTAGCTTAACTTATGGACCAGTGACGTCACGACCTTGGGCATTTGGCGCCCTTGGTCAGAGCCTCACTTGGTCCATAGGTCACGCGAGCCCTGGGTGAGCGTGGAAGATGTATCCTTCTAAGCCTAAAGAGCAAGGTGTGGAGGAATGTCTCTGCCATTAAAATTGGAGCCAGGGTTGAGAAACTTAACTACATTTTTGTTGACTTTGGAAAGGGAGGACTGTATAATGACACTAACATACCATACCATACAGTTTCTTATAGCGCCACATGTCAGCAAGAATTCATTGTGGCTTACAATAAGATTAATGGATTTTCATTACTGTTACATCAAGAATCATAGCTCATATTGAGTTTAAGATTTGGGATTACAAAGAGAACAGATATTGTAGAATCCCAATTTACTGGTACTCAAGCAACTGGCACTCTCACCCAACTGACAAAAAAAAAAAAAATCATCCCTGAAGCAGCAGTGCTCCTGAGCCACGAACCCCCCTCCCTCCCTCCCTAAAGCAGCAGCAGTCCTGAGCCACAAACCCCTCCTCCCTCCAGCCCCAAAGCTGCGGAAGTGGTCCTGAGCTACAACCCCCCCTCCCCAAAGCAGCAGCAGCAGTCCTGAGCCGTGAACCCGCTCCCTCCCTCCCGTCCCAAAGCATCAGCAGTGGCAATGGTCCTGAGCCATGAACACCCTCCCCCATCCATTCCTCCCTCTAGCCCTGAAGCACCAGAAGGTCCTGAGCCGCAAACACCCCCTCCCTCCCTCCTATACCTGAAGCAACAGCAGCAGCCAGTCAGCGCTGAAAACAGGCTGCTTGCGGCCAGCCCTGGCATGGTCTTTCCTCTGATACGTCACTTCTGACGCGAAAGAGGAAAGGCCTTGCCGGGGCTGGCCACAGGCAGACTGTATACAACACTACTGCTGTTGTTTTGGTAAGTGAGAGGGGTCCAGGAGACCAGATCCATGTGGAGGGAGGGAGGAAGGGCAGATGGGGGGGGGAAGGTGACCAGAAGTGTGTAGGGGTAGGGAGGGTGCAGGGGAGGGGAGATGGATGGATGCTGGATCCATAAGTGGGGGGAGAAGGGGGGGAGAGAAAGTGACCCAGAAAGAAGGGAAGATGATAGAGTGAGGTGGGAAGGGAGAGAAAACTATTTTTACAGTAACTCTCAAGTAACCAGGAACTAATTATCTAGCATCCACTAATCTCCATGGGTGCCAGATCACTGAGAGTTTATTACATATGTCTTTATCGATTTTCTGAATTGAAGGTAAGATGAGATCTGTTGCAAGCTACTTGGAAGAGAGTTCCATATTTTGGGACCTTGAAATTAGAAGGTAGAAGTGTGTTTTACGCTGGACTTATTGCCTCAGGGGTCAAATACACAGTTGATCAAAGATAAATATAATCAACGCTGCACATAAAGGAGGCTTTATGGACCTGTCATTTTCTGGGATGGTATTTAGTCTAACACCTGCCTTGTCTTCTGGGTCAAGAATTTTCCTCAAATGATCTTTTAAATAATCTTAGACCTGTCCTTCCTTTACTCTGCTAATTCAAGTTCATAAGTGTAGTTCAATCTTCCTGCAGTACCCCGACATAGTACCGCAAAAACAGAAATACAGTACCCCGACATAGTACCGCAAATACATAAAATATTTCGCAGTTGGCTGCATCAGGGGATTTTTGCTCTCAGCCATGCAGTGTCTAATAGTTGTAGTAAAGACGCATGTGGAAATCACCTCTCCTTTCTTCCCTGGGCATCAGGGTGTACCTTTGACATTGGTTGACAGGTGTCCGATAAGCTCAAATTTGATTTGCATATGAACAAGGTAGTGAAGTTGTGTGGGTTTTTTGTAACCCATTTGTGTTTGATTAAACAGTGTGACCGTTTTTTGGAAAAAATAAATCTTACAAGTATTAAAATTGTATATGCGCTAGTACATAAGAACATAAGAATTAGAGAATGACACGGTGAAAAAATTGGTCCCCGTCACCGCCCCATCCCACCATCCTCTGCACCGCCCCGTCACCGCCATTCCCTTCACCGCCCCGTCACCGCCATTGCCACCCCATTCACCGCCCCGTCACCGCCACTGCAACCCCATTCACCGCCCCGTCACCGTCACCGCTGCATACATAAAAGCCTCAAACGGGTACGATTTTATATACTTTTCTTTATTTATGTATAAAGGAAACATTCTTTAAAACTTTAAAACTTAGTTAAATATTAGTTAATAACTATACAAAAACAAACACGACATGTACTTTTAATGCTTACAATGTTAGCCTACATGGTAAGTAGATGCGGCCGCTGTACCTAATCGTGGCAAAGATCTCCCTGCCGTGATTAGCATAGTGACCGCGGCTACGGCTGCAAGTCTCCCCTCCCCCCAGCGATCACGACAGGAGGGCACCCAACCCCTCCTGTATGCTTCTCCTCTGATCCTCCTTCCCTCAACCAAGCATCTCTCTCTCTCCCTCCATGAGTCCAACTTTTCACTCTCTGCGCTCTCCCCCTTCCCCAGTGTAACATTTCTCCTTCCCTCCTTTCTGTCCTCCCCATCCATCTTGCCCTCTCCATGAGTCCAACACTTTCTGCCTCCTGCACACTTTCTCTCTCTGTCCTTGCCTCTTCCCTCAGTGGTATCCCTCCTTCGCACCCCACAACCCAACATGCTCTCTCCCCATGCACCATCTCACCTTCCCCTCCAGTGTGTAGCACCTTTCCTTTCCCTCCTTTTCTGCCAGGTTCAGCAATACCTCTTCTCCCTTCCTTTTACTTCCCCCTTGTCCAGCAGTACCCCTTCTCCCTTCCCTGTTCCCATTGTCCAGCAGTACCCCTTCCCTCCTGTCCAACAGTATCCTTTCTCCCTTCCTTCTTCCCCTCCTCCCCTTGTCCAGCAGTACCTGGTGTACACTGGGCAGGAAGAGAAGCTCCGGCATCAGCGTCAGCTGACTAGCAACTTCCTGCAGCTGCATCTTTTGCTGGGACTCCTGTCTTCGTGTATCCGGCAGATATGCGAAGGCAGGTGTCCCATACGATGGGGGGTTGCTAGTCAGCTGACGCCGGAGATTCTCTTCTTTCCCAGTGTGCAAGATTGCGCCAGCGTCAGCTGATTTGCAACTGCCTGCTGCCGTCGCGTATGCCGGGACTTCTGCCTTCGCGTATCCGGCAGATACACGAAGGCAGGAGTCCCAGCATACGCGACGGCAGCAGGCAGTTGCTCAGATTTCGGGATCAGGTTGCCCAGTTGCAGTTGCCCAGATTGCGAGTTCGGGTACTAGACTGTGTATTCCTGTAGACCCCCCCCAACGGCCCTCCCGACAATCGCAGCAGAAGGGTACCCAACCCCTCCTGCCGGTCCTCCCAATGGCCTCCCCTAAGATCGCCGGAAGGAGGGTACCCAACCCCTCCTGCTGGACCCCCCCCCCAACGAACCCTCCCACCCCGGAACCCCCTTAGTCTTACTTTCCAAGTTGGACCGGACGGCTCCTCACACGTATGGCCAGCAGGCTTGCCTCTGTCCAAATGAGGCGGGCCCGCCCCTACCCTGCCCAACCCACAGGATCCTAGGGCCTGATTGGTCTAAGCTCCTAAAGCCACTCCCGCTATAGGAGGGGCCTTAGGTGCTTGGGCCAATCAGGCCCTAGGATCCTGTGGGTTAGGCAGGGGAGGGGCGGGCCCGCCTCATTTGGACGGAGGCAGGCCTGCTGGCCAGACGAGCGAGGAGCTGTCCGGTCCAACTTGGAAAGTAAGACTAAGGGTGGTGTTTCGGGATGGCGGGGTTTGTTGGGGGAGGGTCCGGCAGGAGGGGTTGGGCACCCTCCTATTGGCGATATAGGGGGCCGTTGGGGGGGCCGGCAGGAGGGGTTGGGCACCCTCCTATCAGTGATCATAGGGGGGCTGTTGGGGAGCTGGCAGGAGGGGTTGGATATCCTCCTGCCGGCGATCGTCGGGGGGGGGGGCGGGTTCTATTGGCAGGAAGGGTTGATCTGACAAATGCAAGTTGGATCGAGAGTAAATGCGGCAACGTGCGAGTTGGATCGAAAGTTGGAGGAGACAGACAACATGGCGGAGACATCTAACACCCGGTCACGAACACGGTGAAACACAGGTAAATAGCGGTTCCTAGAAGGGGGGACATTGGCCTGCGGGGACAAATCTATTCACCGTTTTTGCGGGCGGTGAAAGGATTTGTCCCCGCGTCTGCGGCGATTTGCTAATGAGGTCACCATAACCCGCAGCCAAACCGCAGCCATGCAGCGGTTCGCTGCGGGGATCGCTCCCCGTGTCATTCTCTAATAAGAATTGCCGCTGCTGGGTCAGACCAGTGGTCCATCCTGCCCAGCAGTCCGCTCATGCGGCGGCCCCCTAGGTCAAGACCAGTGCTCCAAATGAGTCCAGCCTCACCAGTTTAGCATGAACTTGTCCAACTTTGTCTTGAAACCCTGGAGGGTGTTTTCCCCAAACAGACTCCGGAAGTAATGAGTAGATTGGACTACAATTCTTTGTTTCAGGGAATTACTCAGATTGGACTTATTGCCTGCAATTGGTGCAAAATACAGCAGCATGCCTTGTTTCAGGACTAAAAAGGATGACATGTAAATATCTCTGATTGGTTGTTAAAGCTCTGAAATAGGGGCCCCAAAGTATCTGGCAGGTACATGCTGATCTTTCACAGCAGTTGTCTCTTGCTTTACCTTCTATATTGACTGCTAGTTTGATCTCCTACAAGAAATCAGGCCTTTTATTATACTGGATCTATTCCAGAAAATGACACAAGGACAAATTTTCCCCTGTCCCCACAGGAACTCAATTTCCCCGTCCCTGCGAGTTTTGTCGCTGTCCCTGCCCCATTCCTGTAAGCTCTACCTTAACTGCACAAACCTCAGACACTTATGATTTTAAAGAGTTTGAGGCTTGTGCAGATGAGGACAGAGCTTGCAGGAATGGGGCAGGGACAGGAAAAGAACTCATGGGGACGGGACGGGAAAATGAGTTCCCGTGGGGAAAGGGAAAAATTTATCCCCATATCATTCTCTAATCTATTCATTGGAACTCTTTTCTGACTGAACTGACTGAAATTGCTTCATACCCAAGTTTCCATAAAGCAGTTAAAACTTGGCTGTTTTCTACAGCATTTGCTTGGTAACCTTAGAGGATTTGTGGGGTTAGGGATGTGGTTAGCAGTCAGATGTATTTGTTAATTGATGAGAGTGTGTGAGTTTATAGATACTGTATTTAAGGTTTTATTGTAAACCACTTTGGCGCCAGTTGGTGAAGAGTGGCATATCAAATTTAATAAATCATACCCCCCATGTGGGCCAGTAATCTCTCTCCCTCCTGCATCTCCTCTACAGTCTTTCAAACTTGTGTCCAGCTAAAGGCATCCTGTCTTAATCGCTGCCAGCGACAGAAATATGGGAATAAGATGCCAAAGGAAGAGGATGAGAAATGAGATGGGATTTGGGAGAAATTTAGAAGAGAGATAAGGAAAGTATTGAAATATCCACCGGTGAAAGAAATAGAAAGGATGGAATCAGAAAGAGAGATCCAGAAAAGGAACAGATGAGGCAGGTGTGGCGAGGGGTTAGAGCTACAACCTCGGCCCCCTGATGCTGTGGGTTCAAATCCCTCACTGCTCCTTGTGACCCTGGGCAAGTCACTTAATCCCCTCATCGTCCCAGGTACACTAGATAGAGTTTCAGTCCACCAAGACAGATAAGGAAATATGATAAAGTACCTGAATGTAAAACCACTTAGGATATAAGTCAGTGGTCTCAAACTTGGGGCCCGCCAGGTACTATTTTGAGGCCATCGGTATGTTTATCATAATCACAAGAGTAAAATAAAACAGGTTTTTGATCATATGTCTCTTTAGCTCTAAATGACAATATTATTATTATTAAGACTTAGCCAAAAAGGAAAGATTTATAAACTATAAAATGCAAAATTGTCATTTCTTTAATAAGACATTAACTATTTTTTTCTGAGTACCTACAAATCCAAAATGTGGCCCTGCAAAGAAGGATTTGAGTTTGAGACCACTGATAAGTGGTATATAAATAATTTAAAAAAAAAAACCCCAAATGTTGAAAATACCTGCCTCACGTTTTCAAGGGAAGCCTGCAGGCCTACAAGTTGCTCACTGTGTTTTATTACTATATCAGAGATACCAAGTGAGACACAGCCGGGCATGACTCATGAGACACATTCAATGGGAGGACTTCACACAGGCTCTCCCTCACTGGCACACACAGAGCTCCTCCTCTCCCGCAGCCAGGAGCTGAACAGAGAAACTGAAGCACGTGGGGGGGGAGAGAGAGAGGGAGGATTGCCACAGCAGCTGACATCCACCAAAACAAAACGAGAAGAGACAAAAGCAGCAGGAAGAAAAAGGGGGGGGGGGGGGAGTATGTCTCTGAAACCCAGCAGGGCCAAGGGGCTAAGAGCTTCGAGCCGAGATGTGGCAGTGATTTGGCTTCCAGGCAAAGAATACTCCGCCTGAGGTGAGTTCTGAGAGCCTTTAGTTAGGGTGACTTGGGAGCAAGTAGCTATATATAATTTCTTAACAAGCTGCACCTAAGGGCTTCTCATTATATTTGCAGTTACACAGGTCAAAGATAGAGAAAATGCTATTTGTTTCCCCGGCAGAGAGTCCCAGAAAGCTGCATTGTATTTGATACCCAGCTGTTGGTAAGGACACTGCAGACCTCCCCCCCCCTTCCTTATTTCTAGATGAATCTGCAGATTTATACCATGGACACGGCACCTGAAAAATCATTGGGGCAGGCTAACCCCCCTCTCCCCCCGGCATCTCTAGATTGCTGCCCTCCTAAAATAAAAAAGGAACATGTCTATATTTTCGCAGTGTGAAAGCCCTGCTGCTTTGAGGATGGGGGGCCGGAGCCCAGTTCCCGTTTCCTCAGCTTGTTCTAGCTCAGGGGGTTCTAAAAGGATCGGCAAAGGGGTTCAATCGATGCCGATTTAGAGCGGGAGGGGCAGGGGTGGGTGCTGCTTAATATTTATCTTTATTCATTTTAAAACTTTCAATAAGTGCGATACGGTATACAGTCAATTTACATTTAAAAACAGCACTTAAAGCTCTTACAATACTCCTTCAAAACAAATACCCCCCTCCCCCTCAGTCCGTTTCCCACTCAATAGACCTTAAGTATCCCCCCTCCTCCCCCCCCCCCGGATGTGTACAATCAACAAAGGAAAAAAAATATGATCAATCTTTACAATATTTTTGTAAAGGTTCCCAAACCTTCTTGACAGCAATCCCGGCTCTATTCGGCATCAGAGGACGAGGTAGGAAGGCGGGAAGAAGCAGAGAGAGAGCGAGCGAGCGCGCGCGTGCGTGGGCTGCAAAACCTAGCGCCGGGCTCGCGCAAGGGGGGGCGGGAAATTTCGCTTCGGTGAACGGCTGTGAGGTAACTGTCTCTGAGCTCGTGACCCCCGAGGGTGGTTTCCGCCATGAGCGGATGAACTTTTTGTTTGTTTTAAGTCTCCGCGTGAGAAAACGGATGCTTAACTGTGCCCGGTTTGATTTGGATTTTCGATTGAGTTTTTTTGCTAAATGGGGGAAGCGATAGGGCCACTTGGAAGCTGGTGTGGTCGTTATAGCCCCTTCGGGACGGTGCTGTTTATCTCATGTAATTGGCTTATTATCTAAAAGAGAACCACAAACGTATGTGATGTGAACGTATGTGAAGTGGATTTTTGCTCGATCTACGGATACGTTCTTACCTTGCTGCTAGATTGCAGAGAAGCATAAAAATCAGGCTTTCTTTTTTTTATTATTATTATTGATTTTCCAAACGTCAATAATACAAGACGCAAATATATAACATATAATAAGTCAATAAAAGCACATTCAACTTACAGATATACATAACCAACCATTTTATCCCCCCCCCCCAGTGCTTAATCAATAAAAAACAGAAACAGATTTTCCCAATAACCTTATCCTATTAAAATTAATAATATCCTCCCACCCCAGGTGTAAATACTCAAAGGTCAAAATTAGAACAGAAATAGCCCCCCCCACCCTTCCCTGGATGTGTACGAAAATAAACAAAAATTGACTCATAATCATAGACCTACTATAAGATGTCAACGGGCCCCAAACCAGTTTAAATAAATTGCTGTGCCCCAAACTCCAAAGTGTTCTAGATTGTAAGCTCTTCTGAGCAGGGACTGTCTATTGTGTGTTAGAACGTACAGCGCTGATACGCCTTTCAGCGCTATAGAAATAATAAATAGTAGTAGTAGTAGCAGCAGCAGCAAAAGCCCTTCAAAGTAACATATCCTCTCTTTTTATGTTAAGATTTTTTTTTTTAAATCATCCTGCTTAGGAAGAGAGGAGTCCAATGTTGCTACAGCTCTTGGGGCCTGAGTTCAAGGCTTCTCTGTGCAATGGACTCCCTGTGAGTTTGAGCAGGGTGGAACCAGTTTCTTTTACACTTCAGATTGTACTAAGATGAAGGGGATGCTACCTGAAACTGCTTAAGGGTACATGAGAGGAGGGTACATGGTGAAGGGTACATGAGAGGAGAGGTGCCCAGGGCAGTCCGTCCTCCACCATCCTTACTATGCCAGTGTTGTTGAATATCCCTTTAACCACCCATGTCATGGGGAAGAGGAAGGGAACTACCTGGTCTATTCCTCTGGCTGCCGGGAGTTCCAAGATCTTGGTGCAGACAACACTGGACGCTGGGTTCTCTCGCCAGCTTAAGGAGATGCCCCCAACTCTGGCAGGTTTGCTGGGCTAGGCGAACCTCAGTGATGATCGGGTTTCCCTAAACCCAATTCAGGGGCGAAGTCCTGTCCAACCAGGAAGTAGCCCTGCAGAGAGAATGGCTGAACAGCTTTCCATGAAAGGTGGATTGCCCTGGAGGAGCAGTGGGAGGAGAAGCAATGGAGGAAGAATTCCCCACTGGAGCCCAGACATCGGCACTCAAAGCAGAGGCAGGAAAAACTTCTGTGAGTAATAACATTTAATTTGGACAATTGACTAAGCCAGCAGTAGTGAATTTAGAGGAACTGTGGAGGGCTATAGAAATCATGGACTCCAGAAGGCAATGATTAAGGTACAGGTGGACTGTGTCTCTGTCAGCTCTCAGGTAGGGGTTTATGAGGAAAAGTTAAGAGAACAAGCAGATGAAATTAAAAAAAACAAAACATGAAGAACAGATTACTCAAATAAAGAAGGTAGAAATGGAGATTATTAAAGAAAGATCCTTTATTAAAAAAACAAACAAACTAGAATACATATATGGAAAATAAACAGAGAAGAAACAATTTAAGACTTTTAAATTTTCCCAAATCTCCAGTATTATCTCCACTTGAGATGGTGTGTAGATATTTGAAAGAAACTTTAATGATTCTGCAAGATAACTTTCCACCTATCACCGCGGTTCAATATGTATCTACAGGAGAGTTCTACTCCTGCTGAAAGGGGAGAAACGGAGAAGGGAGTGAATGAACTTAACAGATTTTTTGGAGAATTCCCTGGAAGTAGTTGTGGAAAGGATAGCTCTCTTGGTAACATTTGCCTTGGAGCATGACAGAGACTTTGAATTTAAACTTTACTTTAGACACATGAACGATAAGTTCTTTGGATAGGCAATCCAGATTTTTCCTGATATTTCTCAAGTGAAACAGAAGAGACGGAAATAATTTCTTCTTTATAAACCTAGAGACTTGGCTCTAGGTGCATCCTTTATTTTGAAATTTCCAGCAAAATGCTGTGTTTCACTACAAGGAAGACATTTTTTATTTTTCAAACCAAAGCATTTGTTGGAATTTATATCTGCCAAGGAAGGGGGGGGGGGGGTGATTGGCCCAATAGCTCTACCAGCAGTTTAAGTCCAGGCTATTGGGGGTTTCTAGCATTGTCTTCTGAGCTGTTCTTGTAATTAATAAGTATATTTCCTTTATTACTATACTAATACTTGGATCCATATTTTTAACTTTGAGGATTAAAAGTGATGTTAGGTTTATTAAGTTTCTTTGAATAATGATGTAATTCTGTATTTAAGTATTGAAGTGCTTGTTTAATAATTTGAAAAATTGAATTAAAAAAAAAATCCACCTATGTCAAAACTGGCTAATTTGGGCGTGGTCCAGGGTGGAGTTGGCACCTATGCGGCTTAAATGCCAGCTTTTAATCCAGTTTGCCACTTTGGGTCCTAAATTCTGCTGGCAGATTTATTCAAGAGCCTCCTATGAGGAACTATGTCAAAGGCTTTGCTGAAATCTTGCCCACAACCTCGAAACAGCCTTGGAAAAAAAAGGGATTTTATCCTGGATTTGAACACTGCCCGAGATGGAGATTGACAAATAGGAGAAAATATTCATTCAATTCGTAAACTTAAGTTCTGGGATTCATGCCGGAGGATATAGTAAAAGCAGTTAGTATAGCTGGATTTTAAAACATTTGGACAAGTTCCTGGAAGAAAAATTCATAAACCTTTAAGGTAGCGTTGAGGAAATCCACTGCCTATGTTTGGGTGTAGTGTAAGCAACATGGAATCCTGTTACTTTTTGGGGCTTGCTAGCCAGTCAAATTTTCAAGATATCCACAGTAAATATGGACCTATCAAGTCTCCCACTTTTGCAAGTCTTCTCCCACCCTTCCACTAATAAGTAATGATTCTGGGTAGATTTTGAGCATGGTTTAACTTAGGTGCACCCATTTAAACCAAGAAAACGCTAGCATAAACAGTGTGTGCCTAAGGTTTCAACGTCTACCGGTGCCTAAGACTGCGTAGGCACCTCTAGGCACGATTTTACAAATGGCGCCTAGCAGGTTTATTTATTTATTCAGTTTTCTATACAATTCTCCCAGGAGAGCTCAGAACATGAATTTCCTCTGTCCCGGTGGGCTCACAATCTATCTAATGCTGTGCTCCTTGGTACCTAGAAGTTAGGAGCCATTTATAGAATTGAGGCCTAAATGCCTTTTTAAAAAATTCTTAGAAATTCTTTATTGCAACACTCAATAACAGCGAATAACATTTAATAACCATCTCCATCATATGTTGTACCAAAGAAAGCTTAACATTTAGGGCTCCTTTTACAAAGCTGTGCTGGCATTTTTAGTGCGTGCTACACGGAAAATACTAATGCCAGCTCTATGGAGGCGTTAGCGTCTAGCGCGCTAAAACCGCTAGCACACCTTTGTAAAAGGAGCCCTTAGTGTCAATATAACACAAGCGATTTTTCCGTTCTTAAGGAAATTTTTAAATCCTCCCCTTCTAACCCTGCACATCCTATTTTATACCGATGGGCCATACAGCACTTAGGGGTCCTTTTACTAAGGTGCGCTAGTGTGTCTTAGCGCACGCTAAATGCTAACGTGTCCATTATATCCTATGGAAGTGTTAGCACGCATTAACATTTAGCGCACGCTAAGACGCACTAGCGCGCCTTAGTAAAAGGACCCCTTAATGTATGCTAATGTCCATTAGCTCATGTGAAGCATTAATAAAATAAAGGCTCTTTAAAATGTTAGGGAAATACCTGCTGTACCTCAGTGTAGCTGAATTAAAAAAAAATTTTCACACTGCAGCAAATTGTGACTCTGAGCAAGTCACTTAATTGCCCAGAGTCGCAAGGAACCGTGGAATAATTTTTTTAAATAAATAAAAAATACTTTTAATTCAAATTATAAATTTTAATCAAAAAGCAATCCCAAAAGATTAAAGAATAAAAAGTAATGACGGGAAATATAAAATTGTTTCAATATTAAATAGATTGGGCTGTTCTTCTTGTCCTTTGGTCCCATATCCTGCTACTGTTTTTCAGAATTTATCTATAAATTTAAGGCCTCTTCTATCAAACTGCGCTAGAGTTCCTATGAGCGTCGGGAGCTGTGCGGGCCATTCAGCGCGGCTCTCTGCGCTAAAAACTGCTAGCGCAGTTTGATAGAAGAGGCCCTTAGGCTGCACGCCGGTTAACGTCTTTAATGAATCAGTTTTTAGATTATGGATTTTTTTCCTTACCTATGGAAAAAATCTATTACATTAGACCCTTTAGTACCAGCAAGTTATCATCCAATAGCTAAACTAAATTAAACCTTAGGTTTGTATACCGCACCATGTCCACAAGCGTAGAGCTCGGCACGGTTTACAGGGTTAGGTTGAAAAGGAGCTACAATGAAGGGTTATAGGAAAGGAGCTAGGAAGATAAAGAAGGTCAGGGTACCAAAGAGCGGGAGGTGTTAGATTTTTGAAAAGAGCCAAGTTTTCAGGTGTTTGCAGAAGGATTGGAGGGAGCTAACAGCCCTATACTGACCAAGTTATTGGAATCAATAGTTTCATAACAACTTTCAGACTTTTTGGATAAATATTCAATATTACATCCATTTCAACATGGCTCTCATCCATGTTAGGGCAAAGAGACATTATTACTCTTCTCTTATGTCTCAGATTCAAAAAATATTTAAGTAAAATGCATTTTACAGTTTGATTTATTGGCTCCTTTTATGTTTGCTTTTTGTAAACCGCCTAGTTGTAGATGGTATATATTTTTAAAATAAATAAATGTAGTCGATCACAAAGTTTTTTTTTAAACATTCCTCCTTTCACAAATAGGTGTAGGAGGTAACGTTTTGAAATGGTTTGGGGATTTTAAGGTCTTATGTATGTAACTCTGTGAACCGTTTAGTTATAAACGGTATAGAAAATTTTTAAATAAATAAAATAAATTATATGGTACAAACTGGTGGAAGAACATCCCTAGCCTAGTTTCCTGACTGTGGTGCGCCCCAGGGAACTCCGCTGTCCACCATCCTTTTCAATGTTTACTAGACGTCATTGTGTTCTTTCTTTAGGTCCAGGTGAATTTCTTTTTACATACGCAGATGATATTTTTATATTACAAGAAGTTAGTCAATATTTAAATAACCTTACTTCTAATATTTAAATAACCTTACCTCTAATATTTAAATAACCTTACCTCTAATATTACCAGATTGTTACAGTGGTCGACTTTGGCCATGATAAAGTTAAACCCTGTGAAGACAAAATTGTTGTGGTTAGGGCCTGATTGACCGAAACTTCCTAACAATATTTTTTAGACTCTGGAGAAACCTTGTCTATTGAAAGTATATCAGGAATATTGGGTATTACATTAGATTCTGTTGTCTTATCAACAGATAAATAATCTAGTTAGAAAATGTTTTCTAAGCTTACGTCAACATAGGATAACTTATAAGATTGCCCTCTTAGTATTCAAAACCCTGAAAACTAAAGAACCGGCTTTCCTTGACAAAAATCTTATACCTTATGAATCTAATAGATCCTTAAGATCCTCTGGACAACATCTGCTCTGGGTTCCTTCTCTAAAAATAATAAATACCCGTAGAACAACAATATTCTCAGATACTGCACCTACACTTTGGAATGCATTACCTACTCATCTTCTGGAAGAGCAAAATTTAGACAAATTTAAAGGAGCTTTAAAAAGCTTCCTATTCACTGATGCTTTTGACTAATGATCCCACTATTCTTTTCTCATTGATCCCCGTAGTCCTTTTGGTTTTCTCCCATATATGTTCTCTTTCCTATATTTAGTATAGTTCCCCCCCCCTCCTGTTCGTTCTTAGTATTTTTATTTTGTGTTTTTCTGGGTAAAATTGGTCTGTTTATCATTGTTGTTTTTAATTTTGTTCTTACCCCAATTTTATTGTTGTAAAACGCTTAGGGCTCCTTTTAGAAAGCTGCGAGAGCGTTTTTAGCGCACACTAAACCCGCGCTATGCGGCTAGAACTAATGCCAGCTCAGTGCTGGCATTAGTGTCTAACGTGCATGGCAATTTATCTTCTAGAGGTGTTCAGTTAAGGAGTCAAATCTTCTGCTCTTGCTCTTTTCTATTTACCACTCTATGGAATGAATTACCCATCAGTCTCCGGTCATGTCCTACCTATCAATCTTTCAAAAAAGATGAGACTTGTTTCCTGCTCTTTCAAATATGTTAAGAACATAAGAACTGCCATCTCCGGATCAGACCCATGGTCCATCGAGTCCGGCGATCCACACACGCGGAGGCCCAGTCAGGTATACACCTGATGTAGTTTTAGTCACCCATATCCCTCTATGCCTCTCGTAAGGAGATGTGCATCTAATTTGCCTTTGAATCCCAGCACAGTGGATTCCTTAATAACCTCCTTTGGGAGAGCATTCCAGGCGTCTACCACTCGCTGCATAAAGCAGAACTTCCTGACATTTGTCCTGGACTTGTCCCCCCTTAGCTTCAAACCATGTCCTCTTGTCCGTGTCGCGTTGGACAATGTAAATAATTTATTTTTCTGCTCTATTTTATCGATGCCTTTCAGCATTTTGAACGTCTCGATCATGTCCCCTCGCAGCCTCCTCTCCTCAAGGGAAAACAGTCCCAGTTTCTTGAGTCGTTCCTCATATTCCAAGTTCTCCATACCTCTTATTAACTTCGTTGCTCGTCTCTGCACCCTCTCCAGCAGTTTTATATCCTTTAGGTTGGGAGACCAATGTTGGACACAGTATTCCAAGTGTGGTCTGACCATTGCTCTATAAAGCGGCATTATGACTTTCTCCGATCTACTCGTGATTCCTTTCTTTATCATGCCTAACATTCTGTTTGCTTTCTTTGCCGCCACCGCGCATTGTGCCGACGGCTTCAGGGTCCTATCTATCAGTACACCCAGGTCCTTTTCTTGTTCGCTCTTACCCAGAGTTGCACCTGACATTCTATACTCGTGTTCCTTATTCTTACTACCTAAATGCATTACTTTGCATTTCTCCACGTTGAACTTCATCTGCCATTGCTCTGCCCATTTCTCTAACTGATACAAGTCGCTCTGGAGTTCCTCGCTATCCTCCTGCGATCTGATTGCCTGGCATAGCTTTGTGTCGTCTGCAAACTTAATGATCTCACTGGATATTCCGTCTTCCAGGTCATTGATTTAAATATTAAATAGGATCGGCCCAAGCACTGAGCCCTGGGGCACACCACTAGTCACTTTCTCCCAGTCTGAGAACTTCCCATTTATGCCCACTCTCTGCTTTCTGTTTTCCAGCCATTTGCCTATCCACCTTTGTATATCTCCCTCTATTCCATGGCTTTGTAGTTTCCTGAGAAGTCTTTCATGTGGAACTTTGTCGAATGCTTTCTGGAAGTCCAAATATATTATGTCCACCGGCATTCCACTATCAATTTGCTTGTTCATGGTCTCAAAAAATTGAAGTAAATTCGTTAAACATGATTTCCCTTTCCTGAACCCATGTTGACTGGGTTTCATCAAGTCGTGTGTATCTAGGTGCCGGACTATGCTATCCTTGATCAGTGCTTCAACCATCTTTCCAGGGACAGACGTAAGGCTCACAGGTCTGTAGTTGCCCGGTTCCCCTCTCGATCCTTTTTTGAAAATTGGCGTGACATTCGCTATCTTCCAGTCCTCTGGTATCTGTCCAGTTCTGATTGTCAGATTGGCAAGTTTTTGCAATAGCTCTCCGATTTCAACCTTCAATTCCTTTAAAACTCTCGGGTGAATTCCATCCGGTCCAGGGGATTTGTCACTTTTAAGTTTGTCGATCTGGTAGTATATCTGGTCCAACTCCACTTCAACTGTGGTGAGGCTGTCTTCTATTACTCCACTAAACACTTTCACTGCTTCTGGTATTTTAGTGGTATCCTCCTCCGTAAAGACGGACGCAAAGAAGGAATTTAGTTTGTCTGCAATTTGTTTATCTTCCTTGATGTACCCTTTTCTTCCCTGGTCGTCCAGGGGTCCCACCACCTCTTTTGCGGGTTTTTTCCCTTTCACGTATCTAAAGAAGGGTTTGAAGTTTTTGGCCTCTTGCGCTATATTTTCCTCATAGTCCTTTTTGGCATCCCTCACCGCCTTGTGACATTTCTTCTGATCATCTTTATGTTTTTTCCATGCTTCGGTTGTTTTCATGTGTTTCCATTTTTTGAAAGAGTCCTTCTTTTCTTTTATGGCTTCCCTCACCTGTCTGGTAAGCCATGCCGGTTCTCTCTTACCTTTTGTTCTCCCCTCTTTGGAGATCCTCGGAATGTAGAGATTTTGTGCTTCTGTGATAGTATTTTTCAGTAGGGACCATGCCTGGTCTACCGTTTCAAGTTTGTCCACCTTTTTCTTGAGTCGTTGTTTCACCATGGCTCTCATGCGATCGTATTTGCCCTTTTTAAAGTTAAAGGTTTTGGTTAAGGTTTTGGCACGTTTTCTATTCCCGATGTCAAGCTTAAAGTTGATCACATTGTGATTGCTCGTCCCCAGCGGTACCGTAACTTCTACTTCTTTTGTCGGTCCCGTGAAGCCATTTAGTACCAAGTCCAGGGTGGCGTTGCCTCTTGTCGGCTCTTTTACCATTTGTTCCAGGAAGCAATCCCCTAGCACCTCCAGGAACTTGGCCTCCTTGCCGCAGTTGGAGGTTCCTAGTTTCCAGTCTATCCTCGGGAAATTGAAGTCTCCCAATATTATTACATTGCCCGTCTTGCATTCTTGTTTGATTTCCTCTATCATTTCTGAGTCAGTTTCCTCCGCCTGTCCTGGGGGACGATAGTAAAGGCCAATTTTCGTGTCTGCGCTGTTTTGGCCAGGAATCTTGACCCAGAGGGACTCTAGCTTCTCTTTCGTTTCCGTCGTAGCCACTTCAACAGATTCTATTCCTTCCTGAACATATAGGGCAATACCTCCACCTTTCTGCCCTACTCGATCTCTTCTATATAGTTTGTATCCCTGTAGTACGGTGTCCCATTTGTTTTCTTCATTCCACCATGTTTCTGTTATGCCAATGATTTCCAACTTATCATGTCTTGCTATTGTCTCTAGTTCCCCCATTTTGTTTCCTAGACTTCTAGCATTCGTATACATACATTTGAGTTCTCTTTGTGTTACCTTTTTGGACTTTCTACTCTTTGCTGTCCCTACTGTTTCTTTCACGTTATCCCTAACCGCTCCAGTGTTGTCTCCCTTGTTTGCTGTGCGGTCATCCCCTCCTGTGTCTGAGTTGTCCCTTCCTGCCTTGTCTTCCTTATTTGCTGTCAGGTCGTCCCCTCCTGTGTATGAGTAGTAGCCCATGGCTCCTTCATCGGGGCATCCTGTCGTCCGTGCCATCGACTGGTGGTCGACTGTCGGCTTTCCCCTATTTGTTAGTTTAAAGCCTTCTCGATGGCCTTCTTCATGTTTTTTTAATAGTATAATTCATACAAATTTTTTAATGAACTAGCTGATCACCCGGCTCCTGATTGGTGTAACCATGACTTTAGTACCAGGAAGAGGCGGTCGGCAAATGTGCCCGGCTTTGTAAGTACAATTTAAGCACCTGCCAGCATCCCAGCTGCCTTCTCCTGCCATTGATCAGCTGAAAAACCGTATTTGCAGTTTTTCGAAATTAATGTTGTGTTCCTGGAATGGAACCCCCAAGAATTTCGGGGGACTACTGTATATAGATAGATATACTGTGCAAAGTCTTAATGTATTGAAAACCACATCGAGCCCTCTTTTGCAGGGATGATGCAGTACATAAAACGAAGGATTAGATTATAAAATACAAATTGACAAAATTATAAATTAAAGAATCTAAAATAGAATGCACAATAGCTATAAAGAGCCTCACAGGTTTCACAACAGTGCGTCGTCTTTCTGTAAGGGCGAACAGAATGCTAGGAATGATTGAGAAAGGGATCACGCACAGATCGGAGAAGGTTATCATGCCGCTGTACTGGGCCATGGTACGACCTCACCTGGAATCCTGTGTCCAGCACTAGTCACCTTACATGAAGGTGCTTAAATTGTAACTTTACCCGTCCCCTTCCTCTTAATCATCACTTTCAAGTTTGTCTTGTCCATGTCCTTAATGTACACTTCCCCTCTCTTTAATTAAACTTTACTTTTATAAGCATAACTTTTATCCTTATTTTAATATTTTATTGTAAACCGGCTAGATACCCGTTGATGGTCGGTATATTAAAAATTAATAAACTTGAAACTTGACACAGTACTACTCGAAAGGGTCCAGAGAAGAGCGACTAAAATGGTTAAGGGGCTGAAGGAGTTGCCATATAGTCAGAGATTAAAGAAACTGGGCTTCTTCTCCCTCAAACAGAGGAGATTGAGAGGGGACATGATCGAAACATTCAAGATAATGAAGGGAATAGACTTAGTAGATAAAGACAGGTTGTTCACCCTCTCCAAGGTAGAGAGAACGAGAGGACACTCTCTAAAGTTAAAAAGGGATAGATTCCGTACCAACGTAAAGAAGTGCTTCTTCACCCAGAGAGTGGTAGAAAACTGGAAGCTCTTCTGGAGGCTGTAAAAGGGGGAAACACCCTCCAAGGATTCAAGACAGTTAGACAAGTTCCTGCTGAACTGGAACATACGCAGGTAAGGCTAGTCTCAGGGCACTGGTCTTTGACCTAAAGGCTGCTGTGTGAGCGGACCGCTGGGCACGATGGACTACTGACCCAGCAGCGGCAATTCTTATGTTCTTAACCTACCTCAAATTCTATTTGACAAGGATTTGGCAGGATATAAAAATACTGTATCGTATTACAGCCTGCTTTAGAAAAGCAAGCCTAACTGATCTTGAGAAAAAGAAAGTTAATGCAATGATTCGGAAATAGCCTTTCTGAATTCATTATGTTTAACAGAAAAGTTTGAGAGATCATGTTTCATTTTAAGGACCTTGTTTGATTTCCTTCCAGAGTCTAACAAGTACAGCACATAATGTGCCATGTATATCGGAACAAGGAGATGATCTTTTGTAGCTATACCAATAAATAAAGTTCAAAAGGCTCTTCCGAGATCTGAAGTCTTAAAAGTCTTCAGCTATAAATTTATCGGTGGGATGAATTCTTCCGTCTGGAGAGATGGAACTTACTTGCATTAATCTTGTGATATGCCAGCGCAGCTCCTTTATAGTAGATGATGGCAGATAAAGACCCGAATGGTCCATCCAGTCTGCCCAACCTGATTCAATTTTAATTTTTTTTTTTTTTTTTTCTTCTTAGCTATTTCTGGGCAAGAATCTAAAGCTTTACCCGGTACTATGCTTGGGTTCCAACTGCCGAAATCTCTGTTAAGACTTACTCCAGCCCATCTACACCCTCCCAGCCATTGAAGCCCTCCCCTGCCCATCCTCCACCAAACGGCCATACACAGACACAGACCGTGCAAGTCTGCCCAGTAACTGGCCTAGTTCAATCTTTAATATTTTTTATTCTAAATCTTCTGTGTTCATCCCACGCTACTTTGAACTCAGTCACAGTTTTACTCTCCACCACCTCTCTCGGGAGCGCATTCCAGGCATCCACCACCCTCTCCGTAAAGTAGAATTTCCTAACATTGCCCTTGAATCTACCACCCCTCATCCTCAAATTATGTCCTCTGGTTTTACCATTTTCCTTTCTCTGGAAAAGATTTTGTTCTACGTTAATACCCTTTAAGTATTTGAACGTCTGAATCATATCTCCCCTGTCTCTCCTTTCCTCTAGGGTATACATATTCAGGGCTTCCAGTCTCTCCTCATACGTCTTCTGGCGCAAGCCTCCTATCATTTTCGTCGCCCTCCTCTGGACCGCCTCAAGTCTTCTTACGTCTTTCGCCAGATACGGTCTCCAAAACTGAACACAATACTCCAAGTGGGGCCTCACCAATGACCTGTACAGGGGCATCAACACCTTCTTCCTTCTACTGACTACGCCTCTCTTTATACAGCCCAGAATCCTTCTGGCAGCAGCCACTGCCTTGTCACACTGTTTTTTCGCCTTTAGATCTTCGGACACTATCACCCCAAGGTCCCTCTCCCCGTCCGTGCATATCAGCTTCTCTCCTCCCAGCATATACGGTTCCTTCCTATTATTAATCCCCAAATGCATTACTCTGCATTTCTTTGCATTGAATTTTAGTTGCCAGGCATTATGTATACCAAAGAGCTGCCACTCGGTGTCTTTCGGTGTCTTTAATCTGTCATGTTTTCATGAAAACACGATACATCTTTTTCCTTAATTATTCTGTCATGTCATTTCCCCCCCCCCCCCCCATCTCAGATTTCTTAGCATTGGCAAAATACATTTTAGTTTTGAATTATGAAACTAATTTAATTAATGGATCTGAACTGGGCCGTTTTACGAAGCTGCATTAAGCACAGGAGAAATGGCTGAACACAGGACATGCTAAAACTTTCTATGTTGTAGTTTTTTGTCATCTAGGCACGCTGAGAATGTGTTATTTATGTTTTGGGGAGGAGGCATGCTAGGGGCAGAAAATTAGCATGAAAGCACTATTCGGCTAGTGCACTGACATCGCTGGCATGCTAACTGATTAACGCAGTAAGGCTATAGTCTATAAATGGCATCTTAACTTAGGCTTTGGTAGGCACCCTACCAGTGCCTAAGTTTAGTGAAACAAGCCATTTAAATGGCACTTTAAAACAATTATCCAGACATCTAACACCTAAAAAAAAATGGCACCGGAATTGTGCCTAACGCCACTGTAGGCATGGCTAACACTGGAAGTGGTGTTAGGCACCATTCATGTCAAAAGTAGGTATCAGAAATGTAGGCCTTGAAAACCCTGGCCTGCATTTCTGGCGCATATCTTTATCAGAGGTGTGATTCTGTAAATGGCACCATTGTGTGATTGACACGCGATTGGTGGCCGCCTACAACAGTGCCGTTTAGAGCAACGTTGTGCCCAAGGCCCCGCCCCCAGGAGGGACCTAAGGCTCCCGGGCCTTTTCTGATTGGCCCAGGCGCCTTAGGCCCCACCAGTAGGCGGAGCTTTGGGACGGATGGGCCAATCCGGCCTCATTCCGTCGTTGGCTGCCTGCTGGACAGGCGAGTTTGGCTCCCGTCTCTCCGGCCAACTACACTAAGGTACAGGGAAGGGGGTGGGGGGGTCGTGGGGGTCGGCCAGGGGGGTCGCGGGTCAGCTGGGGGGGCGGTCGTTGGGGGGAGGGGGGTTTGCGTCGAGGGCAGGAGGGCCTGGGATCCCTCCTGCCCGTAATGTAGTGTGGGGTGGGGGTAGGGGGTCGCCGTGGCCAGGAGGGTTTGGGCTCCCTTCTGGCCCGAACAACTAGCGGGGAGGGGGGGGTCGCCAGGGCCAGGAGGACTTGGGCTCCCTCCTGGCCCGAACAACTAGCGGGAGGGGGTCGCCAGGGCCAGGAGGACTTGGGCTCCCTCCTGGCCCGATATTGTCGGGGAGTTGGGGAGTCGGCAGGGCAAGAGGGCTTGGGCTCCCTTTTGCCCCGATCGTGTTGGGGAGTCAGGGGGGCAAGAGGGCTTGAGCTCCCTCTTGCCCCGATCGTGTCAGGGGTGCCGTGGTTGGCTGGGGCAAGAGGGCTTGAGCTCCCTCTTGCCCCGATCGTGTCCTGCGGGGGGGGGGGGGGTGAAACGGACGTGGGGGGGGGGGGGAACTATGTAAAAAAAATTTTGTATAACGCGCAAGGGTATGCGCGGTATGTAAAAACCACGTATAACGCGCACGTTATATGCGAGAAAATACGGTAGATGCAAAAGGTTCAAATGGTTCATCTTAAGTTTCTCACTTGTAAAGTGGTCTTTTTGATCTGTATCACTTCTGCTTGTCGAGTGGGTGAACTTCAAGTGCTGGTTTGTGACCCACCTTATACAGTTTTTCATCACGACAGAGTGGTTCTAAGAACTCATCCTAAATTCCTCCTAAAAGTAATCACGGAATTTCACCTGAATCAATCCATTGTGCTACCTGTTTTCTTTCCAAAGCCTCATTCTCATCCTACAGAAATAGCTCTTCACACATTAGACTGTAAAAGTGCCTTGGCTTACTATATACTGAGGACTAAGCCACACGGGTCTTCACCTCAACTGTTATCTCTTTTGACCCTAACAGACTAGGACTGCTTGTAACCAAACAATTTCCACATGGTTAGCAGCCTGCATTTCTTTTTTGCTATGCTCAGGCTGGACTGCAGCTCGAGGGACGTGTTATAGCACACAAGGTCTGAGCTATGGCAGTGTCGGTGGCTTTTTTGCTCCCATTGAATATATTTGCAAAGTAGCTACTTGGTCCTCAATTCACTCAGTTGCATCAAGCTACTGTCAAGAAACCTATTCCAGATGATATGGTCGCTTCGGCCAAGCAGTACTACAGAATTAATTTTCTTCCTGAAGGCCAACTCTCCCTCCAAAGAAACATAGAAGATGACGGCAGAAAAGGGCCACAGCCCATCAAGTCTGCCCACTCCAACAACCCTACCCCCTTGAATTTACCCCCCTAGAGATCCCACATGTGTATCCCATTTCCTTTTAAAATCCGGCACGCTGCTGGCCTGAATCACCTGAAGTAGAAGTTCATTCCAAAGATCGACCACCCTTTCAGTGAAGAAGAACTTCCTGGTGTCGCCATGAAATTTCCCACCCCTGATTTTCAGCGGATGTCCTCTTGCGACCGAGGGTCCTTTAAAAAAGAAGATATCATCCTCCACCTCAATACGGCCGGTGATATATTTAAATGTCTCTATCATGTCTCCTCTCTCTCTCTACTTTCTTCGAGTGAATATAGCTGCAATTTATTCAGCCTTTCTTCATACGGGAGGTCTTTGAGTCCCGAGACCATCCTGGTGGCCATTCTTTGAACCGACTCAACTCTCAGCACATCTTTTTGGTAATGTGGCCTCCAGAATTGTACACAATATTCCAGATGAGGCCTCACCATGGATCTGTACAACGGCATTATAACTTCGGGCTTCCGGCTGATAAAACTTCTTCGGATACAACCCATCATTTGTCTTGCCTTTGATGAAGCCTTCTCCACTTGATTGGCAGTCTTCATGTCTTCGCTAATGATCACCCCCAAATCACGTTCCGCCTTGGTCCTAACTAAGGTTTCACCATTTAGTGTGTAAGTTTTGCATGGATTCCTGCTGCCGAGGTGCATGACCTTACATTTTCTAGCATTGAAGTTTAGCTGCCAAGTCGAGGACCAGTGTTCCAATAGAAGTAGGTCCTGCGTCATACTGTCTGGTAAAGTGTTCTCACTTACTATGTTGCATAGTTTGGCGTCATCGGCGAATAATGTGATTTTACCCTGAAGCCCCTGAGTCAGATCTCCCACAAATATGTTGAAGAGGATTGGGCCCAAGACCGAGCCCTGAGGCACTCCACTGATCACCTCTGACGTTTTTGAAGGGGCACCATTCACCACCACTCTCTGAAGTCTACCGTTTAGCCAATCACCTCCATCCTGTTTCAGTAAGCTAGGGAGTCCCACATGTGAGAATATGCTGCCTGCTTGTCCTAGGATAAAGCACAGTTACTTACCGTAACGAGTGTTATCCGGGGACAGCAGGCAGATATTCTCACACCCTTCCCACCTCCCCTGGTTGGCTTCTTAGCTTGCTTATGGTACTGAGGAACTGCGAGCTGAAGTTGGGCGGAAGGCACTTGCACGGTATGGGCGGTCTTGAAGCTTTTCAAAAGCTTAAAGTGAAGGTATTCGTTAGACCTGTCTATACAGGGCTCCATGGATGATGTCACCCACATGCGAGAATATCTGCCTGCTGTCCCCGGATAACACCTGTTACAATAAGTAACCATGCTGTCCTTCATCCAGAACTAGAGAGACAAGGAAATACTTCTTCATGGAGGTGGTGGAGATGAAGACTGTATCCAAATTCAAGCAAACTTGGGACAAGTACATAGAATCTCTACAGGAGAAGGGATAGTAAATGGAGGGGATCTGAATTTCAGACCGCAGGAGGCAGCCTGGCTACCTCCTGTGGCCGGCGGCAAACCTGGATATTTAAATGCTGGGCTTTATCTGGTGACCAGCACTGAATTTCTGGTTTATGTTTATTAAAATTTTGTATCCCACAATTTACAACAGATCAACGTGGCTTGCAAAACGCAATAAAATTAGTTAAAACAATAAAAGAATGCCATTATCAATAGGAAAGACATAATCTAAATATTGAAGAGAAACCCCCCCTCCAAAATTTAGGTATTTTGTTGTGTTTTTGTTGTGGTCTCCTAAATGCAGTCTTCTTATATCCACTGACAATCTAAAAATTACATCAAATGAACCCCCTCTTCTACAAAGCCGCGTGGTAACGGCCCCGAAGCCCATAGAGATTTAAAGGGCTTTGGGGCTGTTGCCGCACGGCTTTTTAGAAGAGGGGGTAAATGCCAAATTAAAAAAAAATGAGTATTCAACATAGACTTACCCCCTCTTCTATGAAACCGCGCTAGTGGTTTTTAGTGCAGAGAGCCACGCTGAATGGCCCGCGCTGCTCCCGATGCTCATTGAGTTCCTATGCTGCTAGCGCAGTTTCATAGAAGAGGGAGTTAAATTTTGGAAATGAAAGTTCACTTCGAATAACTTGTGGAAGGTCATTCTATAAGAATAAAGATTTTTAAAAAACCCAAACAAAACCCCAAATTATAATAAGCCGCTTTTGGAGAAGAAAGTACCAGTCTTTGAGAACTGAAAGTCAACTGACTGTAACGTACGTGTTGGGCTATGTGGAATGGTTACAGCAGCCAAATATGATGGCATTGCATAATGTAGAGTTTTAAAAGTCTGTGTTAAGCTACATTTCACGTAACTAGCCAAGCTGATACTCATTGGCTGACTAGCTAAGTCACAGTGGCCAAAGGTATTCCTGGCCGCTCAACTTAGCCACTCAGCCAGTGAATATTTGCGCTGACTGACTTGTCATGTAACAGAACCGGTGAACAGGCTAGCCGCTGACTGGAATATTCAGCAGGAGATATCCGTCTATTGGTGGTTAGCTGGCTTAGCACTGCTTAGCTGGCACAAAGCCGTTCCCAGCTGGCTAAATAGCGCTGAATGTCGGGTGAACATTCTTTTATCTGTCGTCATTTTTCTGTTAAGAGTATTAAAAATGTCTCTGTTATTTCTCTTGATTATAAAAGCAGCTTTTCTCTTACATTCCTGCTGCTACAGCCTGGGCTTTGTCCGAGCATTAGAGCACAATTTCGACGTGCCAAGACATGAAAGAATGCTACCGATAGCATAAGTATACGAGACTCGCACTGTTGGCAACAACTCTAAGCCTGACTTACAAAGACCTCTTATTTTTCAGGAATCAGATTTCCATCTGTCCCATTCAACGTGTATCTAATTGAACTTGATTGGCGGAAACGCAGGCCTGTTGATGCCTGAGAGTGCCCAGAAACGGCTGTATAGAATGTTTGACTTTTTGCGTTTTGCAAAAAACATAAGTAGTTAATGCAATGGGAAAATACTAAAGAACATTGGCATTCATATAATAATATTATTAATTTTTCTAATGCCATTTTTCAAAATTATTAAACATTTTTAAAAGAAATTTTTATTTAATTTATTAATGTGCTCAGTGTCTCCTTCAAGATCACATCTGGGATTGTCAGTGAGCCTTAGAGTGCGGTTGAGAAAGGCTTAGACAATCGCAGCCAGTTCCTTTATGAGGCATTCGTGGAATGCTTGTTTGTTTTATAATTTTTGTTTTGTTATTTAATTTTGTTTCACAATTTTTGAACACTATTTTGGCACCATTTTTTTTGGATCACATGAGGATTGAATTAATCACGGGCCGCTGGGATTTGACCAAAATGCAGGATTGACACTTTAAGAACATATAGCCGTTGGATTATAAACAACTGTCAACCATTTTTTTTTTCCCCAAACCTTTATTATTTTCAAAACTTACAGTAAGTGTAACCATAAATACCACATTTTATACATCAATAACACACACTTAATATTCCATTAATATCCCTCCTGAACAATCACAATGCAATCACATAAAATTTCTATAATGAACCCCAATATATCTAAATTTATTAATCTAACAGACCCCCATCCTTCCCCCTCCCGGATGTGCATGACATAGGGAAAAACATTAATTAAACATTACAGTATTTTGCTAATGGCTCCCAAATCTCCTGAAATTTCTTAAAATTCCCTTTCTGAATGGCTAATATTCTTTCCATTTTATACACATGACACAATGAATTCCACCAAAAACTATAATTAAGCCTCGTCCAATTCTTCCAATTGCTTGTAATTTGTTGTATGGCAACTCCTGTCATTATTAATAAAAGCCTGTTATTTTTAGATGATATTTGACTTTTAGCTCTCATTGACATGCCAAAAAGCACAGTATCATAGGATAATGCCACTGGATTTTCTAATAAGCAATTTATTTGGCCCCATATAAATGATCTAAAGTCCCTGCTTCGAGATGACAATGCCAACATTTATTAGACTTAGAGCTGTCCAACTTTTGTAACTGAACTGTCAACCATTTAAAGGATTTACAATGTGGTCACCTAAGGATCATCTTTCCTTCCTGGAGACATACACAGATAAGTGTTATATATATTTTTTCATATGGAAATATATATGATTGTGTGGTTATACAGCCTCTGAAAAAACAGACTAAAACTAATAGTTTAAGGATCAAAATCGTCATTCAACTACTATATGAAAAGTGTGTTTAGGAGGTGGAACATATAATGCGCAATGATGGTCCTGGTACCACTCCCAGATGTGACCTTGGTGGAGACACATTAATAAATTTATATAAATTTTTTTTAAAATTTTTTTTTAATAATTTTGAAAAGTGGCATTAGAAAAATTAGTTAAGAACATAAGAATAGCCTTACTGGGTCAGACCAATGGTCCAATGAGCCCAGTAACCCATTCTCACTGTGGCCAATCCAGGTCCCTAGTACCTAGCCAAAAACCAAAGAGTAGCAACATTCCACCATCTCAAAGAATAGCAAGATTCCGGAACCCCAATGAGAGCAACATTCCAGAGCTGAGATTGTGATGTCATAATGTCTCATTCCACAGTGCCTCAGAGCCAACCTCAGCAGTGATGTTACAATGGCTTAATTGCCTCGCGTAAGAAAATAAGAATAGCTTTACTGGGCCAGACCAGTGGTCCATTAGGCCCAGTAGCCCGTTCTCAAGGTGGCCAATACAGGTCACCAGTACTTGGCCAAGAACATGGAAAGAGAGAGCTTTGAGAAACAACACTCTGAACACCCACATTTTTGGTTCTCATATGCATAATCTCTTCTAGAGGTTTGCAGCAGAAAATTTATATTTTGTTTTGTTGTAAGTCTTTTTGTATTGGCTTTTCTTTGCATCATTCTATTTATCTTATTTTTATTTATTTAAAAATGTATAGCCTGCAGCATCCCACAGTTCTGCGCGGGTTACAAAACATATACTTAAGATAAAACTTTTAGAAAAATTCTCTCTCAACTAACATTCTTTTCTTTAGCACTCTCCAGACCAGTAGAGGTTAACTTTACGATTGGGTATATATCTAATCATGACCAGCAGGTGGAGACTGAAAACAAAACTTTGGGACAGTATATCCTAGCCCCTCCTCTCTATTTCCCTCAGTCTTCTTTCAGTCTCCAGCAGGTGTTGAGTGATCTGTACCCATCTCCCTTGGTAGGGCTGTTGGAATTTGTTTAGAGGTTTATTGTCCCTGTTTTTAGCCGGACGGAGCTTGGACGGACTCTGTTTGGGGGTTCGTCCGACCTCGGGGGTGTCAAACCCGGCGGGTCACGAGCGGGGTCCCTCCCCCCACTTCCTCCACCTCCCCATATTTTTTTAGAGGAGCCTCAGCAGTAAGCCTTGCCCCCTAAATCAAGCAAGGCATATTGCTTCGAGAGCCTGTGGAGTCTGTTCTGTAAAAAAAAAAAAAAAAAAATCCTGAGGTAGTGCTGGTCTGGAGGGTTGTATCCCTTAAGAAAACTGTATTTGACTGTATTTTTTTCAACTAACCGGCACTTTTTTACAGCTAGGTCGCGTATGGAGCAATGAGCACTTCTAAAGGGAAAAAGTGCTCATTGTGCTCCAGACGCGAGGCACTCGCGGCCGGCCTGTGCAAGCGGTGTTCAGGCCGGTGCGGTGGAGGAGCTCCGTCGGCAGCGGCTGCAGGCGCCCAGAGCTCCCCGCCGATGGTGCCTCGCGAGTCGGCAGGGAACGGTGGAGAAGCCCGGTCTTCTCCGTCCGCCCACGGAGGGATTCCCCGAGCCGCCGACGGTCGGGTTTTAGAGGATTCCCTCTCAGCTGATATTTTGACAGCTGATGCCGGCTTGCCTGTTTTAGCGGCTGAGACTATTCAGGTCTCTCAGCCGCTTCAGGCTGTGGAGGGAGCTGTTTTGGCGGGAAAGACGCCATCTTCTCTGTCTGGCCCCTCCATTTTGTCTTCCACCTCAGGTGACCTTCCCCCTGTTTTGTCTAAGCAGGGGCAGGTTTCTGCTGGGTCCCCTGCTGTGGCAGGGAGTCCCTTGGGACCCTCGGGGGGTTTTTCCCCTGATTTTTTCTTTTCATTATGCAAAGCCTATTTTCAGGCGGCTGGGGGTCCCGGTTGCGCCCAGGGGGTCTCGGGGGGTGGGGTTTCCTCCGCGCTCCCTGCGGCTTTGCCTCTCTCGTCTGACGTGACGTCCCCTCCGCCGCCTCTCTTGTCCAAGCGTCCGCGGGTGTCGTGGGACGAGGATTTGTGGTCGGAGGAACGTGTCGGTATGGAGGAGGACCTGGACCCTTCTGAGGAATTCCAGGACCCTCTGGAGGGGACGGAAGCTGGCGGCGGGTTGTCGGGTTTCCCGTTCTCCAGTGACGAGGCGTCCGTGGTGCGCCTTTTTCAGAGAGATGAGCTGCCTGACCTTATTCAACAGGTTTCTTCGGCTTTGCGTTTTGAGGACGCGCCGCCGGAGACTCCGCGTGTGGGGGACCCTCTGTTACGAGGGATCCGTTCCGTTTCCCGCTCTTTTCCTATGCATCAGGATATTCGGGATATTATTCTTGAGCAGTGGAAAACGCCGGAGACGCCGTTTCGGCTGGCGCGCAGCATGGCTCGCCTGTATCCCATTCCTGAAGGGGATCGGGCTACGTTAGCTTCGCCAGTCGTGGATGCGGTGGTCTCGGCTATTTCCAAGCGGCATACCGTGCCTGTTGAGGGCGGTTCTGCCTTGCGGGACTCTGAGGAGCGCAAATTGGAGAACATCCTTAAGCAAAATTTTCAAGTCTCTGCTTTTGGGGTCCAGGCGGCTATTTGTGGGGGACTGGTCGCTCGCGCCGTGTTTCGGTGGGCGGAGCGGGTCTTGGATCGAGAGTCTGACGACTGGTCTCTGGTGGATCAGGAGGTAGCAAAGATTGAGATGGCTGCCTCATTCCTCTCGGATGCTCTGTATGACTTGGTGCGGATCTCGGCTAAGTCCATGGCTTTTGGCGTGGCCGCAAGGCGTGTGTTGTGGCTGCGCGCTTGGGCGGCGGATGCTGCGTCCAAAGCTAAGCTTACTAAATTTCCCTTTCGGGGGTCGTTTTTATTTGGAGAGGACTTGGATAAGTTAATTCAGACTCTGTCGGACTCGAAAGTTCCCCGTTTGCCGGAGGACCGTGCCCGCCCGGCGTCTCGGGGGGGTGCGGCCCGGGGGCGTTTGCGGGAATTTCGCAAGTATCGCCCTGGGCGTGGGGCTGCTTCTTTCCAGTCTCCGGGGTTTTCCCGGGGTCGGTTCTTCCAGCGCATGCAGCCCTTTCGGGGGGCCCGTCGGGGGGCAGGGAACCCCTCCGCCGGTTCCCCCGCTTCCCGTCCTGCACAATGACGCCTTGCCGGCGCCCCCCTTGGTTCCGGTGGGGGCCCGGCTGCGCGACTTTTTTCCCAAATGGGCCGAGATCACGTCCGATCAGTGGGTCCTGGAGGTGGTGCGGGACGGTTATGCCCTGGAGTTCGCCCGCTCTCTGCCGGATTTTTTCCTCGCTTCTCCGTGTCAGACTCCGGGGAAGAAGCAGGCTTTTCGCCAGACCCTTCAGCGCTTGCTATATCTCAGGGCAGTAGTTCCGGTGCCCCCCCCGGAGTGGGGCACGGGCAGGTACTCCATTTACTTTGTGGTGCCCAAGAAGGAGGGGACTTTTCGGCCCATCCTCGATTTGAAAGGGGTCAACAGGGCTCTCAAGGTTCCCTCTTTCCGTATGGAAACGCTGCGGTCGGTCATTCTGGCGGTTCAGCCGGGGGAGTTTCTCACTTCTCTCGATCTGACGGAGGCCTACTTGCATGTTCCTATTCGGACCTCTCATCAGCGTTTCCTGCGCTTTGCGATCTTGGGTCGGCACTATCAGTTCTGTGCGCTTCCCTTTGGGCTGGCCACGGCTCCCCGGACGTTCACCAAGGTGATGGTGGTCGTCGCGGCAGCCTTGCGGTCGGAGGGCATTCTGGTACACCCCTACCTGGACGACTGGTTAATTCGGGCCAAGTCGTTGCAGGAAAGCTACCGGGTTACGGCTCGGGTGGTGGAGTTTCTCCGGTCGCTGGGCTGGGTGGTCAACCTTTCCAAGAGTCGGTTGGTTCCGGCTCAGCGTCTGGAGTACCTCGGGGTGCTGTTCGACACCTCCTTGGGGAAGGTCTTCCTCCCAGAGGCCCGGGTGAGCAAATTGCAGTCTCAGATTCGCCTGCTTTTGGCGTCCCGGTGTCCTCGGGCGCGAGATTTCCTCCAGGTCCTGGGGTCGATGGCGGCGTCCCTGGACGTGGTGAGGTGGGCGCGGGCCCACATGCGTCCTCTTCAGTATGCTCTGCTCCGGAGGTGGTCTCCCCAGAGGCACGGGATGGATGTTCCGGTTCCCCTGCGAGGCTTGGCGCGCTGCAGTCTGCGTTGGTGGCTCCGGACCCCTCACCTAGTTCAGGGGGTGGGTCTGGATCTTCCGCAGTGGACGGTGCTCCTTACGGATGCGAGTCTCCTGGGTTGGGGGGCCCAGTGTCTGGGTCACTCTGCTCAGGGAACCTGGTCCACGGAGGAGGCCTCCTGGTCGATCAACGTGTTGGAGACCAGGGCGGTCCGGCTGGCGCTGTTGGCTTTCCACTCCCTTTTGTTGGGCAAGTCGGTCAGAGTCCTGTCGGACAATGCCACGGCAGTGGCTTATGTCAATCGTCAGGGGGGCACCAAGAGCACTCTGGTGGCGCAGGAGGCGGCTCGGCTCATGGTTTGGGCGGAGTCGCATCTTCTGGACCTCTCGGCCTCTCACATTGCCGGGGTAGAAAACGTTCAGGCGGACTTCCTCAGTCGTCACTTCTTGGATCCGGGAGAGTGGTGTCTCGGCGCCGAGGCGTTTCAGTTGCTAGTGCGTGCTTGGGGGCAGCCCCTGATGGATCTGATGGCTACAAGTGGCAACGCCAAAGTACCCCGCTTCTTCAGTCGTCGCAGGGACGGTCTGGCCGAGGGTCTGGATGCTCTGGTCCAACCGTGGCCAACGGAGGGGCTGTTGTATGTGTTCCCTCCTTGGCCATTAGTAGGCAGAGTACTGCTTCGCATTGTTCGCCATCCGGGGCTGGTGGTCTTGGTGGCTCCGGATTGGCCTCGTCGTCCGTGGTATGCGGATCTGGTGAGGCATCTGGTGGCGGATCCTCTTCCTCTGCCTCTCGAGTGCGATCTTCTGACGCAGGGTCCCATTCCCATGTTCGACCCGTCTCCCTTTTGTCTTACGGCTTGGCTCTTGAAAGGGGCCGCCTGAGTAAGAAGGGATATTCCGACAAGGTGATCTCTACACTTTTGGGGTCCCGGAGGCTTTCTACCTCTCGGGCTTATGTACGGGTTTGGCGTCTGTTTGAGGAATGGTGCCGAGCGCGGGGAGTGGTCTCCTTTCGCGCTTCTCTGCCTAACATTCTAGAGTTTTTGCAGGATGGCCTGGATAGGGGCCTGGCCTGGTCTTCTCTTCGGGTTCATCTGGCGGCCCTGTCGGCTTTTCGGGGGCTGGTGACAGGTCAGCGTTTGTCAGCCATTCCTGATGTGATTCGCTTTCTTAGGGCGGCCAAGTTGCTCAGGCCTCCCATAAGGCCCTCGATTCCCTCTTGGGATCTCAATCTGGTTCTCTCTGTTCTAGTGCGCCCTCCTTTCGAGCCGTTGGATGGCTGTTCGTTGAAGGACCTTACGCTGAAGTCGGTCTTTTTGGTGGCCATTACTTCCGCTAGACGGGTGTCGGAGCTACAGGCTTTCTCTTGTAGGGCTCCCTTCCTGGAGTTTTCAAAGGAGCGGGTTGTTTTGCGGCCTGTTCCTTCCTTTCTGCCGAAGGTAGTTTCTCCTTTTCATGTCAATCAATCGGTGGTCCTCCCGGTCTTGGGTAGTCGGGAGGGTTCTTCTGAGCAACGACAGCTGCGCAAGTTGGATGTCGGTCGGGTCCTCCATGCTTATGTGCAGCGGACCCGGGATTTTCGGAGCTCCGATCATCTCTTTGTGCTTCTGGCGGGTCCTCGTCGGGGGGCTGGCGCTTCTAAGGCTACTATTGCGCGCTGGATCAAGGAGACGATCGCTTCCGCTTATCTTCTGAGTCAGAAGCCGGTTCCGGAGTTTCTCAGGGCTCATTCCACTAGGGGTCAGGCGGCTTCTTGGGCTGAGTCGTCGCTCGTGCCTCCGGTGGATATTTGTAAGGCTGCGGTTTGGTCCTCCTTGCATTCATTTGTTCGGCATTATCGGGTAGATGTTCAGGCGCGTCGGGACGCGGTGTTCGGTGAGCGTGTTCTGGTATCGGCCCTTCGGGGGTCCCGCCCGTGAGAGGGACTGCTTTGGTACGTCCCAATCGTAAAGTTAACCTCTACTGGTCTGGAGAGTGCTAAAGAAGGAGAAATTAGGTTCTTACCTGCTAATTTACTTTCTTTTAGCTTCTCCAGACCAGTAGAGGTCCCCACCCTATCTGTTGTTGTTGTTGTTGGGGCTGTTGCGCGGGCAGTTTTTGGTTTTTGCTGCGGGTTCTAGTATTTTTCTAGGGCCGGGGAGAATTGAAGAACAGCGGCTGTGGCTCGGCTGGCTTAGCTGGCGAGCTGTGGGGACCTTCTTCCTTCGGGAATTTCTCCTCTGCATTTTCCAACAGCATTTTTTGGGTATGTTATTGGTTACTCCTTTCGGAGTATTGTTTTTTCTCTCTGTTGTTTCCAGTTCTTGGTTCTGCTTGGCTATTCGGCAGACTGAGGGAAATAGAGAGGAGGGGCTAGGATATACTGTCCCAAAGTTTTGTTTTCAGTCTCCACCTGCTGGTCATGATTAGATATATACCCAATCGTAAAGTTAACCTCTACTGGTCTGGAGAAGCTAAAAGAAAGTAAATTAGCAGGTAAGAACCTAATTTCTCCTTTTTTGTTTGTTTGTTTGAAATATTTTTATTGAACAGAAAGGTTATTGAACGGACAGAATAAGCCTAACATTCAGAAAACAACAACAAACTTAAAGAAACCCTGCAGGATACCAATTTAAAACATTAAAACATATGTATATTCTCTTTAGAATAACATTGTCTTTATACTTTTTTCTTTTTTTTAAATCTTTATTAATTTTCAAAACATACAAAGTGGCAAGAATTATATCAACATAAGCACTTAAATTCCATCAATAACAATGCAGAAGAGAAATATCCCTCCCCTCCCATCCAACAATTTAATCAAGAAATAAACCAGAAAGATATCCCCCTCCACCCACCCACCCACCCCTTCCAATCTACACTTTTTCTAAATTGCAACACACTAGAAGCTTGCTTAATCTCAATAGATATCAAATTCCAAAGCAACACACTCTATACTGAAACCATAGAAGTCTGCTGGCAATTGTAAATGACACAAATACATAAGGGTCGACCACTGAGGTGACTTGTCAGTGACAGGGAAACAAGGGAAATTTGCCTCTAAACAAGCATACGTACAGCTTATTTGATAATTAATATTCTTAATTAAATATCATAGTTTACTAAAACAGGTTCCAATAGTGGCAAAACATTGAAAAACTGCAGTTGTAATTGTGCATAAAACAAGCAACGAATGAACTTTTTTTTTCAAATTTAAATCACTTATTTATCTAGTTAATCTATATTACAAAAAAAGTATTAAACTTGAGCATTTGTGCTAAGCTTTCTTCAGGACTTGGCACTAATTGGTTAAAAACTGATGTATCCAACTAGACTTCTGTTTTCTTTTTAAAAAATAAGATAGATGGGCCCCAGCTTAATCTCCAAAGGAATTTCAGTCCAAAGAGCTGAAGAATAGAATCTGAATGGTTTCTTTGTAGCGTCTGCTAATCCTTGCTTCATTGTTGGGTTTAGCCAATAGACTTCAGTGAGAATATCTTTACGTTGTTGCTGGGAAATATTGCATTAAAGAACATTGAAAAATATTCTGGGTCCAGTTGGTGAAAATATTTAAAAATCGCACATGATCTCTTGAATTTGACCGTTCTTGATTGGAAGCCAGTGTTAAATCCTTCAGAACAGGCATGGCATGACTGTTAGATTTCACCTTTTAATGAATGGACTTGCTGACATGTTCTGATTCAGAGCATTGCCCTAATCAATCTAATTTGTCACCAGTGAGTAAAAATCATTGCTAAGAAGGAATGTGTCTGTTCTGTTTAGTTTACCCAAATAAGTGAAGATTTAACCAACTTTTTCATTTGCACCCCAAGCCTCAATGCGAGTCTAACAATAATTCCAAGGGTCGTACTGTGGTTGTGGATTTTCTTTTCTCTCCATCTACTGTGATTGTTGTGTTTTTGTCCCACGCGGTTTTGACGTGTCTCCTTCATTTTTATTCATGTATGTAATTTGTTGTTTTTAAATTGGTTTATAGACTCCTGAGGCAGGCCATCTGGGCGAAACACATACATGTCGTGTCTTGACTACAATAAAAATATTGAGCACTGCTGATCACCTTCTCTGTTTTCTTTGTGATAAAGGAAATAACAGGATTGGGTATTAAGAGTTTTAAAGGAGAAATTTGCCTTGGGGTGTTTCATGTCTGAGAAGTTAGTGTGTGAACGTTGTCGCAAGTCCAGCACTAATACTAGCCTTGTGCCCGTTAAAACACCTAAGCGCACAGACCTAAAGACCACCAGAGCTGACCAGTGCAGCACTGAAGCCCCTGTGCCAGAGTTAGACTTCTACCCTGAGTCAGAGGTAGAGCAAGGGACTGGACAGGATTCTGTGCCACCCAAGAATAGAATCCCTGATAAGTCCTAGCTTAATGAAATTGCTGGCTAAGCAGGGGAAGAGCTCAGGAGAGCCAAGTTCCAGCCCTCCCCCATGCAGAGTTGGACATGGTTCCTGCACACACAGGCAGGTTAATGAATGGGAACTTAGCAGGCTGAGGAAGCAAAATCTCTTTTGGAAGCTTCTGAAGCAGAAAAGCTGGAGGACATTGATATGGTGGAGTTTGAGGAACCTTTTCTGCCAGAGCAGGGGAATTTGTCTGAACCAATTGAAGTTATGGACACTTCTGAGCAGCCTGATTTGGAAGCCATGGAAGTGAGTTGGCATTTGTTGTAAAAGTTTAGCTTTTTTGCTATGCTGGGGAAGCGCAGAGCTTTTGTTGGACTTTATGAGCTTCATTACATGTCCAGGAGCAGTGGGAATTTTGTATGCTATTGAGGCAAACTAGGAAGGTGTGCCTCAGGATGACTGAGTTTTTCCTTTTTGAAGTTTATTTTTTCTATGTGCTGTGGCAGTGGAAACAGGGCCTGCAAGTTTTGTGAGGCTGGAAGAGTGTAAATAACTGTTTGCTTTACAGCAGGGATGTCCAACCTTTTGGCTTCCCTGGGCCGCATTGGCTGAAAAAAATGTTTCTGGGGCCGCCCAAATGCGCAAACGCTGCAGCAAGACAGAGGAGGGAGCCGGCAAGACAGTAAACACCCGGGGGCAGCAGAGGAAAACACTGCATCACCCTCGACCGAGGCCACACAAAATACTTCACGGGGCCGCGGGTTGGACACCCCTGCTTTACAGTTTGGAAGTTTTTGGTTTTTCTTCTTTCATGCCAGTCTCTCAGGAGGCAGTTGAGAATTGTGGGGGGAATTCATCAACCATCTTAAGTGTAGGATTGTGGAGAGATTTTGGAAGTTGTTGATACTGAGGTGGATTCACCAATTCTCCCTCCACCAGCTCCCAGGAACTGCTGACCAGATGGGAATAAACATTATGAGCATTTTGGAAACTATGAAATATAAAGCTCTGAAGTTTGTTTTCTCTTTGTTTGACTGTCTGATGCTTCTTCTCTGGGGAGAAACAGAAGCATGAACAATTTTGAGAGTTTGCTAAGGAGAGGCCCAGCTGCGTAGGCAGCCTGAATGGTTTTTTTGACCAGGCCTGAGAAATAAGCGAATTGATGGGTTGATTAATTTACCGCCTTTGTGAAGGAATTCACTCAAGGCACTATATAGCAAGAATACTGTATATGTATATTTGAATATAAACCGAGATTTTATGGGGAGCTTGGTTTATATCCGAGTCTTCCCTGGTTCTTCCTCCCAGATCCACTGCAGGCCTCCTGCGAGTTTGCCTTAAAGCCCTGGTTGTCTAATGGGGCACCAGGACAGGAGCGGTCAACTTCCTCATTCTGTCCTGGCCAGCTGTGCTCCAACCTGCCTCCACCTGGCCCCCTCCCCCCAAGACCCATCCACAGCCTACCTTTTACGCCCTGGTGGACAAGAGGTGAACCGGGGCAGGAGTGATGCTCTTATGCTCCTTCCCCATGCAGACTTGCTGTTCATAATGGCTGCAGCGAGTTCTCGTGTCACTCTTATGGGTACATTTAGTTTAAGGTAACTAGAAAAATTATGGAGCGTGGGGAGGACGGAAAAATCTAAAATTGGGCATGCCTGATGGTCTTCCTGCCATTATTTATCATCGGGTTAGTTTTAAGTTCATGACAATCTGATTTCAGAAAGATGTATGCCAAAGTTTCCCAAGTGTCAGCATATTTGAGAGTTTATCTTTATGAAACTGGCAGGAATATTTAGTCTTAGTACAGGCATTGGGCTGTTTTGTGGCTGCTTTTACAAGGTTAACTGGGTGGGATTTTAAGAGTATCTGCCATCCCTGAATATGAGCCTTTCAAAACTGTTTGAACTTTGGGCTCAGCCCCCCACCCCCCTCCAGAATCTTTTTAAATGGCTGTAAGGGATGCTGAAGTCCTTGCCAGTCAAAGAGATACAGTTCTTAAGCTGCTCCCCTCCTAAGTCTCCCTTGCTCTGCTTCTTTAATGCATTGCAGAAGTCCAGAGAGTGCTTGGGGAGTCCTGGAGTTGGAGGCCGGAGGCATGCCACCGACTTCCGCATCAAAGAAGCAGTGCAGGGAGGAGGGGAATGGCTCGGGAACTGTATTTCTTTGACTGACAGGCCCTCAGAAAATGTATGTTTAGAATGCCGTGGGGGGAGGGGAATAGGAGGAGGGAGATATGTCGCCCCTCCCCCAAGTGCCCCTAGAATTGGAGGGCTGGCTACGTCCCTAGTTGGACAAATGTAAAATCCAATAAAATAAAAAAAAGTATTCTCTGCATCCAGTTCTTTCAGATTTCTTCTGTTAGTGTTGTTTTGGGTGAGCTCATACAATAAATACTCCCTGCTTTCAGAGGGCAGTTGCATGGTGTTGCAACAGGTGAACTACTCTGCAAAATTTACCCCCCAAAGTGTCTTGTCAGAAGGACTAAACATTGTCCGATGCCTGGGTACGAGTGAACTGACTGACACTGGCCATCTCTGCTGTTAACGGTATTCAGCATTTACCTCCTGGACTACCAACCGCCTGGTAATTTGAGAGGTGGGTCTATGTTTGAGTTGAAAACTGGCCATTTTTCACTCTGTTCCATACCCCCCAAAAAAAAAAAAAAAAATAAAAAAATTGCTAGTTCATTGTATTGCAAGGGGAATTTGTGGCATGTCACTCTTTCCCAGTATGCATGTCGCAACGCTTCCCTCAGAATGCCTCGTTCCTTCAGGTGACTCAGCTGCATTGCACCTCACTTGTAAGGAAGATGTCGAGCAGGGAAGTACAATCCAGCTGCAGAACGTACAATGTGTATGTGTGAAAGCCGAGAGGGCTGGGAAGGAGGTATGTTGACACTCGTTCTTTTTTTTTTTTTTTTGCATTGCCTTCATTTACTGATCCTTGGGGTGGCATATGTTGTTGGGTTTGGGGTTTTTTTTTATATTGAAATTGGACTGCATTATAGTCTTGTCAGGCATTGGATTTATCTAGAAAGAGAAGTGTTGTTCAACCTAAACATGATTTAGTGCTCGTAATGCACGGTTGACTTGTAGCGATCCACCCTTGCTCATTTAAGTAGTGGAATGCTCTCTGTTTCTCTTCTCCCCCCTGCCTCTGCTTATACCTTCTTGTAAGCTTGCTCTCATTAGCATTTTTAGCATTTTTTCCCCCCCTTTTACAAATGCAAATGTTGCCAGAAGAATGGCAGGAACGATTAATGGCAGTAGGGTAGAGTCCTAGCAACAGAGCTTAGACCGAGTCTTTTTTTTTTTTTTTTTGCACTGAGCAACCCATTGGCTCACAGCCACACCAGGATTGAGGGGAATGATTTATCTGGTGCCAGCACCCTACAAAACACAGCACGACAAGTGCTGAGGCAGTTGGGCTTTGCAAAAAGACAACAGGACCCATGGAACACGAAAGAAGAAACTATAAAGAGGGAACTTTATGCAGGGGTGTTCGTGAATGGAAGAGCACCTTGAAAGAGATTCTCTTCTCTAGCACAATGGTCAACAAACCAAGCTGTTGGCGATGTTCTTTTATTAGACTTGGTGCATTTGCAACCAAGTTTGCTAGCATTATACTCCATCCAAGTACAAGTGATTATTCAGTGGGTTTACTAATTTGTCTAAAGAGCTGTATGGGGTGTTTCCTATTCTGAATAAAACTAATATATATATTTATTTATTAATTCAATTTTCTTTACTGTTCTCCCAGGGGATCTCAGAATGGTTTACATGAATTTATTCAGGTACTCAAGCATTTTTCCCTGTCTGTCCTGGCAGGCTTACAATCTGTCTAATGTACCTGGGGCAATGGGGGGGATTAAGTAACTTGTCCAGGGTCACAAGGAGTAGTGTGGGTTTGAACCCACAACCTCAGGGTGCTGAGGCTGAAGCTTTAACCACTGCTCCACTCTAGAAATCAAAATGTAGTAGAAGTGAGCCAAGTAAAGGACAATGAAGCCTTTGTGACATCACTGTTGTGGTTTGCTCTTAGGCATTGGTAGAATGAAGCATTATGATGTCACAATGCCAGCTTTGGTTATCAGAGGCTGAAACTTTTCATGCTATGTTCTCCCAGGGGATCTCAGAACGGTTTACATAAATTAATTCATGTATTGAAGCATTTTTCCCTGTGTCCTGGCAGACTCACAATCTGTCTAATGTACCTGGGGCAATGGGGGGGATTAAATGACCTGCCCAGGGTCACAAGGAGCAGTGTGGGATTGAACCCACAACCTCAGGGTGCTGAGGCTGTAGCTTTAACCACTGCATCATAATTGCTGTGTTGCTCCACTTGGGCGTAATATCTTACACATAGTAAACAGCAATAGCACAACACAGTCATATAGCTTCAAGAAATGCCCCAGAGTAAACTTCAGAGAAAAAAAAAAAAAATGAGACTGGAGAATGAAAGTCTCAATGCTCTGATCTGGCGTCCCCTACCTCTCTCCCTTCATTCCGTTTCTTCCCTCCCTTCCTCTCCTCCGACGCTGCTGCTCCTTACGATCTCTCTAGCTCATGGCTGCCCCACTCACTTCCTCCCCAGGGCCAGCAGCTGTAATTGAATCTTTGGTTAGCTGGCAGCAGCAGCGTGGTAAGCCTGCTACCGCTGGCCTGTCCCGGAAGCCACCTCTCTGCAGTGACTTCCTGTTCCCACATAGGTGGGTCTTCTAGAGAGGCAGCCTATGTGGCTTCTAGAGAGGCAGGCTGGCGGCAGCAGACTTACCTCATTGCTGCTGCTGCTGCTGGTTGCCCGAAGATTCAATTACTGCAGCCAGGCAGCCAGGCCCAGGGGAGAAGGTAGATGGGGGAGTTGAGGAGAGCTGGCTAAACCCAGACAGACTCCCCATTAAAAAAAAAAAAATGTCCGGGCACTCGGAGTCCTTGAAAAAGAGGACATGTCTGGGTTTTCCCAGATGTCAGGTAAACCTAGTTAGAATGTCAAGCTCGCCGAGTTCTGTTAGCCCATAAGGAGAAGTTGTTAGGATCAGCTGATCCAAGCCACAAGCCTTACACATTCATGGAGAATCTGCATCAGAAATATCCGAAATTGTGTGTAATCTTGAGAAACCTTGGTAGAAATGGTAAAGCATGAAGATTTATGGAATTTAGAAGTAGGGATATCTATGAAACATGTGACAACTATTGTATGACGTGGCTGTGAATATTCTAAGGAATTCTTTAGTGCCTAGGAGTATACTTAGTTACCATATTTTTTTCTGGGAAACCCCAGACACATGACCCTGCCTAGTTTCACCTCCAGCTCCATCCCATTCTGCCTCAAGCCCCGCCCCTACAAATCCTCTTCATTTCTTCTAGACGAGCTCCAGCTGCATCTGGAGGGCCTGGAGCATGCTCAGATGTGTGTGTGTGTGACATCATCCGCGCATGCTCAGAGGTCCTCCAGATGTGACCGGAGCTTGTCGGGGCTTTCCAAAACCCGGACAAATGCCAGGTTTTGGAAAGTCCATCAATTACATATGGCAATGATTTTGACTTCTAGAAACATTTCTTTTTTTTCTTTAATTAAGGAGGGAAGTTATCAACAAGAGCTACTTGGTTTGGTTGGTTTTTTTTTACAGTTTACCCCAGTTATTAGTAATAAGGCATCAGTGCATAAAATCACTGCATAAAATGGGACCTGTGGTATAATACCAGTAGCCCACATTAAGAATTATGCTCCTAAACTACTGTATAAAGTGTCACTTGCCAGTGTCACTTTTATAGCTAGAGAACAATGTTGGTGGGAGGCTAAACAATTTAGATGTGCCTAAGTTGCTAAAGTATGGGCTCCTTTTACGAAGCCACATTAGCAGTTGAACGTGTGTAGTAGCACGCGTTAAACTGCCGGCCACGCTAGATGCTAACACCAGCATTGAGCTGGCGTTAGTTCTAGCTGCGTAGCGTGGGTTTAGCACGCGCGAAAAAGCTGTGTGTGCTAAAACCGCTAACGTGACTTCGTAAAAGGAGCCCCATGTTGCAGAATTTATTTTTTTTTGCATTTTACTTAACTACTTGCAGCTGGCCAGTTGTCTTGTATTTGGTGGGTATTTTATCTGTCTCATGAATGTTTTAATGCGTTCTCACCTTCAGTTGTAGATAAGATGAGCAATAAAAGTATTACAGAATTAAAATAAATAACAAATGTGCAGAATACTGCTGATAAATGCAAAATTGCTAAAATAAGAGGAAGGACTGGAGTCATGGATTTGATGCACCAGCCAAAGTAGTTTACGTATATTATAAACGGGTACTTTCTCTGTCCCTTAGTGGCTCACAATCTAAGTTTTGTACCTGGGACAGTGGAGGGTTAGATGACTTGCTCAGGGTCACAAGGAGCCACTGTGGGAATTGAACCCAGTTCTCCTGGTTCTCAGCCAATTGGGCTACTCTTCCCCTTCCAGAGCTGCTTTATTTGGTATGATAATTTTAAATCTTAAACTTTTATCTATGTGCTCATTTAGGCTTTTATAAAATGGTCCTCTAATATAAATGTAAGCTTAACTCCATAGAAAACTGAAGGCAGATAAAGACCATATGGCCTATTTAGTCTGCCTAACCATGCCATCTACTATCCCTTCCTCTCCCTTAGAGATCCAATGTACTTGTCCCAAGCTTTCCTGAATTTAGATAAAAATATCTCCACTACCTCCACCGGGAGGCCATTCCAAGCATTCACCACCCTTTCCATGAAAACTTATTTTCTGAGGTTACTTCTGAATCTATCTCCTTTCACCTTCATCCTATGCCCCCTCATGCCAGAGTTTCCTTTCCATTTAAGTGCATTTCATATGCCCGGTACATATTTAAATCTCTTTTAACATTGGACAGAAGGTTTCAGCATATTGTCTACAATTACACCCAAATCTTTTTCTTGGACGCTGACCCCCAAGGTGGATCCTAGCATCTGGTTATTCTTCCCAATGTGTATTTCTTCACATTTTAAATTTCATCCGCCATTTGGATGCCTAGTCTTCCAATTTCCTAAGGTCTGCATGTGTTTAACTACTTTGAACAGTTTAGTGTCATCTGCAAATTTAATCACCTCATTCGTCGTCCCAATTTTCAGATAATTTATAAATAAGTTAAATAGCACCAGTCCCAGTACAGATCCCTGTGGCACACCACTGTCTACCCTCCTACATGGTCATTTAGCCCTACTGTTTTCTGTCCGATAACCACTTCCTAATCCACAACACAACATTGCCCTCCTATCCCATGTTGTCTATTTTCCTCTTGTGTCTTTTTAGTGATTTTTTTAATCTGGTTTTGGTCTATTTGATTGATTGTTCTGGCCAATATATGGTGACGTGTGATAGGTAGTGGTCTGACCAAATTACTGGTGACATTTTTGATTTACTATTGTCAAGTCATGCTCTTACTACTTATTAGGAAATTGAAGTGGTGACCTTTGTTATGAGTTTTTTTTGAAGGATATGATTTTTAGATCTATGTCTTCTAAGAAGGAGAGGAATCCCAATTTTGAGGAAGATACCCAATTGGCATTTTTTATGGATGCAAAATAGTGGCCCAGATAAAGGGGCTCCTAACTCTGGACCTAGTTGAGATCATGCCCCAAAACTTTGAATATCACCTGATAAAATTTCTGAGATGGTTGAGTGGGCAGCTCTGAACCACTTGACATGGAATGACCCAGCAGTATTTTTGTCTTCTCTCTTGTCTAGGTGTATGTTTAGGTCACCTGCTATTAGAGTGAAGTTATTTTGTAGCATTAGATTGGTCAGGAATGTATTGTAGTTTTCTTTGGCTTCTGGCCATTTCCCTGATGGACTGTAGCATACTACACAATATAGTGTCTGTTTTAAAGATGGGTCTTTTATTTCACAGGCTATGATACTCACAGTTCTTACTGAGCTTGGGCATAGGTTGGGGCTGAACAATTCTGGTAGGCCAGATAAGATGAAATCCTGGTTTCAATCGCCACATTCAGATCAGGCAATGCTCTCTCGTTGAAGGAAACAGACAAGTCCAAGGTGCAATTGAGCAAACAGGAACTCCTTAACTTGCTTTTGGATTAACGGTAGAACTACTTACACTCTCTTTCAGATGTTTCAGCAGTCCATAGGTTCAAACACAATTTCATAACAATTCAGCCATGTTTCTGTCCATTGATTACCCCAACTCCTGTTGGTGTCGCTGTTTTCCCTCTCTGTACCTTCCTACCCTAGGAACCAAAAAAAAAAAAAGTGTGTGTGTGTGTGTGTGTGTGTGTGGGGGGGGGGGGGGGTGTCTCCCTTGGCATACAGGGCCTTGGTGGGAGAAATAGGATAACCAAGCTCTGGGCTCTATTTTTGTCTTATCTAATGGTCAAATCCAGGTTCTCTCTGTCCCCTCCCAGAAGCAATAGAAGTTTCCCTCTGCACTAGGGCTTTGGTGGGAAAAATGGGGTCACCAAAAGCCATGAGTTTCTCTCTCACCTTCCTTTTATAGCCTCCCCCCTTCCCTCATGAAAAAGGAACCTCTTACTCCTCCCTCTACTACTCACTATCCACTTCAAACGAGTCTGATTGGCTCTCTGACAAATCCACCACCGCTGTCTCTATGGCAGAGGCATTTTTCAGGGGGAGGGGGGGGGTGTTACACATTAAAATAGTAACATGGGATTGGGAGGAAGGAGTTGGTGTAGGAGGTATTTTGATTTATCTTTTGTGATTATAGGTTATTATTCTACTGTTTGTTCCCTTGTGTGTATGTTTTTGTGTGTGTACTTTATTCAAGCTTATTTAAAATTTCTTATACTACCTAATCAAATTTCTAAGCAGTGTACAGTAATAGTAAAAACATACATTGACTAAAATACAATTACAAGACATCTTTAGGGATAGCTAATATATTCAAAGATGTTTAAATCTTGGATAAACAGGAACAGAAGATAAAAAGTTGAGAACTACAATATTCTGAGAAAAAGAGAACAAATAAGGGAAGAACAATAGGAAGGTTTGCTGTAGAGAAAAACAACGTAGAGTTGCCCTTACAAGGGCAGTTAGGATTCAAAGGCATCAAGAAATAAAAATGTTTTTAGCTTCGTTTTGAATTGACTTAGAGATGATTCTTCGCATAAGTAGATAGGGATAGAATTCCATAGAGAAGGAGCAGTCACTGTAAAGATGTTTGATCTCATTGTGTTTATGTGCTTCAAAGATGGAATTGAAAGAAGGTTCTGAATCAAGGAATGAAGAGTCTTGGAGGGGTTATATGGAATAAGAAGTCTGTCAATGAATTTGGGCTATGAATGTTAGTAAAAGGATTTTATAGTTGATTCTATGTTCTACTGGTAGCCAGTGTGCTTTGTGTAAGAGGGGAGTGACGTGATCGTATTTCTTTGCGTTAAATATCTGCACTATCTGGAGTCGTCTTATTTCTTTTTTTGTTATGCCTTTATAGAGGGCATTGCAGTAGTCTATGCAGGAGATCACAAGAGAGTGGATCAGGGTGTTCAGAGAGGAGGGATCAAGAAATTTGGAAAGAGATCTAATCATTCATAGGCGGTGAAAACAGCACTGGACCACTGTACTGATGTGAAGGTGATGAGTGAATTTGCTATCAAAGGTAACTCCTAACAATTTTAAAGATGATACGACTTTGATGGATAGAGATTTGAATTTGAGAGGAGCCTATAAGGACAATCCATCTTTGAAGGGACAGATCAGTACTTTGGACTTTTCAATGTTAAGGGACATTATGTTTGAATCTAACCACGCTTTAATTTTTTCCAATTTTTGATTTATGATGGTTACCTCGTCCAGGTTATTTAGATCAATAGGATGTATAAGTTGTGGTATTGCGTTAAAGGCATCTAGGGTAATCATTGTTATGTGAGATTGTTTTTGGATTGATCCTGTTGGAGATTAATATGGGTATAGTTCTATTCGCCATTATCCCTTCTCCTACATATCCTATCGGTATTATTATTAGACCTATTCCTACTCATCTTTTCGTCATTGTTATGTTTGAAAGGGGAATTAGGTTGGTGAGGTAGTTAGCTGTTTGGTTGATGGTGTCAATTGGGCTGCCTTTTAAGCAGTGATACAAATTGTCATTTGTCATTAATACAAGTTATCAAAAAGAAACAAAATAAATGCAGATTGATGCTGGGAACTGATAATATTGGCTTATAACTTGCAAGCTTAAAAAATGTAATTGTTTAAGAGTAACGCTCCGAATGTAACAATTAAATGTAACCATTGATACAAGTTAAGCAGTTTTACAATTAAAAGCAATTATACATTTATAACAAGTTAGTGGTTATATAGGTTAAGCAATTGATACAAGTTAGTTTTAGGTACTTATTAGTTACCAACCCCTTTTTCTCTTTGCTTGTTTTGGTTGAAAGTTCATTCTGAGTAGCTGGGACTGGTAGTTGCAGAATTTTTTGTGTTTGTTTTGGTGACTGTGCAATTCGCTGTACAAAGAAGCACACCTTTGGCATGCACCTTGGGCGACCATGCCAAGTGGCAGCGTGCTACCTAAATAGGCGTCCCTGATGACATTGGCAGGGGGCAGAGCTGTGCTCCAATGCCGTTTGTCTGCCTTCTTGTGCCATTGGGAAAGCGTCTGGGTGGACTGGAGCTGCCCTGAGAACTCTCCCTGCTCAGGCTCCCTGATGATGTCAGCAGGAGGACAGAGCTGTGCTCCCAAGCTGATCACCTGCCTTCTCATGCCATTGGGGCAGCATCTGAGTGGATTGGAACTGTCCTGGGAAGTCCTTCTCATGCTGCTCAGTCTCCTTGATAACGTTGGTAGGGAGGCTGAACTGGGCTCCCATGCCATTCGCCGGCCTTCTCTTGCTGTTGGGGCAACTTCTGGGTGGACTAGAGCTGCCCTAGGAACATAACATAGTAACATAGTAGATGATGGCAGATAAAGACCCGAATGGTCCATCCAGTCTGCCCAACCTGATTCAATTTAAATTTTTTTTTATTTTTTCTTCTTAGCTATTTCTGGGCAAGAATCCAAAGCTTTACCCGATACTATGCTTGGGTTCCAACTGCCGAAATCTCTGTTAAGACTTACTCCAGCCCATCTACACCCTCCCAGCCATTGAAGCTCTCCCCTGCCCATCCTCCACCAAACGGCCATACACAGACCGTACAAGTCTGCCCAGTAACTGGCCTAGTTCAATCTTTAATATTATTTTCTAATTCTAAATCTTCTGTGTTCATCCCACGCTTCTTTGAACTCAGTCACAGTTTTACTCTCCACCACCTCTCTCGGGAGCGCATTCCAGGCATCCACTACCCTCTCCGTAAAGTAGAATTTCCTAACATTGCCCCTGAATCTACCACCCCTCAACCTCAAATTATGTCCTCTGGTTTTACCATTTTCCTTTCTCTGGAAAAGATTTTGTTCTACGTTAATACCCTTTAAATATTTGAACGTCTGAATCATATCTCCCCTGTCTCTCCTTTCCTCTAGGGTAGAAACATAGAAACATAGAAAGATGACGGCAGAAAAGGGCCAAGGCCCATCAAGTCTGCCCACTCTATAGACCCTCCCCTTAATATTAGCCAATGTTCTACCCTGATCCACTTAGGGATCCCACATGGGCGTCCCATTTATTCTTAAAATCTGGCACGCTGCTGGCCTCGATTACCTGTACTGGAAGCTTGTTCCATTGATCAATCACTCGCTCCGTGAAGAAATACTTCCTGGTGTCGCCGTGAAATTTTCCGCCCTTGAGTTTGAGCGGGTGCCCCCTTGTGGTTGAGGGGCCTCTGAGAAGGAAAATGTTATATTCCACTTCTATACGTCCGGTGATGTATTTAAACGTCTCAATCATGTCTCCCCTCTCCCTGCGTTCCTCGAGAGTGTAGAGCTGCAAACTGTTTAGTCTTGCTTCGTACGAGAGACCTTTAAGCCCTGAGACCATTCTGGTGGCCATCCTTTGGACCGACTCGATCCTCTGCATGTCCTTGCGATAATGTGGATTCCAGAATTGCACGCAGTATTCCAGATGAGGTCTCACCATGGTCCTGTATAATGGCATTATGACTGCAGGCTTTCTGCTGACAAAACTTCTACGGATGCAACCCAGCATCTGTCTTGCCCTTGATGAAGCCTTCTCCACCTGATTGGCAGATTTCATGTCTGCGCTGATGATTACTCCTAAATCTCGTTCTGCTGAAGTCCTGGTCAAGGTCTCCCCGTTCAAGGTATAAGTTCTGCACGGGTTTCTGCTACCCAGGTGCATGACCTTACACTTTCCAGCATTGAAGCCCAGCTGCCAGGTTGAGGACCAGCTTTCCAATGTACGTAGGTCCTGCGCCATACTATCTTGTAGCTTGCCCTCGCTTACCATATTACATAGTTTGGCGTCGTCGGCGAATAATGTTACTTTACCATGAAGCCCTTGAGTCAGATCTCCTATGAATATGTTGAAGAGGAGTGGACCCAAGACCGAGCCCTGCGGCACCCCGCTGGTCACATATTCAGGGCTTCCAGTCTCTCCTCATACGTCTTCTGGCGCAAGCCTCCTATCATTTTCGTTGCCCTCCTCTGGACCGCCTCAAGTCTTCTTACGTCTTTCGCCAGATACGGTCTCCAAAACTGAACACAATACTCCAAGTGGGGCCTCACCAATGATCTGTACAGGGGCATCAACACCTTCTTCCTTCTACTGACTACGCCTCTCTTTATACAGCCCAGAATCCTTCTGGCAGCAGCCACTGCCTTGTCACACTGTTTTTTCGCCTTTAGATCTTCGGACACTATCACCCCAAGGTCCCTCTCCCCGTCCGTGCATATCAGCTTCTCTCCTCCCAGCATATACGGTTCCTTCCTATTATTAATCCCCAAATGCATTTCTTTGCATTGAATTTTAGTTGCCAGGCATTAGACCATTCCTCTAACTTTTGCAGATCCTTTTTCATATTTTCCACTCCCTCTTCGGTGTCTACTCTGTTACAAATCTTGGTATCATCTGCAAAAAGGCACACTTTTCCTTCTAACCCTTCAGCAATGTCACTTACATACATATTGAACAGGATTGGCCCCAGCACCGAACCCTGAGGGACTCCACTAGTCACCTTTCCTTCCTTCGAGCGACTTCCATTAACCACCACCCTCTGGCGTCTGTCCGACAGCCAGTTTCTGACCCAGTTCACCACTTTGGGTCCTAACTTCAGCCCTTCAAGTTTGTTCAACAGCCTCCTATGAGGAACTGTATCAAAGGCTTTGCTGAAATCCAAGTAAATTACATCTAGCATATGTCCTCGATCCAGCTCTCTGGTCACCCAATCAAAAAATTCAATCAGGTTCGTTTGGCACGATTTACCTTTTGTAAAGCCATGTTGCCTCGGATCCTGTAACCCATTAGATTCAAGGAAATACACTATCCTTTCTTTCAGCAACACTTCCATTATTTTCCAACAACTGAAGTGAGGCTCACCGGCCTGTAGTTTCCTGCTTCATCCCTGTGACCACTTTTATGAATAGGGACCACATCCGCTCTCCTCCAATCCCCAGGAATCACTCCCGTCTCCAGAGATTTGTTGAACAAGTCTTTAATAGGACTCGCCAGAACCTCCCTCACGCTGCTTGGGCTCCCTGATGACATCAGCAGGAGGGTGGAGCTGTGCTTCTACACTGTTTGTCCGCCTTTTCTTGCCATTGAGGCAACTTCTGGGTGGACCGAAGCTGCCCTGGGAACTCCCTCTCATGCTGCTCTGGCTCCCTTTTTTCCTAGATTGTGAGCCTGCCATGACAGATTGGGAAAGTAGTTAAGAGTACCTGATAAAAATTGTACACCACTCTGAACTTCTCCAAGATAGGGCAGTATAACAAATACCAATAAACATACTGGCCATTCCTCTCCCTGTGCACCCAAGCATCCTTCTAGCTTTAAGTTCTATTTGGTTTACAAAGGAAATTTTAACAAGCTGTACATACACATAAGCTGATTTATAAAATTTGTCAAATAGATAAAATTTTCAACATCTTTCTAAAAACTTCATAAGAACTTGGAACTTAATATCAATTTACTGAAACTCTTGTCCCAAGAACCCACCTGATAAGCTAAGATTTCATGTAAAAATCGCTTGTAAAATACAACCTTTCACTGTGGGAAATGTAAATATTGTAAGTTTACGTAATGTCAGCTTTCTGTCTGCAAGTTTGAGATGATCGACAAGATAAATTGGCACAAGGCCATACAACGTCTTATAACAAATACAGCCCATTTAAAAAAAAGTATCCTTGCTTCAATTGTAAGCCAATGTAACCTCCGATAATATTTTGTTACGTAATCAGATTTTTTCAAGTTAAAAATTAATCGAACTCCTGTGTTCTGAATAAACTGTAGTCTATTAATATTATTTTTGCAAGAAGCTAAATAAATAATATTATAGTACGGTAGTCTAGAAGACTTAGAATCAATGATTGTACAAGAAGTCTGAAAGCCGAAAAATATTGTCCGAAGTTTCTATAACATAAAATAATTTTTCTTAACTAAAGCATTGCCTTTAATCTGGCATGCCTTCAATCATATTCCTTCCAAACATTTTGATGACCCTTTGTGGAACCATTCTTGTATCAGTCTTTCCATTAGTTGTCATTTGTTTGCGACAGTGCAGTCGTGCATCTTGTCCTTAAAGATCTTCCAGACGTTCTTAATAGGATTCATGACTGCACTATTTCCTGTCCGGTCCAAAGGTTTCACTTGTTTTGGGGCCAAGAAGTTCTTAAATTTCTTAGTGGTATGGGCAGGAGGCATTTTATTGAAAGATGACCTCTTTCATCAAGGCTTCATCATACTGAGCTTCTGCTTGGGGGAGTAGCTGTGTTTTGAGAACCTTCTGATACCGGTCTTGCCACATGGTTCCCTCAACAATGTGCAACCAGCTTATGCCATGCGTTCTAATTGCTCCCCACATCATCACAGAAAGTTGATATTTGACAGAACTACACAGTCTTTGTGGAATTCCTGTCCAGGGCATTTATGCACCAGTTAAGCAAGATCATCAAGGATTTGATTGTGCTCTCATTTAAAAAGACAACCTGTACAAATACAATAAAGATACAACACGATTTCACTGTGACTTGAGCAGCTGAAATAAGACAATAAGAATAGCCTTACTGGGTCAAGACCAATGGTCCATCTAGCCCAGTATCCTGCCAATCCAGGTCACAAATACCTGGTAAAACCCCAGATAGTAGCAGCATTCCAAGCTGCCGATCCAGGGCAAGCAGTGGCTTCCCCATGTTTGTCTCAGTAGCAACCAGCTACAGACAGACTATGGACTCTTCCTCCAGGAACTTCTCTAAAACTTTTTTAAACCCATCTATATTAACTGCTTTTACCACATTCTCTGACAATGCGTTCCAGAGCTTCACTATTTCTTTGAGTGAAAAAATGTTTCTTCCTTTTGGTTTTAAAAATATTTCCCTGTAACTTTTGAGTGTTTCCTTGTAATTTTTGATGGAGTAAGAAATTGATCCACTTGTACCAGTTCTATACCACTCAGGATTTTGTAGACTTCAAAAATATCTCCTCTCAGCTGTCTCTTTTCCAAGCTGAAGAGTCCTAACCACCTTTTTTTTTTTTTTTCCCAAGATGGCGTCTGATTAAGACGTCCGTTTCAGTTCCTCCTCAGTTTTAGTTTTCTTTTAACTTTTTCTTTTACTGTATTTCATTTCACTTTTATTTCTTTTGTCTTTTTTACTCTTCTTTTAAGTTTATTCTATTTTTGCCTTCAACTTTGATCTTATAAATCTGTGATCTTAGCCTTCGAAAATTTCTGCGATCTTAACCTCAAATCTGTTTGGTGATGTGGGTTTCTTTCTGTTGCGTTCCGGATCGGCCCTGATGAGGGTGGTTGGCTTTGGAGCTGTTCAGCTTTTCCTCGATCAACAGCTGCAATATCTCTAAATAAATAAATAAATGTCAGCACACAACTAGTACATAAGTAATCACTAACCCCCTCTTCTATTAAACTGTGCTAGCAGTTTTTAGTGCAGCGAGCCACGCTGAATGGCCCATGCTGCTCCCTTCGCTCATAGGAACTCTATGAGCGTTGTGAGAGCGCGGGCCATTCAGCGCAGCTCTCTACGCCACAAACTAATAGCGCAGTTTAATAGAAGAGGGGATAAGTAATTAGTAAATGTGACTAATTATCACACAATATATATTTCCTTACAATACTGATTCCTGATAAGTATAGCAGCAAAACGTACGATAGCTTAGCACCAAGGATCTAAACCAGCGGTTCCCAAACCCTGTCCTAGGGGACCCCCAGCCAGTCGGGTTTTCAAGATATCCCTAATGAATATGCATGAGAGAGATTTGCATACCTGTCGCTTCCATTATATGCAAATCTCTCTCATGCATATTCATTAGGGATATCTTGAAAACCCGACTGGCTGGGGGTCCCACAGGACAGAGTTTGGGAACCCCTGATCTAAACGCACCTGATCCATACAAAACAAGATTCTATCTATCCCAGCAAATACTGAACAAGATAATTCCTGCCTCACCCATGGATGTAGCCACATTCTGTGGATCCAGATGAAGGCATGATCTTGTTCAAGCTACAAGCGAACAGCGAGCCTGATGAAGTCTTGTGGTTGTATTAAGTATCTCAAACTAACTTGTATCAATTGCTTAACCTGTAGAACCACTAACTTGTTATAAATGTAAAATTGCTTTTAATTGTCAGCACAAGGTCACTTATCCCGGTACGGCCAAAGCATATGATTGCCAGTCCTTCTTGTGATGCAAATCAGAGAAAGTTCAATTATATCCAAAAGAACAGTTCGATTCTTTTACTCTCAGCCGAGAGCAAAGTCACACAAGAGAAATTCTTCTTATCAGTTCTTATTGTAAAAAAATGGTACAGTATTAAGGAGATAAAATTGTAGGTCTGAGCTTCCTCAATCCCCAAAATTGTCTAACTCAGAAAAGCACCTCGATCCTTAGCTTGCGTCAGGTGTCACAACAATAGGGATGGTTGGAACTTCTTCAGAAAGAGCAACTCGGAATACTCTCACGCCCACAGCAGTTTACGCTGGAGACTATCTGATGAGCCACCTCGGAGAGTTCCACAGATGAAGGAAACGAGGTTCAGAATGTTGCAGATATGATCAGCCTAAAAAAATTGGCGGAGGAGCCTAAATCTAATTTTGCATCTATTTAGATTCTTTATCTTCCTCTGCTTAAGGTTTATCTGCTTCTCAAACTTAAAACACAGGCATTGGAAAATGAAGGAAAATTTTTTTTTTTTAATTCTTTATTCATTTTCAAAATTACATTAAGTGTTTATGTATATTCAATCACATTAACAATAAATATATCACTTATATTCGTTTCTCCTCCGGTTAGAGGATGCAAACTAAAAAAACACCATGAGCATCTTCTCTCACATCAGGCTGCTCTATGGGGTAAAGACCTAGAACAACTCATATTGCCCACCACTTATGAGGTATTCAGGAAACGCCTCAAAACTCACCTATTCCTGAAATACCTAGACAGCTGACCCACTTTTCTCTTTCCCCTCTCTAACGGTGTTTCTGCCCTTTCTCCCCATTGTTCCCACATCCCTCAAGTTAACTCAACTTGTACGTCAACTCAACTTGTACTTCACTAATCTTTTGTAAACCGCATAGAACTTAACGGTATTGCGGTATATAAACTGTTATTATTATTATTATTATTATATTCTATCATTTGTATATTATATAAATTCTTATCCCTCCCCCTTCCCATCCCTCCCTACCATAAATTCCATAATCATATAAATACATATTAATAAAATATCCCCCCCCCCCTACCCAATTGAACTGATACATTTAAGGGAAACAGTTTCATCTAATCCGTACAATATTTTGTTAATGGTTTCCACACATCCTGAAATTTCTTGAAATATCCCCTTTGTAATGCAATAAATCTTTCCATTTTATAGATATGGCATAAAGAGTTCCACCAAAAGTTGTAATTTAATCTTTTAACATTCATTTGATAATTTTTCCCCAACTTCTTTTGTAGTTGCTAAGGAAAATTTTTCTTGGATATCTGGGATAATAAAAATAGTACTTGAGATAGTGTCTCCAGTAGTTAAAAACTATTACCTCATGCTAAGAAGAAATCTATTAAAAGATCTATGTCCTGGCGGGGTTATCCAGTTAGGAGGCCTTTATTTTTTTTCTTAAAATTTTTGTGTTAAGTACAAATCCAAATAGCCTATTTTCTTTTAACCTGTAAAATGTCCATTGATCTCAGTAGCTCTGAATTCTCTCATTGTTTCATCCATAATGAACTTGAGTTTGTTGGTCTTATCAGCTTGGTTCTCTTTTTTTTTTTTTTCTTAGTAATATATATTGAATTCTTCCAATTATAGCGGACTTTAGTATACTGATATTTGAATGATTTCCAGTATTTCTTTTGTCTTTTTATTGCTTTATTTTTCACTAATGTATATATAGGTGTGAAGCTTGACTATTTTTCTGTTTACAATTTTCAATAAAATAAAAAGCAGATAAAAAGAAATCGCGGTTCTGTCTGAAGGGTGAAAGGATAAAGTATAAGTTTTGTTTGGGGCTGTTTCTGGTCATTTTATGAGTTGGATAATCTAGCATGCGCTTCAATTCCCCCCCCCCCCCCCCCCTCTGTTTGTTAGACTGGCTATTGCTTGACCTGTATGACATTTGGGGTTTTTTTTTTGCTATCATATAATTGACTATGCTTATATGCCATAGAACTTAAATAAAGAATACGTTACTATGCTTATATGCCATAGAACTTAAATAAAGAATACGTTACGAAACATATCATTATAAAATAAGAAACAGCCAGTGTTCATAAAGATACAAAACAAGAAATGATGAAAAGTTAGTTCATAGATGCAAAGTTAGTAACGTCAAAATGCAAAAAGGTTTTTTTTTCTCTAAAGGAGCTGGAGATCAGACTGCTCTCTCTTTTGGATGTGTTCCAGGCTCCAGTATCTGATCGATGGAATGGAACGGTGGTTTCTTTGAAGTGCTCAATTAATAGCACTGGTTTAAGATAACTTAAGGATAACTGTTTTCTGGATCATCTCATTCTTAGTTGTAGACTACACTGTGCCGAGCATATCAGTAATTCTAGGGTTTTTTCTGAAATGCTGTATTTTGTGGTAGATTTATGGAATAATTATACAGACTTTCTGATGTTACATGCCGAAGCCTGAGCAGAGTTGTGACTTATTCTTAGAAAGTTTTAAATGGGGAAGGCGATGGCTTCCGCAACCGAGGGTGTTATTTGGATTTTATAATATAGCCTCGCCCAAACCCAGGGGCATGTCAGCATTTATCTCCAGAGCCCTTTTGATGGGAAAAAAAGCCATCCTCACCAACTGGCTCTCCCGTGATCCCTCGTCATATGCACAATGGAGATCCCTAATGATAGTGCACGCAACACTGGAGAGACGCATGGTGGGAGACATGACTCTTGGCCCGGGTCGCAAATTTTGTCAGGTGTGGGAGCACTTCTGGCGGGACCTCACACCGCGTGCTCGCAGTAGACTTTTGAATCTTTAAGATTTTATTCCCTTTCTCAGCTGTTGGACTGGCCATGGATTCTTGGGGAGGGGAGGGGGGGGGGGGGTTGGGAGGGGAACTGATTATATTGTTGAAAATGTTATTTCCTGAATGGTACTACTGTTTGTATTTGGACTCCCTTCAATTATTCCGCAAACAACTGAAAACATGGCTTTTCATCAAATAGTAACTCTATCCCCCCCCCTTTTTTCTCCTCCCTTCTTCACATAAGTTCATGTAATCCTTTTCTTCTTCTCTTCCTACTATTTTAAGTTCTTGTAAACCGTGTTGAGCTCCATACTCATGGAGATGATGCGGTATATAAACTTAAGGTTTAGATTAGATTAGTTTAGATTCTTACTGCTGGAATAATAAAAATCATTTAAACATAGAAAGTTTTAAATTCAAAGGGGCCAATAGTCAGAGAAACAGAAGGCAGATAAAGACCATATGGCCCATATCCAGTCTGCAGGGGGATAACAAGAAACACAGTTATAACTCTACAGAAAAATGTTACCCAATATTCTTAACAAATGTCACTAAAGAACAACAATCCTCACAAAAAAAAAAGAGAAAAAAAGCCTCAAACTTAAGCGACACTTTTCTTGAATATAAAAACCAATTCTCAACTGCTGTCATAAATACTTCCATTTGGCAGAAAAAAACTCCATTCGTACTTCAACATAAATGTCCTCAATAGACAACACCCACAAGTGCACACTTGAACAAAGTCCACAAAACTATCGGACTCCACTTCTCTGTGTTCAATAGTTGCACTCAGATTCCAAATCTTTCTGGTGCAGTACAGTGGCTTCCATAGTAGAGCATGGAATGTTCCTGCTATTTAGGTTTTTGCCAGGTACTTGGTACTTGGATTGGCCACTCTGGAAACAGGATAATGGGCTAGATGGACCATTGGTCTGACCCAATATGGCTATTCTTATGTGAGCCAAATTTATGAGAATGAAGCCATTGTGACATCACTGCTGAAGTTGGCTCTTAGGCATTGGTCGAATGAGGCATTATGACATCACAGTACCAGCTCTGGAATGTTGCTACTATTTGGGTTTCTGACAGGTGCTTGTGACCTGGCTTGGCCACTGTGGAAACAGGATTTACTGGGCTAGATGAACCATTGGCTATTCTTGTGTTCTTACTTTGTTGTTCATATTGTACACTGTATGCCTTAATAAATTGCCATAATAAATGATTTCAAATGTCATGTTTTTTGCTTCTCCTGCACACGTCTCTCATCTGCGTGATATGTCCTTTTATTTTATCTTTTCTGTTTGAAATTGGAGTTCTTTTTTCTGTGTTATTTTGTAAACTGTTCCATTGATAAATGCGAGGGGGCAGTATATAGATCTTAATAAACATAAACATCTTGGTGGCCCCATTAAGAAGTACGTGTCACACACTTTCAAATGTATTTATTAGATTTCCAGTATTGCACATTTTCGAGAGGAAAAAAAAAATAGCTGCCATGAATCAACCCTAGTATAAACAAAATTACTACCAATTGAACAGCTTAGTACAGTGGTTCTTAACCTTGTTGGAGGTACTGAACCCCACCAGTTTCATATGCGTGTTCACCGAACCCTTCTTTATTGGAAAAATAAAATATGATTTTTTACAAATTCAAAACATAGGTATACAGTGAGGGAAAAAATAATATCAATTTTGAAAACAAAAAAGTTCTCCTATATTTTGAATAATAATAACATAATAATGAAATTTACTGCAAATCAGTGTGACTTCTGCTGTTGCCTCTCAGAGACCAGTTCAGAAATGCGCGGCTTTACCTTGGCAAGTGCCACTCTCATGTCATTTTCGCAACAAAGTCTGTTCCTTTTCTTCGTTTTTATGTCCAGCTTCCTCGAAAAGGATTGCGCGCTATTTGAGTCAGAGGTGTGTTTTGACCTCCGCCGAACCTGCGAGACTGACTCACCGAACCCCTGGGGTTCGGTCGAACCCAGGTTAAGAATCACTGGCTTAGTAGAACAATCGTATAATAAGAATATGATAAATGTCAGCAGAATATAAATGATACATCATAATAAGCAGGATGGACAGCACAATCATAACACAGATATGATATTCACTGTCAGCACAATAAGAATGACACACCTGAAAAGGCACATTAAGAACAATTAACTAACATAGATGTGATAATACCAAAAAAACCTTTTTAATAAACAGCCAAATGGGCAAGTGAAGTAGACACATAAGGATGGACAATATGGGTAGGATAAAGTCATTGGAATAAATGGATGAGAAGCTAAATTGAAGGCAAATGATTAGTTCCTCATACCTTATTGAACTGCACTAATCTGTTTTCTGTCTTAAGTATGTATTGTGTGTGTATTAGTGGTTTTTTTGTTTTTTTTTAAATACTTTGTATGTATTTGCTGTGACAAATGAATAAACTCATAATCTTTATAACAGGGCTAGTCCAAATGCAACACTTGAATGCGTAGTCCGTCAGCAAATGACGGGAGAAGAGCCAGGCTTCTTGGAGTAGAGGTAGTGTTCAGTTTGGTGAAGTCCCTCTGGAAAAGAGTTCCAGAATATGAGGGCTACACCTGAGAAGTCCTACTGGTGGGTATCGCATCATGCAGTTTCTTTTGACAAGGGTGCAGGTAGTGAGAGAATCTTAGAGGCTACAGGCAAATAGAGGGCCAACTTGTTCTTTAGGCAACCTTGGTCTATTCGGTCTGAGGGCCTTGAAAATCAAAAATAACATTTTTAAATGTATCCCTGTAAGGTGCTGGTAATCAATAAAGGCTTTGCAGGAAGGGCGTGATGTGGTTAGGCTACTTCTAGTGACCCCCCCCACCTCCCTTGTCAGTCATGCTGCAGAATTATAAATTAGTTGGAGCTGGTGCAAACTTTTTGCTTTGATTAAATTTACAGAGCATTTAACAGTAGGCCAATCATGATATGATCACAGAACCGACCACTATGTTGGACTCATCTTCTCAATATATGGAGAGAGAGGGGTTTTTTTTTAGTTGCTTTAGGTCTGTGGTTCCCAACCCTGTCCTGGAGGACCACAATCCAGTCAGGTTTTTCAGGATAGCTCTAATGAATATGCATGGGGCAGATTTGCATGCCTGTCACCTCCATTATATGCAAATCTCTCTCATGCATGTTCATTAGGGTTATCCCAAAAACCTGACTGACCAGGAGTCCTCCAGGACGGGGTTGGGAACCACTGCTATAGGTGATTAGAAACCATTTTTGAAAGTTCTTTGAATTTGCGGGATCAAAGGACGTGATGAGTTTAGTAGTATCCCAAAATTCCTGATCTGGGATCTAAGGAGGAGTTCAAAACTCCCGGTACTTCCTTGTTCCGAAGAAGACGGGCGACCTGCGTCCAATTCTGGACCTCAGGGTGCTCAACAAGTTCCTGTCAAGGAGAGATTTCGCATGCTGACCCTAGCTTCTCTCTACCCCCTCCTCGAGCAGAACGACTGGTTATGCTCTCTGGATCTCAAGGAGGCCTACACTCACATTCCCATTCATCTGACCTCTCGCAAATTCCTCAGATTTTGGGTGGGACATCTGCATCTGCAGTATCGAGTGCTTCCCTTCGGCCTGTCCTCGTCTCCCAGAGTCTTCACAAAGTGTCTGATGGTGGTGGCCGCTGCACTCCGGAACCATGGTCTTCAGGTGTTTCCCTACCTCGACGACTGGCTCATCAAAGCCGCCTCGGCTCCAGGGGTCATCTTGGCGACCCAGAGGACTATTTGGTTCCTGCAGAGTTTGGGATTCGAGATCAACTTCCCAAAATCTTATCTGCAACCGACCCAGTCTCTTCCCTTCATCGGGGCGGTTCTCGATACTGTGCAACTCAGAGCATTCCTTCCTCCTCAGCGCCTGGATGCTCTGCTTCATCTCTGCCAGTCAGTGTATTCTCGCCAGTCCATCTCAGCGAGACACATGATGGTTCTTCTGGGCCACATGGCCTCTACAGTTCATGTGACTCCTTTTGCCAGACTTCACCTCAGAATTCCTCAGTGGACCCTGGCTTCTCTATGGACACAGGTGTCAGACCCTTTGACTTGTCACATCCTGGACACTCCTGCTCTTCAGCAGTCTCCACGTTGGTGGATGATCTCTTCAAATCTATCCAGAGATTTGCTGTTTCACACTCCTCCCCACCAGAAGGTTCTCACGACCGATTCCTCGATCTATGCATGGGGGGCTCATCTGGACAGTCTTCGCACTCAAGGCTTCTGGACCAGTGCGGACCAGCTGTGCCATATCAATCTTCTGGAACTCAGGGCGATTTTCAATGCTCTTCAAGCTTTTCAACATCTGCTTCACGACCTGGTGGTCCTCATTCGCACGGACAACCAGGTGGCCATGTATTATGTCAACAAGCAGGGGGGCACGGGATCGGCCTCCCTCTGCCAGGAAGCTCTCAGAGTCTGGGATTGGGCGATTCACCACAACACCTTCCTCAAAGCTGTCTACATTCAGGGGGCGGACAATGCCTTGGCGGACAACTTAAGTCATCTCCTCCTGCCTCATGAATGGACCCTCCATTCCAAGCCCCTTCATCAGATCTTCTCTCAGTGGGGGACGCCTCAGATCGACCTCTTTGCAGCTCCCCACAACTTCAAACTGCCTCAATTCTGCTCCAGGATCTACACTCCTCATCGCCTCGAGGCAGATGCCTTTCTTCTGGACTGGAGGAATCTCTTTCTATATGCGTTTCCTCCGTTTCCTCTCATTCAAAAGACTCTGGTCAAGCTGAAGTCAGACCATGCCACCATGATTCTGATAGCTCCTCGGTGGCCCAGGCAGCCTTGATACTCCCTTCTACTTCAACTCAGCAGCAGGGAGCCATTCCTTCTTCCAGTGTTTCCTTCACTGCTTACTCAGCATCAAGGATCTCTGCTTCATCCCAACCTGCAGCTTGGTTCCTCTCAACGTAACTCCACGCCAATTTTCCAAAGCGGTGAGGGATGTGTTGGAGGCTTCCAGGAAGCCTGCTACTAGACAATTCTACTCCCAAAAATGGAGTAGATTTTCTACCTGGTGTGTTTCTAATCGTAAGGAGCCTCAACGAGCCTCCCTATCTTCTGTTTTGGACTATCTTCTACACCTGTCTCATTCTGGCCTCGAGTCTACATCGATACAAGTCCATCTGAGTGCAATTGCGGCTTTTCATCAGCCTCTGCAAGGGAAACCTCTCTCTGCTCATCCTGTGGTTTCCAGATTTTATGAAAGCACTTTTCCATGTCAATCCTCCTCTCAAACCTCCTCCAGTGGTTTGGGATCTCAACGTTGTCCTTTCCCAACTTATGAAACCTCCTTTTGAGCCTCTCAACAAGGCTCCGCTGAAGTTTCTCACTTGGAAAGTAGTTTTTCTTGTTGCCCTCACTTCTGCCCACAGAGTCAGTGAGCTTCAGGCCTTAGTGGCGGATCCACCTTTCACAGTATTCCATCATGACAAGGTGGTCCTTCGAACTCATCTGAAATTCCTGCCTAAAGTGGTCTCTGAATTTCATCTCAACCAATCCATAGTTCTTCCTGTGTTTTTTCCAAAGCCTCATTCTCATCCTGGAGAATCAGCTCTTCACACTCTGGACTGTAAACGTGCTTTGGCTTTCTACCTGGATCGCACCAAACCACACAGAACTGCTTCTCAACTTTTCGTCTCCTTTGATCCGAACAAGTTGGGACGCCCTGTCTCGAAGCGTACCATCTCCAACTGGATGGCGGCTTGCATCTCTTTCTGCTATGCCCAGGCTGGATTACCCCTTCCCTGTAAAGTCACAGCCCATAAGGTCAGAGCAATGGCGGCCTCTGTAGCCTTCCTCAGATCGACACCGATTGAGGAGATTTGTAAGGCTGCCACTTGGTCCTCGGTTCATACATTCACCTCTCATTATTGTCTGGATACTTTCTCCAGACGGGATGGACAGTTTGGCCAAACAGTATTACAAAATTTATTCTCATAAGTTGCCAACTCTCCCACCATCCCATTGAGATTAGCTTGGAGGTCACCCACTAGTGAGAATACCTGCCTGCTTGTCCTGGGATAAAGCAATGTTACTTACCGTAACAGTTGTTATCCAGGGACAGCAGGCAGCTATTCTCACGTCCCACCCACCTCCCCTGGGTTGGCTTCTCTGCTAGCTACCTGAACTGAGGAGACACGCCCGGTGCATCGGGCGGGAAGGCACTCGCGCATGCGCGGTGCGGGCATCTCGAAACTTCTGAAGTTTCTTCAAGCAAGTATGCTTGTGAGACGTCTGCATCGGGGCTCTGTCAGATGACATCACCCACTAGTGAGAATAGCTGCCTGCTGTCCCTGGATAACAACTGTTACGGTAAGTAACATTGCTTTCAATCCCTTGGTTTAACCCAGCAGTTCAAGTGATCCCAGCCTAAAAAATCCATTGTTGTTCTCTCTGTAGCAGGTCATCAACTCTCCAGAGCTTGCCAATTCTGTCAATGATGAATACTGTAACTGTTCAAAGTTGTGTCCCATGTTCAAACAGTGTAGCACCAAAGGTGCCTCTACCTTCTGTCTTTTGATGTTAAAACGATGTTCATTAAATTGCAATTTAAAAGATCTAACATTCTTCCCCACATAAATCATGTGACATGGACACTTGATGGTATATAGCACAAAGTCACTAATACAGTTACTGTAAATCTTCTTGTTAACAGGATTTACAAAATCTTTAATTTCTAAGGCAGGGGTCCCCAAAGTCCCTCCTCGAGAGCCGAATCCAGTCAGGTTTTCGGGATTTCCCCAATGAATATACATTGAAAGCAGTACATGCACATAGATCTCATGCATATTCATTGCGGAAATCCCGAAAACCTGACTGGATTCGGCCCTCGAGAAAGGACTTTGGAGTCACCTGCTCTAAGGTGACATTACGGTTCTTGCATGAGTCACATTTAAAGTGGCCCCTTACATCCAATGTCTTTTTGTTTTTATTTGTCTGTATGTCTGAAGGGCTCGGAATCTCTTTGGTTCCTATTCTGGTATCTTTGAAAACTTCATGTAACTTAATTACAGGCCAATGTTTTTTAACTATCCAGTCGATCATAGGACTAGCATGTGTATATTGGGAGATGAAGTTGGCAATAGATGGTTCATCAGATTGCTTTTGTCTAGGCAATAGGAGGTGTTCCCTGTGATTATATTTCGTCCTGGTGTATGCCTTTTTGAGTGTTTTGTGATTTATAACCTTTACATTACATTACATTACATTAGTGATTTCTATTCCGCTTGTGCCTTGCGGTTCTAAGCGGATTACATTAGAAGATGGCTGGACATTTCCAGGCGATGACAATACAATTATTTGTATAACTTTACAAACTTTGCAAACCTAACTTAACTTTTCGTACATAACTTTACATAACTTTACGTACATAACTTTACATAACTTTACGTGGAGTTACTTTGTGTTACTTTACATTATCCTTACCGTGCTTGCATAACTTGCATTAAGTTTACATAATTTATCTTACATAACTTTACAAGACTTTACGTAGAGTTATTTTATGTTATTTTACCTTATTATTCCAGTACATTGCATAACTTACATTACATGATATTACAAAGCATAACCTTATGTTATATTACAACGCATAACCTTATGTTACTTTACATAATATTACAACGCATAATCTTATGTTACCAAAAAATCGTCTGTTCCTAGGTTGCTATATCTGATTTTTTCGGTATTTGGGGAGACTGTGTTTCTAGATATGAATTGGCTTTACGCCCGATGCAGCTAGATTAGATGTTGCCTATGGGGACGAAGTTGCAGTTGGTTGTGAGTTGCAGTAGGTTATGAAGGGAGAGAAGATGATGGTAGATTATAATATTGGGATGTGTTTTTTGAATAGTATGGTTTTTATATCTTTTCGAAACGCTTTGTAGTCCGTAGTTGTGGTCAGCAGCTTGGATATGGTGGGGTCAATTTTCGCGGCCTGTGTAGCAAGTAGGTTGTCATATAACCTCTAGCATGAAGGTCTCTATACAGTTCCTTGGATTGATGTTTGCATTCTGACGCATTACTGCACTCAAACAGGCATGTGAGAAAAACTTTGCATGCACTCGGCCAATCCTTAGAGGGAGCATCGGCCCACATTGATAACTTCCCTCCTCAGTGACCCAGTGACCCCTATGGCTGTTGTATTCCTCCCCTTCTCTCCTTTGATCGTGTTTTCTAGTAGTGATGATTGTTTCTCATGCAATCCTCAGATTCAGAAGATGGCAGAGTCGGACTTGGCCTTGTTTGCCATGCAGTGCCTGGGTTGATGGGACCAAAGGAACTTCTCTGCCCTTTTCCCCCAAGGACTTCTCTGTTCTAATTCATGAGCCAGCAAGATGTGGTCACCGTGCTTTCAGAACGCCTCCTGGTAGCCGCATACAAGGGGCAAGCGGAGAATGTGGTACAGCTTATCAACAAGGGTGCCAAGGTCGCTGTCACCAAGGTAAGTGGATAAAGAACTCTGGAGCCAGGCCTTTGCTGGATGAAATTAGATACTTGTGTTGCCGATATAGACATGCAAGAGTCGCCACAGAAAAGGCCCAAGGCTTTTCTTTCTGTTCCCTATCTAAGGAAAGAGGATGGGATTTGATATACCATCTTTCTGTAGTTACAATCAAAGCATTTTATATTTTATATACAGGTACTTATTTTCTACCTGGGGCAATGGAGGGTTAACCCACCCTCCTCCTTTTCAGAACCGTAGTACGGTTTTTAGCACCAGCCATAGCTGTAACAGCTCCGATACTCATAGAATTCCTATGAGCGTCAGAGCTGATACCTCTGTGACCTGCGCTAAAAACCATGTTAAATGACTTGTCAGGTGGTATTAGGAAAGCATATTTTTATTTGCCTTCTCGTTTACCAGCTTCATAGGAAGATTTGACTATCTTTAGTTTTCTTGCATTTTCCCTCACTCCCCAACACAGAGAAATCAAGAATACCACTCATGACATACAATTTTTTAAGATTCAAGTTTATTGGCAGCTTGCTATGCCACCCTTCTCTTCCACTGCCAACTCTTGACGCCGTCCCTTCTTTCTTGCGGTGCCGTATGCCTGGAACAGGCTGCCTGAATCAATATGTTGTGCTCCCTCCCTGGCAGCGTTCAAATCCAAGCTAAAAGCCCACTTTTTTGAATCTGTTTTTAACTCTTAACTCCCACTCACTGCTGTCAGATACCTAGACCCACTGTATCATTTCCTCTACCATAATCTCCCCAACCCCGAAATGTCCTGTCTAAATTAGATTGTAAGCTCTTCTGAGCAGGGACCGTCTGTTGTATGTTAAAATGTACAGCACTGCATACGCCTTTCAGCGCTTTAGAAATAATAAATAGTAGTAGTAGGCGGTTCAAGGTTTACAATAAAAAAATACAGTAGTAAGAGAAAGAGAAGAGGGAATGTATAGATAAGCAAGAAAAAAAAAAGTACATCTTTTAAGAGAGAGTGAAAGGGATTGGGACTTATATACCTCCTTTTTATAGTTTTACAACCACACTCGAAGCGGTTTACATACAGGTACTTAAGGCATTTTCCCTATCTGTCCTGGTGGGCTCACAATCTATCTAATGTACCTGGGTCGGAGAGAAGGAAGAAATAAGAATACCGTATTTTTCGTTCCATTAGGCACACTTCCCCCCCAAGTGGGTGGAAATTAGGGTGTGTCTTATGGAGCGAATACCCATAGTGCCCCCCCTCCCCCGGTTACCTATTTTTAATGTGGTCGCCCTCCCTCGCTGGACGCGGCGCCCTCAACTGGCTGGCAGGCGACAGGGTACAGAGCTTGGCAAGGAGTGTCGGGTTGGGTGCAGAGCCTGGCAGGGAGAATTTGGTTCAGAATGGGTTTTTTCTTGTTTTTCTCCTCTAAATTTAAGGTGCGTCTTATGGTCAGGTGCATCTAATGGAGCGAAAATACGGTAATCCATTGTTTGTCCCAGATCTAAGCTGGAAGAGGATGAAGAGTTATGCACCAAAAGAATTTTTAGAGAAACATGGTTTTTTTTAGGCTTGTTTTAAATTTCTGAAAGGAGGCTGCATCAATTTTTTGGGGGGGAGGAGGGGGAGGGTGTGGGATAAGCTGTTTTCAGTGAGAAATGTAAGTGGGTAGGACGTTTTTGGAAGTTGTTTGGTGCACACTAGTTGGAATAAAAGTCATGGATAAAGGATCAAATTGTTCTTTAGGGATGGGCCAGTGACACTGAAAATAGAATTGCGGATGAAGTTTGCTTGGTTTTGTTACGTAGATCTAAGAGTACTTGACATAAAAATGGAATTACCATAAAATGATGATTGGTGATTTTAATACTGAATGAAGTCCTTTTTGGGGGGTGGAAAGTGTGTTGAATGAGAGACAGATGAGTTGAGTGAAGCATCTATCAGGAGAGATGTGCTGGGGAGGAGGAGAGAGCGAAATAACAGAAAGGGATGTGAGTGTATTTGAGAGAGGCAGTATCGGTTAATGAAGAGTCAGCATGGTGGAGCAGACTTCTTTTTAGTTGCACAAATGTCTCTGAATATGCAAGCAACCTAATCTGTCACAACATTGGAGGGTGGATCAATTTCCCTCCCCACCCGTGCCCAGCTGCTTTAGATGGCAACACTCTTGCCTTTCATATTTTAGTGTTTTTGTCGAAGTGGTACGCGCTTGCAAAAAAGAGTGACAATCGCTATCCTGGTTGGCTTTGTACATTGGTTTCCATGCTCGGCTGGAGAGGCCTTTGATAAGGGATATTTTAGAAAGACTGTATTTCAGAGGTGTCTCCTTGTTCCATTGGAATTAGAATAATGTCCAAAAAGCTAGACATGTACACTTCTCCCTCCATATTCATGGGTTTGTCACTCGCAGCTTCAATTATTCACGGTTTTCATCTTGCTGACTCTGCCCCCCCCCCCCCCCCAATGACATCATCCTGGAGTGCCGAGAAAAAAGTTCAGAACTTTTTTGCCAGCATGGTCAGGCAAATGGCAGCATTGGAGAAAATTGTGCAGAGAGAAAAGTTCAGCATTGTTTCAGCGTGGTCGGGCAAACCAAAGGAGGTGGGAAAGCTTGTGTGCAATACAGTAACTTGTTTTTTATGTTTAAATGATTTTTATTATTCCAGCAGTAAGAAGCAAATACAAACAGTAGTACCATTCAGGAAATAACATTTTCAAGAATATAATCAGTTCCCCTTCCATCCCCAAGAATCCATGGCCAGTCCAACAGCTGAGAGTGGGAATAAAATCTTAAAGATTCAAAAGTCTATTGTGAGCACACGGTGTGAGGTCCCGCCAGAAGTGCTCCCACACCTGACAAAATTTGCGACCCGGACCAAGAGTCAAGTCTCCCACCATGCGTCTCTCCAGTGTTGCGTGCACTATCATTAGGGATCTCCATTGTGCATATGACGGGGGATCACGGGAGAGCCATTTGGTGAGGATGGCTTTTTTTCCCATCAAAAGGGCTCTGGAGATAAATGCTAACATTCCCCTGGGTTTGGGCGAGGCTATATTATAAAATCCAAATAACGCCCTCGGTTGCGGAAGCCATCGCCTTCCCCAAAGCGATGTGGTATATAGGCCAAGATGTCTCCAAAACTGTTGGATTGCGGGGCAGGCCCAAAACATGTGACTCAAAGATGCGTGAGCCTGATTGCATTTTGGGCAGTAACTTGTTTTTTAAAAAAACAATCGTGAATATGTGCACTATCACGATATTCGCAAGGGCTACACCATAAATCCTGCAAAAAGTTATTTGCGATTTTTTTTTTTGCTATTCGTGGCCTTTCTTTGACCGTAACCCCTGCGAATATGGAGATGTACATTTTGAGGAAAAAAGTTCTCTTTGAAAATATCTAGGTCGCTTTTTTCCAGTGGGGCCTTATTGATAGTAAACTAATGTAAATTTTAATGCAGCCTTCTACTGCTGAACAACTGAGCTGTAACACACACTTTGATGAATTTATTACCACTTAGCTGTGTGGTGAATCAGATCCCAACAGTGCATAACCTGCATACATACATCTCCATAATCTTAACTGCTCTAGTCTTGGGAGTGCTTGCCAGTGTGCTCTTTTCTGGGTTGCTTGGAGACTACTTGATCTGTGCCTTTAAGTTACCTGAAACCAAGCCCTCGATCCCTTCAGAAATTTAATAGAGGTAAAATGTTTTCTACCTTGCTCGTGACAACTATTTATCTGCAGCTATCGGAAGGGCCATCGTTAGGTCAGAATCGTACACCTGGCGGAGGACAAGCCCACGTCTACAGTTAATTTTGTGTTTTTGGTGCTTCTTTTGTTTAAAGCTTACCTAACCAGTTTCCAAGGGAGACACAAATAGCAGGGCAGAAAATGAATAGTATCCCGAGCCTCAGGGAAGGGAAAACAAAGCACTTCTGATGGGAAATCTCAAGATAGCTGGACCCTTTCATCATTTTAGAACCAAAGCTGCATTATTTTGGCTGAAAGCTAAACTGTCAAAAGTCGACCGCCGTGTGGTGCACGAGTTGGGAATGGTGTGGCAGCATGGCTACTGGACAGGCCTGGGTCCTTAGGGCTACCGAACGTCCGGATTTACCTGGACATGCCCTCCTTTTAGAGGGCACGTCTGGGCGTCTAGATGGCTTTTCAAAACCTGGCACTTTGTCCACGTTTTGAAAAGCTGCTTCTTTGGGACCGAGTTGGGAGGGTATGCGCACGTACAATGTGGTGTTGTCTGCGCATGCATGAGATGTCCACCTGACTGACGAAAACATGTTGGGGGGGGGGGGGGATCGGGGTGTGATGTGGGCATAACGGGCAGGCCTGGAGGGCAGGGCTATGAGTCCGGATTTTATTTAACTAAAATTTGGTAGGCCTTGGCCCTTAATAACTACATAAATAAATGTAGGAATCAATATAATTTCCAGTTGTGATGATAAACTAAATAACTATAAGTCATATCACAATATTAATAAATTCAATAAATTAAATTAATTTAAATAGTGCTCAGACCCACAACCATTAATGTTCAAGTGTAAAAACACACAACACTGGCTGCCGTCAGACCCTCATGGCACTATTTGTGCCTTAATAACTACAACCACACAAGGTTAAAAGTAAAAGAAGGCACTTTTGTTGATATACAGTAGAAGGGGTATGAAGAGCAAAAAATGAGTCTTTGTTCTCAGGAATTCTCCCTGTAGCTTCTGCAGGCCCACTAGTCTGGTTCTCAAAAAAGGGTAAAGGATTATGGACTTATGCCTTTTTGTGGTACCACCAAAGCAGTTTACATAATCGGTGCAAGTACTTTCTCTGTCCCTACTGTAGCTGGTTTTAAGAAAGGTTTGGACAAGTTCCTGGAGGAAAAGTCCATAGTCTGTTATTGAGAAAGACATGGATTGGCCACCGTGAGAACGAGCTACTGGCCTTGATGGATCATTGGTCTGACCCAGTAAGGCTATTCTTATGTTCTTATGGACTCTCAATCTGTTTTTTGTACTTGGGGCAATAGAGGGTTACGTAAGTTGCTCAGAGTCAGAAGGGGCTGCAGTGGGAATTGAACTTGGGTTCACTGCCCACTGCCGTAACCATTAGGGTACCCCACTTCTCTATAAACAGATGGTCTCTGGCCTGGAGAGTCTGTGCTTCAGTATACAAACAGTTGGGCCTAGCCTAGCCCTGAAGTCCAAAGTACATTTATCAGCAGTATTCCAAGGTAGACTTGGAGGCTTCAGTAGATGGAACCTAAGCACAGTACCGGGCAGAGCTTTGGGTTCTGGCCCCAAAATAGCTAAGAAAAAGGAACATTTAAATTAAATCGGTCATTTAAAGGGAGGGTAAGGTTGGACAGACTGGATGGACCATTTGGGTCTTTATCTGCTGTTATTTGCTATGTTACCTTGGTGGAACACACTTCTGTAGTAGTGGCATAAGAACATAAGAATTGCTGCTGCTGGGTCAGACTAGTGGTCCATCCTGCCCAGCAGTCCACTCATGTGGCGGCCCTCTGATCAAAGGCCAGTGCCCTAACTGAGACTAGCCCTACCAGCGTACGTTCCGGTTCAGCAGGAACTTGTCCAACTTTGTCTTGAATCCTTGGAGGGTGTTTTCCCCTATGACAGACTCCGGAAGAGCGTTCCAGTTCTCTACCACTCTCTGGGTGAAGAACTTCCTTACGTTCGTACGGAATCTGTCCCCTTTCAACTTTAGAGAGTGCCCTCTCGTTCTCTCTACCTTGGAGAGGGTGAACAACCTGTCCTTATCTACTAAGTCTATTCCCTTCAGTACCTTGAATGTTTCGATCATGTCCCCTCTCAATCTCCTCTGTTCGAGGGAGAAGAGGCCCAGTTTCTCTAATCTTTCGCTGTACGGCAGCTCCTCCAACCCTTAACCATCTTGGTTGCTCTTCTCTGGACTCTTTCGAGTAGTACAGTGTACCTTCTTCATAGGGTGGAGGACTTCTCTTCAGAACCTCTCTGTTCTGTCCTGCCAGAGGGCTTTTAACGTCCTACTTTCTTGGAGCACTGCCCTCTTGATTGGAGGCTTTGCCCTGCCTCAGTTCCAGCTTCAGTGAGGGTATGTCCTTAAGGAAACCCTGCCTTGTACCACACACTCTCTTACAAATGGTAATACCCTCATGTTACGGGCTTTACTCTTAACTCATCATTCACCAATCTTTCTGCTGGCATGACCCCAATTTGGACAATTTGGACACCGACATCCAGTGGAGTGCCCACCTAGGTTGTGACCCCAAACACAAGTTTTATGACCCCCCCAAAGCATGGGAAGCTCTGCTGTACGTTACTTATATGCTCACTACGCATGTACATTTGTGAGTTGGTTTGGTTTTCACCCTTTTGAGCTGCTCCACACAATTCTGGGAAGTCTGCTTCACATTAAAGACTCCGGCTTGGCACCTGTCAAATAAGGGAAAGATAAGTGTGCATAGGGTTACCAAATTTTGACCCCGCCCCGTTCCATCTCCAACCCCGCCCTGTTCTGCCCCAGCTCCACCCAGTTCTGCCTCTGGCCCCAGACAGATGCTGGGTTTTGGAAAGTCCATCTGGGAGTCCGGACAATCCTCTAAAAAGAGGACATGTCCTGGTTTTCTTTGACGTCTGGTAACACTTAAGTGTGCGGCAGTTACCGGCGAAGACACTTTGGGCCAGATTCTCTAATCAGCATCCTAATCGTGGATGCCTAGCGACACCTAACTTAAATCTGCGCAAAAGTTAATTTTTGTAATCAGTTTTTAGTGGTGTGACCAACAGGAATCCTATGGGCAGGACCTTAGGCGGGGCCTTAGATGCCTGGACCAATCAGGTTCTACGCCTATCCCCGATGCATCCCACAATGCATTGGGAAGGGGCAGGCCCACCATTCAGAGGAAGACAGGCCTGCTGGATGGACAGAGGGAGGACTTGTCTGTCCAGCCATCTTCTAAGGTTAGAGGGGGGGGTCCGAGTTTGGGGGGTTAGGGTGGAGGGGTGTCTGGGGAGTTACATAGGTGGTCCGAAGGGAGTTCTTGGGGGGGGGGGGATTGTCCGTCAGGAAGGATTGGGCCGATTGTGGAACATCAATCAATGTTCCAACAAGTTTCCATGCAAATTATTTGCATGGAGGCTCACTATAATAATGTCCCACCAGTTGCTCTGAGCTGGTAAGGGGAAGTCCGAACAGTTGAGTGGCAGAGGAAGCCCCAATGCAGCCTCCTGCCAGTCAGCTGTTGGGGTTTTTTCTTTTTTTTTTTTTTTAATGGCACAGAGATGCACATGCACAATATCTGTCCCATTAAAAAAGAAAAAAGCCCCCCTGATGGTGGTCCCCACATGACCCCCGGTATCAAAAAATCAACAGGAGGTAGCTCCCACAGAGACCCCCTGAACTGACCCCTCCCATGCTCCTAACCCCAAAATCAGCAGGGAGGATGCCCACTCTCTCCTGCTGCCGCGAACCACCCCCCTTGAACTGTCCCCCTTGCCATGCCCATCCTAATTGATCCCTACCCTTCCCCCTCCCCTTCCTACAAAAAGAATCATCAGGAGGGATGTCCACTCCCTCCTGCCACCAGATGTTCTCTGCCCCCCCTGAACCACCCCCTCTGAACTTCCCCTGTACCTTAAAAATAGATGACAGCAGGAGGGATGCCCAGTTCCTCCTGTTCTCCAGGCCCACCACTCCAAAATGGTGGGCCTTTCCAGTGCATTCTGGGATACTCTGGGTGGGGCCTTAGGCATCTGAGCCAATCAGGGCCTTGTTCTCCTTCCTCTGTATACTAATTGGCTCATTTGCATATCAGAATCGGAGAATGTAGGACCACACAGAAGACCATGTGAGCTATTTTGGGCATCGGGTTGGCAAATACGATTTGGCCGCTAAACCAGTCAAACTGGTTTAGCGACGATGGTTAGACGATTGGAGACTTTAGTGCATCTAGCCCCGTATCCCACTTTTTGTTGTGCTCATTTGTTATTCATTGTGGGATATTTTTGGTACCCTTTTTTTTTTTTTTTTTTTTTTTAGAAGCCACTGTGTGTTATCGTCCTTCAAATGTCCTAGCTAGTGTTAGTGGCTTATTCCATGGACTCTCCTGAAATATTGTTGTGTTATGGTGGTTTTTTTATCCTTAGTTTGTTTAAATTTCTAACTAAGCATTTGCTTTTTAGTTTCGTTAATTAATGGTGTGCAAGCTCTGAAATAATTTACAGCTGAGCTGTTTCTGCACCTCAGAGGGTGTTTTATTATTATTATTTTTTAATAAGTCCTTGAGGGATCAGCTCGGTGTCCTGTTAAGAACAATTCATACTTTCTTTAAGAAGATGAGAACAGAGTAAGAGAGGCGTTAACATATACTGTCATATTTTAGTCGGGTGAAGAGCAGTGGAGGTGGTTCTACAGTCGCTGGAGGTGTTAGTGTCATACAGCTTAAGTGTGAGAGGAGAGAGGAAAAGTCATCAAGTCTGCTGAAAGTACAGAAAACTTGGATTTTGGTAACAGCGGATAGCGTAGGTAGTTTTAAGAAAGGTTTGGACAAGTTTCTGGAGTCTGTTATTGAGAAAGACATGGGGGAAGCCCTGGATCGGTAGCACGGAATATTGCTACACCTTGGGTTTTGGCCAGGTACTAGTGACCTGGATTGGCCACCATGAGAACGGGCTACTGGTCTTGATTCTTATGTTCACTATTATGATATTGTTTGTAGCAGGGATAGTTGCAGTGGAAATGGACAGGTTGAGGATATGGTAGATGGGAGGGGTTAAGTAGACGGTTGGGAATAGGGTCTGAGGGGCATGAAGTAGGCTTGGCTGAAGACAGAAGTTGTGCGGTTTCTTCCTCTCTGATTTCAGAGAAAGAAGAAAAGTCTGCCACATTTCTCTTAGTTTCTGATCGCATTTCTTGTTAGCTGAGGATGCTTATCCATGAATTAGTCACATTAACAGTGTCTCCAAATGGGTTAGTTTTGCGCATATGTCGACGATGAAGATCCTCACTCCTAAGCCAAGGAATGTGAAATATGAAGTATCACCTCAGTATGAAAAATTAACTGATGAAGCTCGCTTTGATGGTTGCATCATGCGTGACCAGTAATCAAATTTCTGATACCTTTTCTGCTTAATTCCACCGATTTTTCACTGGATCTTTGGCAGCCTCCTGTGTCAGATTCTTTCTGACAATAATATGAGAGTACAGAATGTTTTGTGTTCCCTGATGAGGAAAAGGTCAAATGTAGTAGGTCTGTATTTTATGAGCCTCGTCTCAAACACAATGGTTTGAAATTATGCTTTAGCAAGCAGACTATATTTCCTTTCTATTCGCAGAATGGCCGAACGCCTCTACACCTGGCTGCTAACAAGGGTCATCTCAGTGTTGTCCAGATTCTGCTGAAGGCAGGATGTGACCTTGACGTTCAGGATGATGTAAGTACAACAGCGGGGGCTGCCTCACTCTGGCTCATTCTGCCACACTGTAGGCCTCGGATCGCTGGTTAATGAGGAAGAATGCAGGAGCAAGGTTAGGTAAATTAGATGGTTTGTGAGCCCGCAGGAACAGACAGGGAAAACGAGTACCTAAATAAATTCTTGTAAACCGTTTTGAGCTCCCCTGGGAGAACAGTATAGAAAACTGAATAAATAGATAGTCTGACAAGTTTCAGCCCCTGATAACCAGAGCTGATATTGTGACATCATAATGCCTCATTCCACCAATGCCTAAGAGCCAACCTCATCAGTGATGTCACAATGGCTTCATTGTCCTATACTTGGCTCAATTCTACTACATTTTGATTTCTAGAGCTACAGCCTCAGCACCCTGAGGTTGTGGGTTCCTTGTGACCCTGGGCAAGTCACTTAATCCCTTCATTGCCCCAGGTACATTAGATTGTGAGTCTGCCGGGACAGTTAGGGAAAAATGCTGGAGTTCTTGAATTAAATTAGTGTAAACTATTCTGAGCTCCCCTGGGAGAATTGAATAGAAAATTAACTCCCCCTCCCCTTTTTACGAAGCTGAGTTAGGCTTTTTTATCACCAGCTACGGCAGTATTAGCTCTGATGCTCATACTGCTGCAGCCGGCGATAAAAAAGCCTAACACAGCTTTGTAAAAAGGGAAGGAGGAGTAAATTAAAAAGTAGAATCCAGCTGTCGGGCAGGGCAGTGAGCCAGTGAGAGATGGAAGCCCCAACTCCTACTTTATGTATTGAAATACAAGTAAAAGCACAGATTCTGAATGTTAGCAGATGTGGGCATGAGAATAAACTTGAAAAAAGTTTTTTATAACTAACAGTACACTTCCCTCTCCGTATTCGCGGGGGTTAGGGGCAGAGCTGGCCCGCAAATATTGAATATTTGCGAATAAATTTTGGGCCGGCTCTGACCCACCCCCACCTCCCTCTTGGCATCCTAAATCTTACCTGGTGGTCTAGCGGGCCTTCGGGGCAGAAGCAATGTTCCTGCGCTCCTGCCCCGTGCAGATCATAGCAAATGGCTGCCGTGAGTTCCCGTAGTCTCTCAAGACTATGACGGGAACTCCCCGCAGCCATTTGCTATGAGTGATCTACACGGGGAAGGAGTGTAGGAAGATCGCTTCTGCCCCGAAAGCCCGCTAGACCTGGGAGGCGGGAGTGAGTCAGAGTTGGCCCATAAGTTATTTGTGAATTTTCTGTATTTGCAGGCTGGCTCTGCCCCTAACCCCCGCAAATATTGAGGGAGAAGTGTATGTTGTGTATTATGTATGTTATGAACAGAGGAGTGGCACTGTAGTATTCGAATGCCTTATAAAAGGTATCTACAACTGATCACAATTCTAACTGATGAACTGTGAATATTTTCTCTAGAGCTGCTAAAAACAATACTTATTCAAAAAAACATTGTATAAATTGTTCTACTAGAAGATTTAGGATTGAACTTCATTATTATTTATGTAAACCGAGTCAAGCTTCTTTTTAAGAGGATAACCCGGTATAAAAACTAAAGAACTAGATTGGATGTTCTAGGGTTTTGCAAAAAGGTTAAGGTGCGTTAGATGCAAAATCTCCGGGACAACTTGGGAGTATTCCCAATAGGACTGTTGGATGATTAAAAATCTTAAAAGCAATTAATCTCATGATTAAAAAAAGTTCACCTCTCTCCCCTCTTTTTCTCTCCCCTTCCTCTCCCTCTTACCTAGCCACCTCCTCTCTCTCCCTCCTCTTTCTCTCCTCTCTTACCTCTCTTTATAGTCGCCTTGAGCCTGTATAGGTATGAGCAACGCACAAATAGAAGATTAGATTAGATTAACTGGGTTGCCCTGGGTTATTCTCTTCCTTCCCTTTCCCAGCTCCTGCAATCACATCTCATGATGTACAGTACCCCTGATCTTGACAGTTCCCACCCCCAACCCTAGCTCTCTCTCTCTCTCTCTCTCTCTTTTCACTCCTCCCCTTTCTAAACTTGCCTGGGTCATAGGCAGCATCTGCAGTACAAGAAGGCTTCCTCTGCCAACCCCGAGACCCTTCATGCAACCGCATCCATCCTCCTCTGATACAACTTAATGTTTTCATGAGGGCAAGACGTGGCTGCAGGAAGGCTCTTAGGGGCAGGGGCAGAAGCCTGCTTGAATCGCAGCCCAAGCAAGTTTAGAAAATGGCCCGGGGTTGGGGGAGGGGGAGAGAAAAGAGATACTTGATCGTTTGAGATGGGGAGGGGGTTGAAGGTACAGTGTGAGAGAGGATGCTGGACCTATGGGAACTAAGGGAAGGGAAGGAGTAGCCTGTTTTTTTTTTAAATTGTGAAATTAATTGCAATTAATATTTTTAATTGTACACAAAATTAATATGATTAACCCGCAACCCCAGTTCCTGGCACTTTTGTGTGGGCTGCCATGCAGCTAATGCAGAGCCTGGCCAATCAGAATAGGCCCGGGAGCCTTAGGTCCCACCTGGGGGCGGGGCCTGAGGCACATGGGCCCAACCCGACCATGTGCCCAAGGCCCCGCCCCCAGGAAGGACCTAAGGCTCCCAGGCCTATTCTGATTGGCCCAGGCGCCTTAGGCCCCACCAGTAGGCGGAGCTTTGGGACGGATGGGCCAATCCGGTCTCATTCCGTCGTTGGCTGCCTGCCGGACAGGCGGGTTTGGCTCCCGTCTGTCCGGCCAACTACACAAAGGTACGGGGAAGGGGGGTGGGGGTGTCGTGGGGGTCGGCCAGGGGGGTCGCGGGTCGGCTGGGGGGGCGGTCGGAGGTTCTTGGGGGGGGCGGTCGTTGGAAGGGGGGTTTGCGTCGAGGGCAGGAGGGTTTAGGCTCCCTCCTGGCCCGAACAACTAGCGGGGGGGGGGGTGTCGCCAGGGCCAGGAGGACTTGGGCTCCCTCCTGGCCCGATATTGTCGGGGAGTTGGGGAGTCGGCGGAGCAAGAGGGCTTGGCTCCCTTTTGCCCCGATCGTGTCGGGGAGTCGGGGGGGGGGGGGGCAAGAGGGCTTGAGCTCCCTCTTGCCCCGATCGTGTCGGGGGTGCCGCGGTTGGCTGGGGCAAGAGGGCTTGAGCTCCCTCTTGCCCCGATCGTGTCGGGTGTGCCGCGGTTGGCTGGGGCAAGAGGGCTTGAGCTCCCTCTTGCCCCGATCGTGTCGGGGAGTCGGGGGGGCAAGAGGGCTTGAGCTCCCTCTTGCCCCGATTGTGTCGGGGGTGCCGCGGTTGGCTGGGGCAAGAGGGCTTGAGCTCCCTCTTACCCCGATCGTGTCGGGGGTGCCGCGGTTGGCTGGGGCAAGAGGGCTTGAGCTCCCTCTTACCCCGATCGTGTCGGGGAGTCGGGACCGCCAAGAGGAAGAAGCAGGACACCGGTAAGAGCTTCTACATGATGGGGGGGGTCGGGAGCCTGTGGGGGTGTGAGCGGTCCTTCAGGGTGCGGGTGGGAGTGCGTGCGAGCGGTCCTTCGGGGTGCGGGTGCGTGCGAGCGGTCCTTCGCGGTGGGGGTGCGAGCAGTCCTGCGGGGGGGGTGAATCGGACGTCGGGGGGGCATCAAGCTTTCAGGGTGGGACAGGACTTCAAGGGGGAGAGGAGAGTCGGGGCATGCGAAAGGAGAGTCGGGGTGGCCAGAGGAGAGTCGGGGCGGGCGAAAGGAGAGTCGGGTGGCGACGGGAGAGTCGGGCAGCATGCGCGGTATACGGGTGTGCGCGGTATATAAAAATTTCTGTACATAGATTTGTGTTTTTCATGCGCTATACCCGTGTGCGCGTTTTACACGGGTGCGCATTATCTACGTGAAAATACGGTACTTCTCCCTCTGTATTTGCGGTTTCGATTATTCAAGGTTTTTAGCTTGCTGGCTCCTTCCCCCAAATTACATCAGGTCGCATCGAGAAATCGCTGATTCCAAGCCTTTACAAAGAAAATCGCTGATTCCCAGCACTTTCTTCACCGTGTTTTGCCTCTCCTTCAGAAACAGGCCAAGTCTCCTACCATGTTATTCACGGTTTCACTATATTCACGATGGTTTTTAATAGAAAGCAGTGAATCACATATGAAAGTTATTTGTGGATTTTCTGTATTTGCGGTTCTGTTAATCCCCTATCAGAGCGAATACGGAGGGAGAATTATCTACCAAATTAACAATCAGCATTTGGTAACGACCTCCGTGTTAAAAAGAAATTCCAGTCTTCGCCCGTTTCATATCCATTTAACAGCCACGAATGGCAAGTTTCATGTCAAATGTGTAATGCATCATTATACTGTCGGCACAAATTAGTTCTTTCGGTAAAACATCTAACACAGCATTATTTCTGCATAGACTTTAAGGAACAATATTTTACCCGGGCTGCAATCATGTGAGAAGTACTAATGAAGACAGTGTGTGGGGAGTGTGTGGCACAGTGGTTAGAGCTACAGCCTCAGTACCCTGAGGTTGTGGGTTCAAATCCCTCACTGCTCCTTGTGACCCTGGGCAAATCACTTAATCCCCAGGTACACTAGACAGAGTTTGAGCCCACCGGGACAGATAGGGAAATATGATAAAGTACCTGGATGTGAAACCACTTAGGATATAAGTGGTATATAAATAAAATAAATATTCACAAAACTGTGAAAGGAAACTGCCATATTCCCATAAATTTTGTATCGCTTCAGTCATCCCTGCTCCCCATTCAACTACTACAGAAGAGTTTTCTATGAAGAATGATGACTTAGTGGTGTGTATTGGATCTAACTGAAGCATTAACCCTCTGTGATAATAACATGATAAACAATCTCCAGGCACAGGTATTATGCTGAATCCAGAAACAAGTGGATTGTATCCATCTACCAGTAGGTGGAGATAGAGTACTTAGTTGAACTCAGCCTTACAAACGTACGGAAGTTCTTCTTCACCCAGAGAGTGGTAGAAAGCTGGAACACTCTCCCAGAGGCTGTTATAGAGGACTACACCCTCCAATGATTCAAGACAAAGTTAGACAAGTTTCTGCTGAACAAGAATGTGCGCTGGTAGGTAGGGCTAGTCTCAGTTAGGGTGCTGGTCTTAGACCAGAGGGCCGCCGCGTGAGCGGACTGCTGGGCATGATGAACCACAGGTCTGACTCAGCAGTGGCAATTCTTTTGTTCTTATGTTCTAAATCCTCCTGGCCAACCAGTATACTCTGTGTCTCCAGTAGGAATATGAATATATTTCTCACAGCTCCTTCTCTTGTTAGCTCCTGTACAGGCCTCCAGGCCTTTGGTCAGTTGAGCGGAAGGGTGTTCTGACTGTGCGGTGCCATCTTTAGAGTCCCTACCCTACCCCACCCTCCCACTGCTACTTATGTACATTTCTCCTTTCCAACAAACTGATTAAAGAAAAAATAAGAAAAGAAAAAGTAGGCATTTTAAGGGCCCTTCCCGGCTACTTACTCTGAAAGAAGTCCGGTCCCTTTACTCCCAATGACTGATTTCTAGCTCCCTCAGTTTGGCAGATGGGAGATTTGGGAAGAGATTGTTTCAGCTTATATGCTTTCTGATACACAGCTTCCTTATACTTTTAGGGCTGTTTTCACCAGAATGGGTGGAGACTCGGTCTTCGTTGCTTAACTTATCCAGACGCTTTCTTTGGGGTTTCATCTTTTGCATAGACATTGAATGCTTCCCTCCCTGCTTAAGGAATGTTTTGCTAAATCCCACTTGTCTCTGGATTCATCTGCTACTGCCTCACCAATTTGCTTGACTTCTTTGAAGGTGTGAATAAACAAGTGGATAGAGGTGAGCCGGTTGATGTAGTGTATCTAGATTTTCAGAAAGCTTTTGACAAAGTTCCTCATGAGAGGCTCCTGAGAAAATTAGAGTCATTGGATAGATGGCAAAGTTCAGTTGTGGATTAGGAATTGGTAATCAGATAGAAAACCAAAGGGTAGGCTTAAATAGCCATTTTTCTCAATGGAGGAGAGTAAACAGTGGAGTGCCGCAGGGATCTGTACTGGGACTAGTGCTATTTAACTTATTTATAAATGATCTGGAAATTGGAACTAAGAATGAGGTGAGTAAAGTTACAGTTGACACTAAACTGTTCAAAGTTGTTAAAATGCGGATTGTGAAAAATTGCAGGCAGACCTTAGAAAATTGGAAGACTGGGCATCCAAGTGGTAGATGAAATTTAAAGTGGACAAATACAAAGAGATGCACATTAGGAAGAGTATTCCAAATCGCAGTTACCAGATGCTAGGGTTTATCTTGGGGTTAGCACCCAAGAAAAGGTATCTGGGTGTCATTGTAGACAATACAATGAAACGTTCCGCTCAATGTGTTGCAGCGGCCAAAAAAGCAAACAAGATGCTAGGAATTATTTTAAAAAGGATGTTTATGTTTATTCAAATTTGATATACCACTGAATCTTACAGAGTTCTCAGTGGTTTACATATATCTTACAGGTACTTCAAGCATTTTCCCTATCTATCCCAGTGGGCTCACAATCTATTTAATATACCTGGGACAATGGAAGATTGACAAGACTAAAGAATGTTATAATGTCTCTGTATCACTCCATGGTGCAACCTTATCTGGAGTATTACATTCAGTTCTTGCCTCCTTATCTCAAAAAAGATATAGCGGCACTAGAAAAGGTTCAAAGAAGAGCAACCAAAAGGATAAGGGGATAGAACTCCTCTCGTATGAGGAAAGACTAAAAAGGTTAGGGCTCTTCAGCTTGGAAAAGAGATGGCTGAGGGGGAGACCTGATTGATGTCTACAAAATCCTGTGTGGAGTACTGTAGAATGGGTACAAGTGGATTGATTTTTCACTCCGTCAAAAATTACAAAGACTAGGATATTCGATGAAGTTACAGGGAAATACTTTTAAAACCAATAGGAGGAAATATTTTTTCACTTGGAGAATAGTTAAGCTCTGGAACGCATTGCCAGAGGTTTTGGTAAGAGTGGATAGTGTAGCTGGTTTTAAGAAAGGTTTGGACAATTTCCTGGAGGAAAAGCCCATAGCCTGTTAAGAACATAAGCAATGCCTCTGCTGGGTCAGATCTGAGATCCATCATGCCCAGCAGTCCGCTCAGGCAGCGGCCCAACAGGTCCAGGGCCTGTGTGGTAATCCTCTATCTATACCCCTCTATCCCCTTTTCCAGCAGGAAATTGTACAATCCTTTCTTGAACCCCAGTGCCGTACTCTGCCCTATTACGCTCTCTGGAAGCGCATTCCAGGTGTCCACCACACGTTGGGTAAAGAAGAACTTCCTAGCATTCGTTTTGAATCTGTCCCCTTTCAACTTTTCTGAATGCCCTCTTGTTCTTTTATTATTCGAAAGTTTGAAGAATCTGTCCCTGTTACTGAGAAAGGCATGGGAGAAGCATTGAATGTTGCTATTCTTTGTCACATAATAGTGACCTAGATTGGCCACTGTGAGGATGGGCTACTGGGCTTGATGGACCATTGGTCTGAGCCAGTAAGGCTATTCTTGTGTTCTTAAGGAAGGAAAAATTTTGTTCTTACCTAATCATTTTCTTTCCTTTAGATGCAACAGATGAATGCAGAAGTCCCACCCTGTCTCGGATTGTCGGGATTATGTGTGGGTTTGGGGTTATTTTTTTCAGTTAGTGTTTATTTTTGATTTATGATAAGTGATTCGATAATCAAAAATCAGCTGTGTGGGAGAGGAGTTTTATAGGACCACTTGTCTAATGGGTGATCAGGAGGCTGTATATCCAATAAGGTTGGGTTCAACTCAGTACTTTTTTTCCACCTGCTGGTAGATGGATACAACCCACTTATGTCTGGATTCATCTGCTGCATCTAAAGCAGTGATCTCAAACTCAAACCCTTTGCGGGGCCATATTTTGGATTTGTAGGTACTTGGAGGGCCGCAGAAAAAATAGTTAATGTCTTATTAAAGAAATTACAATTTTGCATGAGGTAAAACTCTTTATAGTTTATAAAACTTTCCTTTAACAGTTAAAAGGAAAGATATATAAACTATATAAAAAGTTTTACCTTATGCAAAATTGTCATTTCTTTAATAAGACATTAACTATTTTTTTCTGTGGCCTCCCAAGTACTCTATTTTTTTCTGTAGCCCTCACATTTAAAGTTTAATATCTTTTCTTTCTCAAAACTGACACATTTCAATCACTATATTGAAAATAAAATCATTTTCCCTACCTTTGTTGGCTGATGACTTTATTTTTCTGTGCTTTTAACTATGTTTTCAGGGCCTTCTTGTCCTTTGACTGTTTTTCTCTCTGTCTTCACTTTCTGCTTTGCATCCATCTTTGGCATTAACTTAATATTCAATTTTTCTGCTTTCTTTTCAAAATCTACGTTTCCATGTCTTACCTTCCCTTCCTATCTCTCTCTTCTTCCGTCCTATTTCCATGGTCTGACATCTCTTTCCTTCCTTTCTCTCCCTCCCTCCTTCCTTCCTTCCTTTCCCCTGGTCTGGCATCTGTCTCCTTCCCTCCCCCCATGTCCTGGCATCTCTCGTTCCCCCTCCATGGTCTGGTATCTCCTTTCCTTCCCTCCCTCCCATAAACTTGGCTCCTCTTGTTCCTCTCCTCTCCCTTCCCTTCCTTCTCTTTCCATCCCTCTCTTTCCCCAATTGGTTGCAGCAGCAACAGAAGCAGCATTTCCCTTCCCCCTTTCCTGTGTAGCAGAGGCATTTCTCTTCCCCCTTCCCTCCCTCTTCCTTTCCCTGTACAGCAGCAGCATTTCCCTTCCCCCTTTCCTGTGCAGCAGAGGCATTTCTCTTCCCCCTTCCCTCCCTCTCCCTTTCCCTGTACAGCTGCAGCATTTCCCTAGGGTCCCCCTTTCCTATGCAGCAGCATTTCTCTTCCCCCTTCCTTTCCTTGTGGAGCAGCAGCGTGTCTGGCCAGCTCAGTCGATTGTTCCGTTCAAAACCGTGGGTGGCGGCTCCTCGCGAAATCCACGCCTGCGTTTGAAGCCTCTCTGATGTTGTGATTTCAGAGAGGCTTCCGATGTAGGAGTGGATAGCACGAGGAGCTGCCACCCGCGGCTTTGAACGGAACGATCGACTCAGCCGGCCAGACAAGCTGCTGCTCCACAAGGAAGGGAAGGGGGAAGAGAAATGCTGATGTTATAATATATATATATAATATAATTTTATTTTGTAAGATTATATTTCACAATGTGACTGGTAGTGGAGAGATTTATATTGCTGTTACTGAGAGGACACCAGAATTAGACGTATGTTTTATGGGGAAATGTTCTAACTCTGCTTTGCAACTAGTTTTAATAATGTGATTTCTTGTGTGCAATGTGAGCCTTTTTCCATACAGCATATCCTGAAAAAAGATAGCAGAGGGGAAACATGATAGATAATTATGAGTGGAGTGGAATGGGTAGATGTGAATCCCTTATTTACTCTTTCCAAAACTACAAGTACTAGGGAGCATGCAACAAAGCTACAAAGTAGTACATATAAAACAAATCTGAGAAAATATTTTTTCGCTGAGTACATAATTTAGTTCTGAATTTCATTTCCAGAGAATGTGGTAAAAAAGCCTCTAGCTTTAGCTTTTGGATGAGTTTCTGGAAGCAAATTCCATAAATCATTATTAAGGTGGATTCAGGGAAAATCCAATGCTTATTCCTGGGATAAGCAGCATAAAAATCCTGCTTATTGCAGGTTTTCGGGTCTCGCTGCGTCTTTTGACAAAGTTCCTCATGAGAGGCTCCTGAGAAAATTAAAGAGTCATGGGATAGGTGGCAAAGTTCAGTTGTGGATTAGAAATTGGTTATCGGATAGAAAATGGAGAGTAGGTTTAAATGGTCATTTTTCTTAATGGAGGACAGCAAACAGTGGAGTTTCGCAGGGATTTGTACTGGAACCGGTGCTACTTAACTTATTTATAAATGATCTGGAAATTGGAACAATGAGTGAGGTGATTAAAGTTACAGATGACACTAAACTGTTCAAAGTTGTGAAAACGCATGCAGCGAGACCCAGAAACCTGCAACAAACACAATGCCAGCTGCGGAAACCCTGAGAGAACAGCATAAAATCTATTTACACATTTTTGTGATCCTACTTAGTAGTTGTGACCTGGATTCGCTACTGTTGGAAACAGAATACTGCACTTGATGGACCTTTGGTCTGTCCCACCATGGCAATGCTTATGAAAATACACATGTAGCAGAGTTTATATGTTTCCCCTGAGGCCAATGAGTCTAACTCCATTTGGAAATTGTCCTCTGGGAGCTGAAAGAAATAACTATAGCCCTGTTTTTTTATTTAAGTAATCAGAAAGAAATGTTGCATAGGACCTGATTATGCTGACATTGCATGCCTACATGGCTAACCTCCTAATCTACTCGTTTTGTTATTTAAAACTTTGCAAAAGATAGGCGTTAGATGAAGAAAGACCTCCAGTGGCCTAGAATGGAACCATGAATTTCAGCCGGCAGAAGCACTTTCTGTAGAACGCCATCATGATGGGAGCTAATACTTTGCTCGTACTCACCAAATCTACTGACTCTTATGGAAACCCTGAACAATTGATGAGCATTCACACAGCGCGGACCTCAGAAATGGTCCAGGAGTCGGTCGCGCTGGGGAAAGGCGTCAAGGACAAAAAAGAGCAGAAAAATGAGTGGACAAGGGCTAGGAAGGAGCAGAGAAGACCAGAAAGAGAGAAGGAGGTTAGATATCTCTGTTGTTCGTGTGTTCCGCCTTGAGTTTCCCCTGTCATGTGAATTATTTGATATGTCTGGCACGAGAGAGTTTCCAATTCACTGCATGGTTGCATGGTGAGGGAGTCATTACCATTCCACAAGTAGCTTTATTTTATTTTTTAGTTTTCTGCCTACTTTATTTGGAAAACAAACTAAAGCTAAAACATCATGGGTCTCTAAGTTTCTGAAAAATTGTAGCATGGGATGTTGCTACTCTTTCGGTTTTGGCCAGGTACTAGGGACCTGGATTGGCCACTGTGAGAACGAGCTACTGGGCTTGATGGACCATTGGTCTGACCCAGTAAGGCTATTTTTATGTTCTTAAAACCAGGTCAAGATGAATATACTGGAAGAGGCATGTCCAATAGGGGAATATACTAGGCTAGGCTGAAAAGAGAACAAAAGTCCATTGTACTTGATCTTGTTGGGTTGTTTCTGGCTGATTTTCCCATGCTGCTCTGAGGGAAGACAAAAATAGAAACTAGTCTGTTTTCTTTCCCAGTGAAAGAATGCCCCCCCCCCCCTTTTTATCCTGGAACAGAGGCAGCAGAATATTGTTTTGGTTTGATGAGGGGTCAAACCAAGCAACTTCTACTTCTGACCCTACCTCTAGTTATTCGAGTGAAGTTTTATTAGTTCAGTGCCTTCCTTAGACATAGCCCAGCCTAAACCAGTACTGATTATTATTTATTAATTTGATATCCTGCCTGTACCATCTAAGGACCTAGGCGGATTACAATGTTAAAACAAAATAAAAAGCACACCAATAATATATAGGATAGTAAACAACTTAGACAAATTACATTTTTAACTAATAACTACTTCCTGTCTCTAGTTCTTCTGTTTTGGTCTTTCACATAGGTCCAATGTTATGTGGGACAGAGCTGATCAGGTCTGTGCCTCAGTATGGCATCTTTGAAGACCAGCGTTTCAAATCTAAGCAGGTCACAAAACTCACAGAACTTTTTGTATTCCAAATGTTATCATATCCAATCTCATTTTGAACATTTTAACAAACATGGGTCATTATTTTTTATCAGGGGTGTCAACCTCAGCCCTCGCAGGATTGGGTTTTCAGGATTTCTCAAATGAATATGCATAAGATCAATATGAATACAGTGGAAGTGCATGCCAATGGATAAGAACATAATGGCCTTACTGGATTAGACAAATGGTCCATCTAGCCCAGTATCCCGTCTTCACAGAGGCCAATCCAAGTCACAAGTACTTGGCAAAAACCCATATAGTAGCAGCATTCTATGCCACCGATCCAGGGCAAGCAGTGGCTTCCCTCATGTTTATCTCAACAGCAGACTATGGACTTTTCCTCCAGGAACTTGTCCAAACCTTTTTTAAAACCAGATATATAAACTGCTCTTATCACATTCTCTGGCAAGTGTATTCCAGAGCTTAACTATTCTCCGAGTGAAAAATATTGCCTCCTATTGGTTTTAAAAGTATTTCCCTGTAACTTCAAGTGTCCCCTAGTCTTTGAAAATCTTCATGCAGTAAAAAATCGAACCACTTGTTCTACTCCACTCAGGATTTTGTAGGCTTACGTCATATCTCCCCCTCAGCCGTCTCTTTTCCAAACTGAAGAGTCCTAACCTTTTTAGTCTTTCCTCATATGAGAGGAGTTCCATCCCCTTTATTATCTTGGTCGCTCTTCTTTGAACCTTTTCTAGTGCTGCTATATCTTTCTTGAGATAAGGAGACCAGAACTGAACGCAATACTCCAGGTGAGGTTGCACCATTGAGAAATATAGAGACATTATAACAATCTTAGTTTTGTTTACCATCTCTTTTTAATAATTCCTAGCATCTTTGATATTTTTTGACCACTGCCGCAAATTGAGTGGAAGGTTTCAGCGTATTGTGCACGTGAGACCCGGATATTTTTCTTGAGTGCTGACCCCCAAGGTGGACCCTAGCAAATTTGTGGCCATTGAGACGCAGAAATCTGCTGCTTTATCTCAATGCTCCAAATGTCACGAAGACCAGTCTTTAGTTTCTTATTCAAAAATTCAGATATTAATTTGTACCACTGAGTGGCCTGATGCCCCAGGATATCTGTCTGGAAGCATAGGACCGGCAAATTATACTGATTTTTAAGATTTTGCCAATCAGGGAACCCCTTCTGAATGGCTTGCTTCAACTGCAACCACCTATAATTTTGAGACTTATCAATACCAAATGTTTGTTGCAGTCGTGAAAAGTCAAGCAGCTTTCCACCTGATACTACATCATCCAGAGTACGTATGCCCGCCTTCATCCAATGCTTCCAGATGATCTTAAACCCGCCAATTTGAATCTTGGAGTTCAGCCATGTGGATTTATGAATCGGAATAGGTGTTAAATTATTAATAAATTTTAATGTCTGCCACGTGTCTAATAAAATTCTATTGTCCTTATACAACCTAGATAACTTGATACTCAAAATGTGACACAATCTCAATGGAGACAGGAGTTGCCATTCCAACCATAACCAGTCTGGAAGATTTTCCATGAGCTTGGGAAGGATCCAATACATTATATAGGCTTGATGGTACCTATAAAAATTGAGAAAATTTACCCCCCCGCCCGGCCGCAATTGATTTTTGTAAAGATACTAAAGCAATTCTCACAGCTCTCCCCAGCCAAATAAATATAGTACGAATACTTTTTAATTTCTTGTAAAAGGACCCCTGAAAATAAACTGGCAACATACTCATTTGGTAGCAAGCCATAGGCAAAATCATCATCTTAACCGTTTGGACTCTTCCCCCACCAAGACAAATGTAATGGGTTCCATTGTTCACACATTTCTGTGACCTTTAGCAATAAAGACTTTTCATTTACTTTCATCATTTCTTCCAGTGTTTTATAAATCCAAATTCCTAAGTATTTTATACCCTCTTTCTTCCAAAGAAAGGGGAATGAATCAAATAATCCTTTTGGACAATATACATTTAGCGAAAGAACCTCTGATTTTCTCCAATTTATTTTATATCCTGAAAATTTCCCAAATCTATCAATCAAATCTAGTAAATGTGGATTGGTAGTTTCAGGATTCCTCAAATGAAGCAAAATATCATCTGCATACGCAGAGACTTTATATTCCTGACCTGCATAAGGAATACCCTGAATCTCCTTTGCCTGTTGAATAGCGAAGAACAATATCAAAAAGTAAATGGACAAATCCCTGTGGAGTTCCACAAGGATCACCTCTCTCACCTACGCTCTTCAACCTCTTTATCTCCTCCCTAGGAGCCACTTTAGATACCCTAGATGTCACATCTTTCAGCTATGCTGATGACATCACCATAATCCTCCCCTTCGACCCATCAGAGACCACCACCACAACAAAGCTAGAAACAACCTTAGACACAGTAGAAAAATGGATGATGGATCACAAACTAAAACTAAATTCTGAAAAAACAAAATTCCTTTTGCTCGAAAAAGCCCAAACTCCTACCATCACTGAACTGAAAATCAAAAATACCAAATACCCAATACAACCCGAACTAAAACTCCTAGGAGTTACGATAGACAGATGTTGCACAATGCAGCCCCAGATCAACAAAACAACCCAGAAAGCTTTTCTAACCATGAGAAATCTCCGTAAAATCAGAAAATTCTTTGACCAAGCACAATTTAGACTAATCATCCAATCCCTAGTCTTAGGTCTGCTAGATTATTGCAACTCCCTATATCTTCCTTGTCCAGCCACTATGATAAAACAACTCCAGACCATACAAAACACCGCCCTCAGATTGATCTACTCACTCAAAAAATATGATCACATAACAACTGCCTTCTTAGACTCTCACTGGCTACCCATACAAGCACGAATCCAATTCAAATTCCACTGCCTGATATTCAAAGCATTACACGGCTCTTCCCCCTCTTATCTAAACAACCGCTTAAACCAAATCTCCACCTCAAAGACACAGAAGAACCTCGAACCCTTTCGCCTTCCCCCCACTCAAAGGCACACAACGCAAGAAAATGTTTGACAACCTTCTGGCAACACAAGCAGCAAAAATCAACCATTCCATCTCTAATCTTATGACAATATCAGACAACTTCAAAACATTCAGAAAAGAAATCAAAACCCTGCTTTTCAAAAAATTCATCCAAATATCTTAACCCCTCCTCTTTTACCTCCAGAAGATTCACCTACCTTCAGATAACCTTCCCCAAATTACCCACCTTAACACCTTCCAATTAAACAAATACCATCAATAGATTGTAACCTACCCTCTCTAACTGCATTCCATATGTATTTTTCATACAGTTCTTCACTGTCAGTTTAATTTCCATCCTATAAGTTCACATAGAATTTTTCTTTTTTCAACCATCTTTATTTTCTCTTCTTTATTAATTTCCAGGTACTTTAGTTAGATTGTGAGCCTTCGGGACAGTAAGGGAATTTTTTAAGTACCTTCTTACTTCTCATTTATAATCTTAATGTATATTTTCTTCAAACCGCTTAGAACCTAACGGATGTAGCGGTATATAAGAAATAAATTACATTACATTACATTACATAATGGACACCCTAGTCTAACTCCCCTCTCCAGACAGAAACGTTCAGAAAAAGTATTATTAATATATAATCTTGCAGAAGGGGAACTATACAAGGTTTGAATCATTTGTATAAATCCGGAACCAATACCAAACCAATCCATTGCTTGACAACATGTTATGAGCATCTCTGTGTGTAAAGATACAACTGCCCAGACAAGCATCATTCTTTGACGTGATTGGTTCTTGAAACCTAACGGCAAGTAATTTTAGTTTTTTTTAATGCAGTAGTTATCCTAACTTGAGCAACAAGTCAATCAAGGCTTTGTTACCGTTTGGATCTTCTTATCTTTGTGAATGTGGATTTTCAGCTCTTACAGAAATTTAAAAAAAAAAAAAAAAAAGAGAACTGCAGATGGTGGATGATGAAATGTATGTTTACTTATCAACTATTGAGCCGCGGTTTGAGTTAATTGCATTCAAAAACGAGCACATCCATTGCATTGATTACCAATTCTATACTATCTAGTTTTTTTAATTTAATATATTTATTGATTTTCAAATCAAACAACCAAGGATAACTTGTATAGAAAGCAAGATTAGCAAATAAGAATTCAGCAAGAAAATAATACAATAACATAAGGATAATTTATAGCTAATATGCTCAAGTCCTCAAATTATAGGATCCAAAGTATTTCTTATAGTGAGAACAAAAAGAAAAGAATTGAACATAATGTATATTCTTATGCATGAAAATGGCTTTAGGGCTGAGTGCAGGAGTTAATCTATAATTAGGGCTTAAGATTTTTCTGCCTTCAAACGGGATAATGCCAAGAAGGAAGTCAGTTGAGTAGGCTCAAAGAAAACATATTTAACTGTACGGTGTTGCACTATACACTTACAAGTAAAAAGTAGCACCTAAAGATACAACACCTGGCTTTAACATAAGAAATTCACGGCGACGCTTTTGGGTCTCCCGTGATAGATCAGGGAATATCTGTATTCTGAAACCCATAAATTCTTTCTGCCTATTTTTAAAGAATAATTTTAACAACCAAACTTTGTCAATAGAGAGAGCTACTGATATAATCAAAGTACTTGGTTCTGCTGCCTCTTTGTCAGATTTCTCCAGTAACTCCAATACATTCAATAGTCCTTGGTCCAGAGACCTTTTTGGAGATTGATTCTTATTAGGTAGATAATAAACTCGTGATAAAGGGGGTATTGAGATAATAAACTCGTGATAAAGGGGGTATCGAATCTTCGGAGACCCCAAAACTTCAAGGAGATATCTCTTAAACATTTCCCTAGGTGTTACCAACGTTAACCTAGGGAAATTAATTAACCTTAAATTATTGTATCTGGAGTTATTTTCCAAGTTTTCCATCTTTCTCCTGAGACTGATGTTATTTTCATTAAAGTTTCCTGTAATTGCCTGGATGACTTAATTTCCTGTTCAAGCTTCTGAACAGAAGAATTAGAAGCAGTCATTTCATTTTTCAATTCTTTCAGTTCAGTAGTATGTTGAAGCAATTTCCCATCAATTTGCTGACGTTTTGGGCTTATGGTCTTCACTAGGCCGGCCATAAGATCCCATAATGAATCCAGGGTTACCCCTGAAGGTTTTTCCAGAGAAGTTAAAGAAACAGTAGTGTCATAGTGCTCACCATTCTGTTGTGTTTCTTGTTGCTGTCCCTGTAGACTTACTGGCCTCTCCAACGTTGAATTTCTCCCAGATTCTTCAATAGAGCTCATATTAATGTGAGCTCCTAACAGCAGGCTCTCAGGGGAAGGTAAAGCCCTGACTTCCGGGGTTTCCATACCCCTTGGAGAACTGCTAGTTTGAGGCTGCGAGGGCGGCACCCTGACGTCGGGACTCAATGTTGTTTCCAGTCCCTGAGGAACGACGACAGTCTTGCTCGTTCCGTGGGTCCTCTGCGGGCTTCTCTCTATACTATTTAGGTTCACCGTTGTTACAAATACCCATACATAGCTTAAAGAACGTTAAATAAGTAACTCTCAAATTTAATTTTTTATTGGTTTTACAATTTTATAATTTCAATTATAATGTGCTGTGAAAAACATTTGCTTCGTTTAGTGTGCCATAGCTAAAAACAAGTTTGAGAGACACTGATGTAGCAATAAATCTGTTCCTTCTTAAATTTTTCCAACAAAGTGTTACTATGTCCCTATCTGTTGGCCTTGCTCTTATATTTGCAGCAGTAATCTTTAGTTGGAAGTTCAAAGAGCAGATGGATGAATTAAGTAGTTCAACACTGATTCTCCTGTAGTATAACATGAGAAGCAAAGTAACAAATCCCATAAAGTTTCACAGGATAAGTAGCTATGGATGCAACATGGGCTGTGTTTCGGCGAAAGTGCTTTCTTCAGGTGATCATAAACATGTGGTGTCCTTTCAAAAAAACGCTATGACAAATTAGCTTCAAAATTCCAGGGATATCGGTGCGAGAATCAGAAAGATGAGAAGCAATGTGTAACAAATGATAAAAAGAGCTTGTATCTCCAGAGTTGCTGAAAAGCAATTACAATTCTGATACCAATTTGACTATAGCATTTTTTTTTGGAAGGACACCAAATGCTATTCATGGATTTCTGAAGAAGGCGCTTTTGCCCAAACATAGCTCTTATCGTGTCCATGGCTACTTCTTTTTTGAGTGACTTTTTATTAACCTCGCTTGTCACTTTATTATAAAGAAGAATCATTGTTGGACTAAATTTATCCCTCTGGAAATTTTATTATTTATTTATTCATTCATTCATTAAATTTTCTATACCGGGAACTCAGAATGGTTTACATGAATTTATTCAGGTACTCAAGCATTTTTCCCTGTCTCTCCCGGTGGACTCCCAATCTATCTAATTTACCTGGGGCAATGGAGGGATTAAATGACTTACCCAGGATCACAAGGAGCATTCACAGCCTCAGGGTGCTTTAACCACTGCATCACTGCATCATCTCCCTTCTCTGTTCTTTGGCTATCCAGTTTAATGCTCGTTGGGATCCCCTTTAATTCGTGTGTTTGTGTGTTGCAGTAATCTTTAACCCAGAGCTTTGCCTGTATTTTTCACTATACTTCATCCCTCATACTTTTATAGAAACTGCAGAAAGTTTCCCATTATCAGATTTCAGTTTCCAGCACAGTTTCAGGACTTTGAGACCCTTTTAATAAAGCTTAGTGTGTTAAATGCCGCATGCCCTATTGTACACCTGAGGGTCACGTGGCACTTAGGCCCGGATTCTCAAACCAGTGCCGATTTTCTAGGCGCCCATATCGCCATTAAATACACCATCCACACGGCGTTTTTAACCAAGACTTGAGGTGCATACTGGCACCGGAATTGTGCTTATGTAGGTGATTTAAGTTGTTGAACAACAAAGTAGACATGGCCTGTGCCTGTCTTTTATGTCAGCGCAGTTCCGAAACCGGCGCTGATGTGTGATTGACATATGATCGGTGACCACCGATATCCATGCCAGTTCGAGAATCCAGGCCGTAGTGCCCAATAAGGTCTATTGGGATAGGGTGGGGTGATGGGACTTGATAAACCGCTTTTTTCTGTCTGGTTACAATCAAACTTGTTTATATATTTTGCTTTATTTTCTACCTGGGGCAACAAAGTGTTAAGTGACTTGCCCAGAGTCACAAGTTGCTTCAGTGGGAATTGAACTCACAACCTTAAGATGCTGAGATACACATAAGCCCCAGTGGCATGACAAGTCCATGTACCATGATAGGGACCCTCTTAGTAAAGGGTAATAAGACTTTATGTGTGGTTACTGCCCACTAACAGAGTACTACAGAAATGCGTGAAAGTATTTTGCAATGGTTTTCCTTTTGGCGTTTGCTACCTGCATGTTACCAATTTCTATTTTACAAATTATTTTTTGGCGGGCATGTTTTGAGCAGAGAGTGAGCATTCACACATCCAGTTAAATCATTCAGATTAGAACATGCTAACTGGATAATGCAGGGTTAACTTGTGTCTGTGAGGCTTGAATTGGGTATGTCTGTTTATGTACAACTATATTGCTGTGAGATGCTTTGATTTGGTATGTGCATGTTAACATGAGATGCATTGATTGCGTGTGAGAGAGAGAGATTTTGGAGAATGTATGAGCGTGAGATTCTTTGAATACGTAGATGGTCTATGAGAGAAACACAGATTTGATTCAAAGATGGGTACGAAAGGGTCTTTGATTAGGGGGAGTGTAGGGAGGGAGGATAATCTCCAGGTAGTAGCAGATAAAAGCTCACACTACCAGATCCCAGTACTAGTTCCAGTTGAACTGGAGCCAAACCACTGGAACCATGAAAATAAAACTAAAAGCAAACATCCTAGACAGATTCTGTTTTGCCTCTTTGAGCTACCATCAATCAGAAGCAAATTAATTGTTAGCAAAGGTGAAGATGAGAGTGCCGGTGCTGGAGCCAGTCTTTCTGCAGTGTTACTTGTCTCAGACAGAAATTGTACTAATAAATTATCGCTTCCACCTCTATTGCGAAAAGAAAATATTGCCTCAACGGCTGCTTGGCAGCATTAATGTTCTTGATGAGTTCAAAGGCCAATAGCACTTCTATGGCTTATTAAAGCTGAATCTTAGATACTGTGTATGTGTAGATGAGAAGGCTAGGGGGTGAGTTGAGAAATATCTTCACACAAATACATAGAATGAGAGCTGGAGTGGGGGAGTTGGAAGGAATTTTTTAAAAAGTATATTATGATTAGATTTTGTCCATCTCTGTTGCGGGAAGGACACAGAATAAATGTGCTCAAATGGCAGCTGGGGATGAGGATAGAGATTAAGAGGAAGCTTTTAAAAACCTTTAAGAGTACTCAAGCATTGGAACAAGTTGCATAAGGAGATGGTGAAATCACCACTGCAGGTTTTTAAGATAAACAAAATCTATGAGGGGTTTACTGAAAAGTTCTCAGCCCAGACAAGAAGGGAATGATGTAGAGCCATGAAACTTACAAGTTCTTCCACATATTCACCCTTCATATTCGCCATCGTGTCTGAAGTTTCTGCAACCCTTCCAAAAATTACTCTGATGTCTGGTCACAGAAATAACTGCTCCGCTGCTGCACTCAGCTCCAAATCACTCAAAAATTGTCACCCTTTCAACCCCAACTGTGTCAAAACATCCATCATTTTGCCAGTCTTATGAACATGTGCATTGTCTTGCAAAAAGAAAACTCCTTTCCATAGCCTCCCTCTCCTTTTTTCTCTCGGTGCCTCCTTTAATCGGCACAGCAAGTTCCAGTAGTATTCTGCATTAACTGTTTGGCCCCCTTGGAAGATAGTCATTACAACACCTTCCTGAACTGAAAACACCGACTTTTCCTGCTGACTTTTGGGCCTTGAATTTCCTTGGCCTTGGAAAACCTGAGTGCCACCATTGCATGGACTGTTATTTTCTCTCAGGATCATAGAGATGTAACAATGTTTCATCAACAGTAACTAGTCGTTCCAAAAGGTTGGCACCAGTTCGCTGAAAATGCTGCAAAACTTGGAATTCTCCACTCAACATCATTTCTCATCAGCATTCAAACATTTGGACACCTGCTTGGCTGACAGTTTCTGCATACTCAGCTGCTCGTGGAATATACAACACATTCCCTGGATATCTGTAGTGTCTCAGCAATTATTTTAGCCAATATTTACTGATCTGCCAAAATCAGATCATGGAAACGGTCAACAATTTCAGGAATTGACACTAACTTGAAATCTCCATGCTGAAAGTTTGCACACCACTTCTTCACTGTGGAGTATGATGTGCATTGGTCACTCAGTGTTTGTTTGCATCATACATTCTTGGATTTCCTTTGAAGTTTTGTTTTGCAGGAATAGGAACTTCATGATGGCTCGGTGTTCCATACTTTTCGTTGACATGGTTCAACCAATGATCTGAAACAATGTCAAAACATAACCGTATGATTCTGCAAATTGGTACTTTGCAAAATAAAATAACACTCTTTTCAGCTACAGTGGCAAAATAACCCTCAGAATTTAGGAAGTTGGATGGGCTGAGAACATTTCAGCACTCCCTTGTATCTAGGACTTTGGTTCTCAACCCAGTCTTTGACACACCCTAGTCAGTCGGCTTTTTCAGGATACCTAGAATGAACAGGTACAAGGCAGATTTGCATACAATGAAGGTGGTGCATGCACATGACCTCATTTATATTAATCCTGAATATCCTCTAGGTCAGTGATTCCCAACCCTGTCCTGGAGGAACACCAGGCCAATTGGGTTTTCAGGCTAGCCCTAATGAATATGCATGAGAGAGATTTGCATATGATGGAAGTAATAGGCATGCAAATTTGCTTCATGCATATTCATTAGGGCTAGCCTGAAAACCCAATTGGCCTGGTGTTCCTCCAGGACAGGGTTGGGAACCACTGCTCTAGGTATATCTTGAGGATTGGGTTGAGAACCCATGATGCAGTTAGAGTAAAACTTGCTTGAAGGCAGGAGCTGGACTAGACAACCTCATGAGGTCTGTTTTTAAATGACTGTAACATAAGAACATAAAGAGTTTCTTTATTGGGACTGACCAAAGGACCATCAAGCCCAGAATCCTGTTTCCAACAGTGGCCAACCCAGGTCACAGGTACCTGGCAAGATTCCAAAGAGTAAAACAGATTTTATTTTGCTTATTCTAGGAATAAGCCATGGATTTCCCCAAGTCCATTTTAATAATGGCTTATGAACTTTTCTTTTAGGAAGTTATCCAAACCTTTTTAAAACCCTTCTAAGCTAACTGCTTTTGCAACATTCTCTGGCAAAGAATTCCAGAGCTTAATTACATGTTGAGTGAAGAAATATTTCCTACAGTTTGTTTTAAATCTAACCCTTAATAGCTTCGTTTCATGCCCCTAGTCCTACTATTTTTGGAAAGAGTGAACAAGCGATTCACAGGGGCCAGATTCTCTAATATCACTGATAAATCCGACAGGTCGCTGTAGTGGCCGTAAATCTAATGATTCAAAAAAGACGAGTCATTCTTGAAGAACCGTGCATGCAAATGAGGATCTTGGAGGTCTGCCAAATTTACATGAGATGGTTGCTGGCGGTAGTGATTGGCACATGTGCAGAATAGTCCACAGAAAGAGGCATGGGTGGATAGGAGGGGCAGAGAACTACCAGCAATTCTACGTCATTGTGTCAATCATAGGTGTGCCAGCGCTATTGGATGAAGGGGAAGGGAGGGGAGATGCAATCATCAGCTCATATAAGATACGCCTCTAATACATGGAGACTACTTTTGAGATTTTTTTTCCCGTCACTATGGGGTCCTTTTACTAAGGTGCGCTAGCAGTTTTAGTGCGTGCTGCATTGCTGCGCGCTGGATGCTAACGCCACCATTGGGCTGGCATTAGTTTTTGGTGCGTAGCGCGGAGTTAGCGTGTGCGACAATGTAGTGCGTGCTAAAAACGCTAGCGCATCTTAGTAAAAGGAGCCCTATATTGCTATATTTTATGTGTGTGTGTTAACATTTTTATTATGCACCATAGCTAGAAATATACGCCCAAGACGTGCTTTTCATAGTTCAGATACCCCCGGACCAGCCAGTAATTTTGGGCCATTAAAAAGTCGTCACTTTGTTTAGAGAATCACCCGGCGTGCTCATTTAAATATAAATGAGGCCATTTTATTAACATTTTAATAGCAATGACCTCATTGTATTACATTTGCATGGCAGAGTCGGAGGCTGCTAGGAAGCTCAGAAAAGACCACGGTAAGCCATTCTGATAAATCGGGTGGTAAAATAATGGCATGCTAAACTGGCTGGAACAAGTTTATCGACCATCATTAAAAGCATGGCTAGTTTTGAGAATCTGGCCCTCAATGTTTTATCGACCTTTATTGTATCTCCTCTGAGCTCTCTCTCTGTACTCTAGGTTGAAGACCCCTAACTGCTTTAGCCTTTCTGCAACGTGAAGTCATCCCATCCCTTTTATAATTTTTGTCGCTCTTCTCTGTACCTTTTTCTAATTCTGCTTCATCTTTTTTGAGATGCGGCAACCAGAACCAAATACAGTATTCAAGGTACAACTACACCATGGCGTGATACATAGACTTTCTAACATTATCTTCTTTGTTTTCCATATCTTTCCTGATAATTCCTTTTTTTAAAATAATTCTTTATAATAAAGAGCAGATAACAAAAACATCACTTCATCATACATAAACAATACAGAACCCTCCCCCCCAAAAAAAATCCAGTGGTCACCCCCACTCCCCAACCTCCCCAACTTCCAACATACTGCTGGACAAAAATTTGTTAAAAAAACTACCTTAACAATCCCCCCCAGTAACAGCAAAAATGTTGTATCCTCCAACAGCTTTACCCCCCAAAAATAAAAAAAATGCACAATACTGTTATACAGCTAAGAAAAATGAGAAATGAACAAGATGAGGCAGTACAATATACAATCCCATCAGCATTCAAACCGTTTTCCTTCCCTCCACTTCCAGATATCAGCCCCAAATATTGAGATATTGTTGCTATCTCCGCGTTGTCACAGGGCGGCCCCTGTTCCTAGCAAGTAAGCCTTGCCAGAAGAGGGAAATCAGGTTAAAACCTTTGAAAGTATTCCTAAGCCTGCTAAGGAGTGTCCCAAAGCAGCCCCTAGGAATGCTTACAAGCCAAGCCTTCCAGCAATGAAACTTCCTAAAGCAGACAAATCTGGTTTAGTTTTACCTAAGCCAGTTGTGGGAAAACAGATGGAAAGACTACATCTCCCAGCAGGCATAGGGCAAGAGAAAGGAAAGAGCAGGAATGGAATACTAACCATACCCAAACAGGCTCAAACTGGTTTAGGCCAGGTGAGAAGTTCTCTGAGAGCAAGCTACCCTAACACACCTGCAGGGAGGACTAATCAGCTCCCTTTAATGAAAAAAAGAAAGAGTTCCAGGGCCAACCTCAGAATGCACACCTGCTCCAGACCCAGCAAGCCAAAGCCAGTTAGCAGGCTGCAAGCCACAGATTGCAAGCACAGAGAACCAGAAAGTCACAGTCCCTCTCATGGCAACAAGCCCAGGCAGAGGTTGGTGAGGAAGAGGCTATTGAGAAAGGTGATTCTGTGTTTGAGCAAGATAGTGAGATGGCTGGTGATGACCTTACTTGTGATATGGAGGTAGAGGAAACAGTTTTGCCTAGCATGGAAGAGATATGTTAATATCGTCAGGGTAAAGGGGGCTGGCTGAAATGCATTGTACACCAGATCAATGTACAGCTGACATTTTGTGGAACCCTTCCAAGCCACCAGGCAGCCATTTTTAAGGGAACTTCATGTGCGTACATGTGCGTAAATGCCACTTCACATTATGGAAATTGGATCTTATTTTGAATTTACTGCTTTTAGATTACTGGTTCAATCGTTACGGAGTCTTCTCGATTATTTTAATATTATCTATCTGACAGTCACCAAGAAACAATTAGCAAGACTTACAATAATACAGAATACCGCAGTCAGAATGATTTATGGCCTGAAGAAATTTGATCATGTTACACCCTTTTTTTGCGAATTGCATTGGCTGCCAATGGAGGCCTGGGTATTGTTTAAATTAGGATGTTTATGGTACAGCTCCTTCTTACTTAGTCAATAGATTTTCTTTAGCATCATACAGACACAGTAGAAGAACTCATCCTTTGTTTAATTTTCCATCTGTCCAGGGTTGCAGAAGTAAGAAATTTCTGAATCATACTTTGGCATCTCAGGCAGCTCTTCATGACAACGAATTCCTAATATTTTTGCCATTTTAGAAAACAATTGAAGACCTATCTTTTTTCTAACTGTTTAACGAATCATCTTATTTCATGTAACATGTTTACTTTTATAACTTTTTGTAAACCGCGTTGAACTTCTGGTTATGCGGTCAATAAGCACAATGTTATGTTATGTTATGAGAGGATCCCTTCCTTGGGCTGCTAAGTAAATCCCAAGAGGAGTTGTGCCTGGTAAAAGAAAAGTTTGCAGTGTGGACAAGATTTTTTTTTTTTTCTGTTCTGATATTGAGGGCTTGGAACTGAAAATTGTTTTGTTGTCTGAATGCTGAAATGATACAAGGGGATACAAACCTGAAAATCCCATCTGGAAGTTTGTTTATGATTTGTGAACAATAAACTGTACCAAGAAACTGCACCATTGTTGTTGAAACTCTTTATTATACCAATGCCAAGCTACCAAAAGAACCTTGCAAATCCGCTCGGCCGAGGTTTGTGTGCATTGGGTTAGGTCACGTGCTGAGCTCAGCTTGGCTTCGCCTGGTCACAGCGTTAACAAAGCAGAGAGCATATACCTCTCACACACCCATCCCAATTTCTCCCTCATCAAGGTCAATGTGGGTGCAGTAGGGCTTCTCCAGGCGAGCCAGTCTATCTTGAGTATCATCTACCTCCCCTCCCCCCCCCGTTGTAACCCTCAATAATGCAATCTTCGCCTTCTCCACTAAAGGGATCTGAAAGAGCTTTCCCACATAGCAAAACACTTGCACCCAAAATACCCGAAGCCTAGGGCAGCTCCACCACATGGAAAAACATTCCCTTCTGTCCACACCCCCTCCAACAGGTATCAATACCCGAGGTAGAGTTAAGGCGCTGGTCTTTGATCAGAGGGCCGCCGCGTGAGCGGACTGCTGGGCACGACGGACTACTAGTCTGACCCAGAAGCAGCAATTCTTATGTTCTTATGACCTCACACGGGCCGTGTTTCAGCAATATTTAGCTTTCCTCAGGGGTCCTATGGTGACATAAGAATAGAAATCTCAACACAGATTTTCTGTATACAAGAGGATTCTGGTTGTGAAGTTACTAATTGATAAACATTTGCACTTGAAATCTCCTGTACATCTAGGATCTTGTTGTTAACGTTAAAATAACACATCTCGACAGTAGCCCACAGTGATAACTTATTTTGGGGTTTTCTAAATGACAGATCTTGAAATCCCCATTCTGCCTGCTGTGCCAATGTCTCTTTAGTGTCTAGCTGCAGGCACAGATGTTGCTGAAGTCACTAACTTGCCATTTCATCTTATAGGGCGACCAGACGGCACTGCATCGAGCTGCTATTGTGGGGAACACCGAGATCTTAGCAGCACTCATTCACGAGGGCTGTGCTTTGGATCGACAGGATAAGGTAAACTGGCAAAATGTAGCTGGGTACTGTATATACTCGAATATAAACCGAGGTAACCTTTCCCCCCTCTTAATAAGGGGGAAAAAGGTTAACTCGAATATAAACCCAAGAGCTGTATTCAAGTGCCCTGCCAGACTTTGCATCCAGCCCCCTCCCCTACCTCCCCTGATGCCCATTGCCTCCCCCCAGGCTTGCCTTAAGTCCTGGTAGTCCAGCAGTGACCCTAGTCAGAAGCGATACCTCCCGCATCCTGACCCGGCTGACTCTGACCCACCCATACACCTCTATAGCTTACCTTGAAAGCCCTGGTGGTCCTGCGGTCTCATGAGGTTGCTGCAGGAACTCGCAGCAGCTATTTTCAGTAGCGTTTCTGTATGGGCCAGGAGCGTAGGAAGATTGCTCCTGCCCCGGTTCACTGCTGGGCCACCAGGGCTTTCAAGGTAGGCTGTAGAGGTCCATGAGGTGGGGTGGTACAGAGCCTGCCAGGACAGGATGAAGGAGGGATCATTCATGTTCCGGCTTACTACTGAACTACCAGGGCTTAAGGCAGGCCTGGGGAAGGCCTGCAATGGGTCCAGGCAGGGGGCACAGATTCA